>NC_091254.1:99865000-100177500 GCF_042477335.2 Ovis canadensis | reverse complement strand
TGCAGCCCCGGACCAAGGTCTTCCCTGTCCAGCCACGTGTGCATCTAGGAACCACTGCGTGGACCGCAGACCCCTGGCTGCGCTGAACACTTCGGTTCTTAAACTCTGGGTGGATGAGGCTCTTGCTGTGGAGCCCCGGATGGGTCCGCAGGGCCGGTGGACATCCTGACCTCGGGCAGCGCAAGGGGTGAGCCCTGGTCAGACCCCAGCAGAGGCCTGCGCTGAGCTCTGCCGTTACCCACTGAGGAAGCCAGAGGCCTGGGAGTCAGCGGTGGGATTTCTGGCTCCAGGACACCCCTGGCTCGGGGCTCATATCCGAGTGCAGAAACTGAGGGGGCGGGACAGGGCACCAAAGGCGGAGAGGAAAGAGAACTTCCTGGTCTCAAGCACCGCCCAGCCCGTGGACACGGGGTTTCTGCTCAGGTGTGGCGCCCCTCCCTCTGGAAGCGCTGGGCCGACCCCTCACAAGAGCAGCTCTGGGGCTCGGCCCTGACGTCCTGTCTCCTCTCCTCTCCTGCTCTTGCCTGGCAGGGTGGGCACCAGGTCAGATGCCCCCAAAGGGCAGGATGCCGGTGCCCCGCAGGGGAGCAGCTGCGCTGGCGCCAACGCCAGGGCTCCAGGGAGGCAGGCCCTCCCCCCAGTGGCTCTAGCCTCGCGGCCGCAGAAGCTCCTGGGATCAGGCAGCATCCCCACCATGACCGACACTTCCAGGAGCAATGACAATGGGCACGTAAAGGTGCTTTCACACCGCAACACGGAGCCCAAGGCGGCTGTAGGCAGACCAGGAGGCCCTCGTGCTGACCCACAGCCCTGCGCCCAGAATTCACGTTCAAGCAACACGGCTGCAGGCGTTTACACATCACTTGTCTCTGCACTTTGAACCCAAAACACCGAGTACGTGAAATTAAGGATCCCCGGACAGGAAGGACTCCTGGAGTCCCTCTGGCTCCAAGGAGCTCTTGTCCCTACAGGACTGTGAGGTGTGGTCGGTGTCGCTCTTTGATGCATGCAGGACGGCGAGCGGGGAGGGCAACTGGATGGGCACGCCCTGATCCCGAGCAGGCCCCTGGGCACCACACACGCAGAGCCCTAAGTGCCTGCAAAGTCCACTAGGTGTCCCCAGTAAGCGGGGACAGATGCCACGAGGCAAGGCAGGGCGACAGGACCTCGCCTGATATGAGGCGAAGTGAGCAGACACACGTGGCGGGGCTGGGGAGGGGGCTCCTGGCCGCTTCCCCTGGACGGCAGGAAGCCAGGCGTGCCTGCAGTGGGGAGGGAGGAGCTGGGCCCTGGTCCTCAGCCCACTGGGGTCACTCGATGACTCCTGGCTTGAGACCAACACCCTGACATACTCCTCAACATAAATAAACGTCTCCGTGACTATGAAACTCTTTATGAAAAGCCCCTAAATTTATATGTGTAACTTTTGCAAAGTCAGGAGTTTGTCTCCTTGCCTTTGTGATGAGGATGGCTCACGTTAGGGAGAGGACGGCAGTTCGTCCCCAGCTGCGGTCCGGACGCCCTCGTCCTTCCCTGCCCAGCACCCAGACCGCAGGGGCACCTGCTGGGCTGGAGCAGAGCTGGGGACCCGAAGGGGCTGTTGAGTATCGTGCGTAGTAAGACGACCTTCCTCGCCCTAAACAAGGCCCGTTTGGTCCCTGTGAGCCTCAGAAACAGAGCAGTCTCCGTGTTCTCTGCAGTCTAGGCAGGGAAACACAGCCCTGTGAAGTCTCCTCTCAAACGCCATTGTGTCATGTGATGTTCAAACCAGGTTTCTTTGGTGGAAAATGACCTGCCCAAGTCTCAGGGCTGGGCCAGACTCATCCTGCAAGAGCCCGCCCTGGGCACGGGGGCACCCGCCCTGGGGCTCAGGGCGTACACTCAGCCTCTCCAGGCCCCAAACGCCTGCCATCGTGACATGACGCCCCCAGAAGGGACAGCTTTGCAGAGAGGCTAAGTCCTCAGCCAGCCAGCCAGCCAAGTGAAGGACATTTCAAAGCCTCCACACTGCTTCTCAGCGGCCACAGGGTCCATCGCAGCCGATGGAATTACTCTGCCTAAACTTCGCTGGGTTTGTTTTTTAACAATATGCCCTAAGCGAGTCAAAGAATTAACAGGATTGGTCACAATGACTTTGAGCTAAAATTCCAAATTGATGAGGTTGCTGGGTTTGCAACCTTTGGAGCTGAAATTCCAGGACAGTCTGGGGTGGGGCCGCGTCCTGCCCGCAGAGGCCACAAGGCCAGCGCTGGGCTGGGCCCACCCGCAACACGGGGCTCGCAAGCCCACATCTGACAAAACACCGGCGTGTTCGCTCGACCGCGGTTTGCACACACTGCCCTTTTTGTTGCTGCTACAGACTGAAGGTTTGCGGCCACCCTGAGCTGGGGGAGCCTGCTGGCACACTTTCCCAGCAGCGTTTGCTGACTTCGTGTCTCCGTGTCCCATTTCAGTAATTCCTGTGATGTCTCAAACTCTTTATTATCATAGTTGTATAGTGACTGCTGATCAGTGGACTTTGATGTTACTATTGTGGTTGTTTAGGTATTTTTCAGCAAGAAAATGTTTTCAATGAAGCGATGTACCTCTTTCCGGTAGACAACACTGCTGACGGCGGACGGGGGGGAGAGGGCCAGGGAGTCCGTGCCCCTCCCCCCCCGCCCTGCCCACTCACCCCGGGGCCACTGCACGGGTCCCTCCTGCGGTAGGGACGCATCCACAGCTCGGAAGAGGGAGCCGCAAGGACCGTCCTGAACGTGGGGCTGGACCGGGTCTGCTGGACGGAACTGCGTCCCCGCCGGTAGGGGGCGCCGGAGACCGCGTCTTGCTGACCCGGCCACCTCCCCTCCCCCCGCCCCGCCCCCGCTCCTCCCCACCCCCTTTCCTGGGGCTGTAAGCGGGGACTCGGGCCTGTAGCAGCTCGAGGCCTGCAGCAGCTCGAGGCCTGCGCTCACCTGCTTCCCAGGCGTGTCTGGCCGCGGGCACAGCTGCTCCCAGGCGGCCCCTGCAGGGGTTTCTCAGCAGAGAGCCGGCATCTCAGGGGCGCCTGCGCTGCAGCTGGGGGCCCACGTGGGGTCTCCCCGCCGAGAGGCAGACCCGGCCCTGCTGGACACCCCGGGGGCTGACAGTCAGACAGACGCAGCCCCAGGAGCTCGCCGCCCCCCAACCCCAGGACACCACTGGAGCAGAGCCCACGCGGACCCCCGGCCTGCCCAGGCCGTGGACGGAGCTTATACTCAAGCCGGGAGGACTTCCCTTGGGCAGATGCGCACCAGGAGGGCCGCGCTGAGGGTGGCCGCCCTGCCCTCCCTGGGAACAGCACGTCTGCTGGGAAGCGGCCCTCACCGCGCACAGCCACACTCCCTTCGGTATGGTGCATGACGACGACGGGTGAGGAGCGCGGAAGAGAAAGATAACTGCTCTGTAAGCGGCGAGGCCCCGCCCCTCCAGCGGGAATTTTAGCTCAGCTGGGGGTGTGGTCTCACGGGGGGGGGGGGGCGGGGGCGGGCGGAGTGGCCTCACCACTGGGGTCCTACGCATGGTCCTGGCCTCTCCTGCACAGATGAGCCGGGGGGTCTGCAGGAGGGTCTGCAGGAGGGTCTCCAGGAGGCGGCCACCGTGGGGAGGGGGCTGCTTTGAACAGACCAAACTACTGCTTCCCATCTACGCCCTCTGCATCACGGTGTGTAGGGAGGGGGCTTCTCCCCAGCGAGGAGGTGGGTGGGGACGCTGATGGGGTGCCGGCAGCTGGAGCTGGACTGAGGCTGCGAGTCCTCGGGCAGAGGGAGGTCGGAGCCGGGTGAGGCCGCGAAGCCACCGGGCAGCTGCAATCAAACAGAAAAGCGTCCTCAGCCCGCGGGAGCCCCTCAGAGCCCACCTGGGCTCAGCCCCCAGGCCCAGGCCCGTAGGCGGTGACTGCTTCCTGATGAGGCTGAGTTCCCAGGGGCCACAGAAGGCCCTGATTCAGCCCCGGGGGGCCCCCACTGCGCCTGCGGGACACTGGTCTCAACACCCAGAAGGGTGGCCGTCGACCACCTGCCACTGGACGCTCGGACACGTGAACCCTGCCCCAGGGAAAGGCTGCCCAGCTCGTTTGGGGCCCCGGGCTCACTCAAGCTCCGTATGTTAAGGGAAACCAGGAACACCAACGTTCTCCATAGTGTGTGATGGCTAATTTTATGCACCAACTTGGCTAGACTGCGGGCAGTGCCCAGGCGCCACACTGCCGTCTAGATGTCATCCTCAGGGTGCTCTGTAGCTGTGATGAGCATGTGGACCAGCAGATTACACTCTCTGTTGCAGTTGGGCCTCATCCGATCAGTCGAAGAGGAATGCCTGAGGTCCCAAGCAGGGGGAATCCCGCCTCGAGGTGCCTTCAGTCACAAACCCATTCTTCCCGGGGCTCCAGCCTGCGGCCTGCCCTACAGATTTCAGGCTCTCTTCCTCTAGCTCTCGTTTCTCTCCCTGTGAGTCTGTCCGTGTGCCGCCTCCATCTATAAATACATCTTTCTGTGTGTCTCCTCTGTGCAGACACGCCACTGGCTCTGCGTCTCAGGACCACCCACACTAACACACCTAGATGCCAAGCGATCCTGCAAAGAGAATGTTGGGGCACGGCACAGCTTTTAAACAAATAAAACTTCCAGTTTTTTTTCCACCAGCCAACAAACCTCTTAAATTTCTCTCTTTTTTCTTAACTTCTAAGGGTTAGAAATGCCTGATTAAAACCAACATTAAGTAAGTAAAGAAAGCAACCCCTTCTGTGACGGGACAAAGTGAGCGCATGCAGGCTCTGGCCTGCAGTGGGGCTGCGTGGGTCCTTGCACTCCACCCATCAGGAGCCCAGGGCCAGGGGGCACCCGCCTGCCTGCCCCTCCTCCTGGAGACCCTCTAAGGGGGCTCTAGGATCCAAGGGCCCTGGGCCCCTGCCCACCTCTGTTGCTTTCTCTCTCTCAAATTCACACTTCTTTCTGACCTCGGATGACAGAGGAAATCTCTAGAGAACATCCTCTCAGGTCTGTGGGGACCCCCGCTCCCACTGCGCACGTGTGTGCTCTGTTCTTCATTGGAAACGAGCCGCTGAGAGAAGCAGGGAGTAAACCACACCAACCGCAGAGGAAGCCAGTGGGAACCGCAGAGGAAACCAGTGGGGACCGCAGAGGAAGCCAGTGGGGACCGCAGAGGAAACCAGTGGGGACCGCAGAGGAAACCAGTGGGGACCGCAGAGGAAGCCAGTGGGGACCGCAGAGGAAGCCAGTGGGGACCGCAGAGGAAGCCAGTGGGGACCGCAGAGGAAGCCAGTGGGGACCGCAGAGGAAGCCAGTGGGGACCGCAGAGAAAACCAGTGGGGACCGCAGAGGAAACCGCCAGGAAACAAGAAACTACCAGGAACCAGGGAGGAAGCCACCACAGCGCAGAGGCAAACCAGGCTCTGCTCACACAGGTGACGCCGTCAGGAGGGCAGACAAAGAGTCCTTTAGTAAAGGATGCGAGACCCTTACTTACTGGATGTAAGGCCCTTAGTGACAGCGTGCAAGGCCCTTCATTACAGGATGTGAGTTGATTGTCAGTGGGTCCTTATTCCTGCATTTCCTGATCAGGCAGCCCAGGGAGTCAGGAAGGTGAGTTCCCTTTTGTGAGTTTTCTTTTGACTAACTGCTCAGAACAGCTCCCAGCAGCGGCTCGCTCCCTCTGTCAGGCAGGAGTGTTCTCCACTGCCAGCGACTGCACGGACACTTGCAGAGTGCCTTTCCTCCTGCGCTGGGGGCAGAGCTGGGGGCAGCCATCTGTCCTCCTCCTCCTGACGAGGCACACACGGCATCTCCCTGGGGTCTGATTACTGTTGTGCATGGAACTGTGCCCCACACGTGCTGCTGGTGAAAGCTATCAGGCCCTCGTCGTCATCGGTACAGGCCAGAGGATGTGCCAAGACCACCCCCTCGAAACGGAGGCCCTCTGCCCCTCAAGGCCACAGGACAACAGTCGAGGGCACTTGGGCCGTCACGCTGGGGGTGCGCTGGTGGCTGGTGGGTGGTCCAGCGATGCTGCTCTATGAGCAAGGCTTCACCCCACACGCCTCCTCCCACAGCACCCCAAGGCCTCCAGAGGTGTGTGAGAGTGAAGCCTGCGTGGTAGCCGCTGTTGAGGGTGAGGAAAGGCTGGAGGCTGGAAACCCACAGGCGCCACCTGGGGACTCTGGCATGTCACGGGGGCCAGGCAGCTGGCCCACCCGGTCAGTCTGGCCAGGAAACTGCAGCCAACTTCCAGGGGACCCGGATGGGGATTAGGAAAGCTGAGGCCCTGAAGCGTCAGCTGGCTGGGTCTCCAGGGCCACAAGGAGCAAAGGACACCCAAAACGCATCCCCGGGGCTGTCGAACGTCCTGCGAGGGGCCTGGGGACGCCCCCCATGTCATCCCGCCCCCTTGCTGGTCTACACCAGCTGCACCTCCCCCACCTAACCAGGAGGGGGAGCCACAGACCCCTGCACACCTTCAGCCCAAGCCCCCCCACCCCGGGTCCCACCTGGGGCGGCTGCTCGTGGGGTGAGACCCGCCCCAGCCAGGGCGCTCGGCCTACCTGGAGAGGCAGTGGGTAGGACGAGCAGGTCGGGACGGCTGGGGGCCCGGGGCGGACGCCTGAGCAGGCTAGGATCTGCTGGGCAGGGTCATAGAGGACCCGAGGCGCTGTGGACGCGCCGTAGGCCAGCTGGGCCAGCGGGACCTGCCGCAGAGGATGGAGATGTGTCGGCCGAGCCTGGCTCTGGAGAGCCCCGTCCAGCGGTCATGCAGGAGACAGCCATCATCCTGTGGAGTCCCCAGGTGACAGTCCACGGCCTCCCGTGGGCCTCCCTCTGATGGAATCAAAGCTCACCTGGGACCTGCCTCCAGGGTCCTGGCAGCAGAGACCTTCAGGTGGCGAGTGAAGTGTCTCCATTTAACGAGATTCTTCAATCATAAGGTGCACCACACTTACAAGAGCACCCACTCACAGGTGTAAATTCTAAGGAGCCACTTTGCCTGCTTCTCCCAACACCCCGGAGCTCTAGGTCTGCGAGAGGAAGCTGTCCAGCACACAGCTCACACACAGGCGCCTCCTGTGTGACCAGCGGCCTTTCGGGGGGGGGGGGGGGTGGTTTGCCATATTCCCCAGGGAAGCTGCAGAGGTTCTGTCACAAACTCAGTGGGCACAGGACCCCTTCTGGGAAGCCCATCGGGCTGACCACGGTCCCTGGGGACAGACCAGCTGCCTCCACCAGGCTCGCAGGGCCCGGAACCAGACACTGAGCACCTATCGAGGCTAACCTCCCTGTCCTGGGAGATTTTGCCAGGGGAACACTCTGACCTGCAGGAGAAGCCCCCTTAGAAGGCCCCACAGACCCTGGCCAGCCCAGGGGCAAGAGGACTGGCTGGTTGCCGAGCCTTGTGACCAAGCAGAAGCTGGGCCTGGGGTCTGCAGGGTCCAGGGTGGGAGCCAGGGAGAAGGGAGGTTACGGGAGCACCGGGGTCTCCCATGGTCTCCCAGGACTCGCCTGGGGTCAGGAAACCTTCCAGAAACATGTCACAGCTCTTGAGAGGCTCCAGGCTAAGCTGAGAGATGCGGGCAATGGCCAGTCTCCGGGTCAGTGGTAACAAGCCGCCTATCGGCTGTTTGAGCTGGGGAGGCGCTGGGGTCTGTGCCACGGGGGCCCATTTGGAGGTGCGTCCACACTGCCTTTTCTCTAAAGCTGGGTGATGGGAGCGTGGCTGCTGGTGCAGGCGGTCGTGGGCGCTCCCGGGTACTGGGGGCCTCACGTGCGGCACCTCCGAGGATGGGGGCGGTTGTGGGAGGTGCCCTGTGGGCTCCGCTTGAAAACATGGCCTGGAAAAGCCAGTCCTCAAGGGAGGAGGCCAGCCATGGGGAGAGCCGCCCAGACACTCAGGCAGGCTCTTGGGGACGCACACGGAGTCACCTGTGCCTGGGGAAGTGTAGGCCCAAGCCCCGGACCCATGGGGCGGAGGCGCTGGAATTCCGCAGGCCTCAGGCCAGGGAGACATGGCAAGGCCATCGGGGACCAGGCTCCACGTCCCGCTCTGTCCCTGAGCGGGCTCAGGCCGCTCACGCCTCAAGGACACTCCCACCTCAGGGAGGACAGGCTGAAGGGCCGAGGCTGCGGCCAGCCCGGCAGGGGCAGGCGCACTCACCGCATCCCTGAAGGCCCCCAGGATGGCAGCAGTGACGACCCCCAGCAGCAGCCCCAGGACGTTGAGCACGGCCGAGGCCCAGAGCAGCCAGTAGAGATGGAGCGCGTCCCGGCAGGCGCCGACGCCCACGAACTCGTGATAAACGGTGGGGCTCCGGGCACTGCATGGCGAGGGGCACACATCACCTGGAGCCGCAGAGGCGCTGCCCGGGCGGGCAGGCGGGGCGGGGCGGGGCGGGGCCCTCCGCAGGGAGACGCAGCAGGCAACGGACCCCGAGGCCGTTTTCACCCGGGAATGCCCCAGGCCTCTGAGCAGAGCAGGACATACTGCCCCACTGGGCCCGCACGGGCCCAAAACTCCAGGGTCCTAGGCTTCAGGGGGCGATCTCCACAGAGCTGAGATTTGCCTCTAGGGGCTGGACCAATCCCTGGAACAACCCTTCCAGCCTCGGGCGGGGGGTAGGGCATGCGGCTTTGAAACACCCCCGAGTCCTGCACCTGCCGCCAGCCCCTCCCCAGAGAACCGCACCAACACGCCTGCCCAGGCCTCGGGCCCGTGCCCCCTGCCCTGCCCTGCAGCCTCTCACCCCTGGCAGTCATAGAGGTCGCAGCAGTAGCAAGTGTTACTCTTCACCTTCAGCAGACACCCACCGCTCGGGGAGTGACAGGTCACCTGCAAGCAGAGAGGCAGCGAGGTGCCCACACCTGCCCAGCCCCGCCCTCACCCGCACCCAGCACTGTGCCCCCAGCCGGGCAGCTGCACCTCCCGAGTGCATGCTTCCTGGCCCGCCTGGTCTTCTGCCAGGTCAGGTGCAGAGGCTGGTGGGTGACGCAGCCTCCCTGCAGGGGGAGGTAACGGACCAAGCTGACCAGCGCCCGCTGCTGGATGAGGTCAGGGAGAGGGCCTCAGCCCCGTGCCTCCAGGGAGGCACCTCTCCTGGTGGGAGACCCTTCCGGACCTCCCAGCAGCTCGGTGTGACCAAGCCAGTCCCCACATCGTAGAGGCCTCCCCTCCTTCCTTGGCGCTTTGCGACCAATGTCACGAGCCAGCCACCCCTATGTGGGCGGTAAGTGGGGCAGAGACCACCCAGCTGTGGAGGGAGGCTGGGGATGCTAGGGAGGACTTGAGGGGAAGAACGTGCTTAAGTGAGGACAGGGACTCGGGCAATGGCCCCCATTGACCAGAACGAGGCCCCAAAGCTCCCTCCAGGAGTGCAGGCCAGGCCCTCAGAGAAGGGGTGTCCCACGTGGGCGGGCAGCAGCGGGCAGTGTCCCCAGAAGCCACGAGGCCTCACCCACGCCCCTGCTCCCCACCACCCACCCTGCGCCCCTCCTTCCTGACCTCTGCACACAGCGTCAGAGGCTGTGTTTAACCAACCTGACCAGTCTTCACAGACTAGACAATGAGATGAGAGATGGCAGGACAGTGGGGGCCACGTGGCCACCACAGCCCCGTCGCTCCCAGAACAGACGTGAAAGCTCTGCGTCCTCAGCCTGGGACGGCCGGCGAGCTGGGGCCCACGTGAGCATGAATTAGTCAATAAAAGGCTCATCTCAAAAGCCACACAGACTGGACAAGTGGACGCGGGGCTACTGTGAGTCCAGGGTGAAGGTGACGGCGGACGCCCCGCTCCTCGCTGGATACGTGGTAAGGCGCAGCAGAGACACTGGGGCCAGGACAGGGCCGTGGCCCCAGGACACAGGCCGTGGGTCAGAGAGAGAATGAGCTCCGGCCCTTACCTCCACCTGGTGGACGTCGTGTAGGTAGCCAGCTCCGCTGGAGTGGAACTGGCACCTGCCTGCCATGAGGGGCCTGGGCTCCTGCAGGGAAGTGGGAAGGGTGGCCTCAGCGCAGATCGGCAGCCACCCGCGGTGAGCTCAGACCTGTCACCACAGGCTCCAAGCCCGAAGGGGCAAGGCCGTGGCCAGCGAGAGCCCCTGGGGGACGGGCAGGAACACTGCGGCTCACCCCGGAGCTGCGGAGAAGGTGGGGAACTCGGGTCTAACAGTGACTGGCTACGGTGGGGCAACAAGAGGAAAGGAAGGGTGCAGCCCAGCAACTGGACAACACGAGGGCATGCAGACAGCGAGGGTCACCGAGCTGGGTCCCCAAGAGGAAACTGGGCTTTTGATGCTCTCTTAAACGCACACAGCACCTGAGACCTGAACCAGGACTGGGGGGAGGACTCACAATGTGCCGAGCGGCGAACACGCCGTCCACGACGGCGCAGCAGAAGGCCGCCACCACGCCAAAGCTGATGAACACGATGGCCGCCACCAGCTGGAAGCAGAGATGGGAGCAGCTCGGGCGTGGCAGAACCTTCCAGCGCCCACCCCGCTCAGGTCCTGAGTCCCTCCAGAGCCCTGTGGCACCTCCCTGGGGTCCTCGCCTGGAACCCCACGGCAACTCTGCAGGGTCCTCACCCGGAACCCCACGGCAACTCTACAGGCTCCTCACCTGGAACCCCACGGCACCTCCCCTGGGTCCTCGCCTGGAACCCCACGGCACCTCCCCTGGGTCCTCGCCTGGAGCCCCACGGCACCTCCCCTGGGTCCTCGCCTGGAGCCCCACGGCACCTCCCCTGGGTCCTCGCCTGGAGCCCCACGGCACCTCCCCTGGGTCCTCGCCTGGAGCCCCACGGCACCTCCCCTGGGTCCTCGCCTGGAACCCCACGGCACCTCCCCTGGGTCCTCGCCTGGAACCCCACGGCACCTCCCCTGGGTCCTCGCCTGGAGCCCCACGGCACCTCCCCTGGGTCCTTGCCTGGAACCCCACGGCACCTCCCCTGGGTCCTTGCCTGGAGCCGCACGGCACCTCCCCTGGGTCCTCGCCTGGAACCCCACGGCACCTCCCCTGGGTCCTCGCCTGGAACCCCACGGCACCTCCCCTGGGTCCTCGCCTGGAACCCCACGGCACCTCCCCTGGGTCCTCGCCTGGAGCCCCACGGCACCTCCCCTGGGTCCTCACCTGGAACCCCACGGGGCTCTCGCCCAGAACCCTGCAGCAGCTCCGCGGGGCCCTCACCTCCCACCATGGCTGCTGGAGACCCACCACGCTGGCCGGGGTGCCCTACCTCAGCAAGGCCTACCCGGCCACTTGCTTGTTTCACGGGGCACAGGGGTGCAGGTACACTGGAGCTGTCGCCCCACCGCACAGCCTCGTGGATGAGCCAGGGCCCCCCAGAGGCCGGCCGTTCCTGGCTGTAGCAAACTCTGCTCCCAAGACCCTAATCGCGCTCCACAGAAAAGCCTGGGCTCAGACGCGAGCGTTTCTGCAGGACGGGGGCCACAGGTGCCAAGGGACACAGCGGGCATCTCTGCATGCCAGAACCCAGGGAACAAGTGGGCCCTCCCCCTCACAGCCTGACGCGCGCCCCTGATGTCCCCAAGGACGCTGCCCGCTTCCGCCACGCGCCTCCTCCAACCTGACAGCGGACAAGCCTCACTGTCGCTCCCCACGTTTCTGTCATTCGCAAGGCTGAGAACCTGTCTTCATGTCTCAGATCGGCCACCTCTTTAACATTTTTTTCGATATTTCTTGTGAAATGATTTCAGGTTTATAAAAACAAATAGCAACAGTGGAAAATTCCTGTGTGCCCTCCTGTTAGAGTCGCTGGTGTCAGCCCTGCACCAGGACCCCTCCCAGAGCCGCGCAATCCGCAACACGAGGGCAAGGTCTCCATCCTGGGAAGTGTGTAAAGTGACCGGAACTTTCACCCAAACTTCTGTAAAACAAGCTGCCAAGTAGAGTACGACACTCATTCACAGGGCAGCTCATCTTCAGCTTCGAGAACGTGGCCAGAGGCGGCCCGCTCAGCCCTGGGGCTGTCCCAGGGGGCAGGGGGCCCACAGGGCTGTCCCAGGGGGCAGGGGGCCGGGCGCCTTCCTCATGGCCCTTCCTCGCTGTGCAGGTACTGGGTCTGCCCAACACCTGGCCAGCAAGCCTGCTCCAGTGGACAGGCACACAGCCTCCTGGGGGGCGCTGCCACCCCTTGCCTCCCCCCAGGGCCCTGCAGCGTCCCCAAGCAGCGGAGCTGTCCCTGGAGGTGGCTCTGCTGGGCCAGCGGGTCTGCGTGCAGCCATCCCTGGGCCCTCTTGGGAGTGGGTGTCTGCTCAGCCCATGTGCCCGAGCTGAGTGCCAGCCCCAGGCCAGGGGCCCTGCCGGTCTCGCCAAGAGTGGGTGGGTGAGCAGAGCCATCATCAGGCCCGCTGCCCCGGTGAGGCCTTCGGGTACCACCTGACGACCTCACAGACCCGCGCTCCTCGTCCTGACTGACAGCTAGCTCCGACCTGCAGTCTCAGCCGAAAGACCTTCACACCACACCTCCACCAGCTGCCTCCAGGCTTCACAGAAAGCACACGAGTTCCAAAGTACCCTGGCACGCAGGGCTGCCTGCCTGCCCCAGATGTGTAAACATGGTCTGACTCAGTTTGCACAAGTCCCCACGACCTGAACGTCCTCATCAACCTTCAGGAAACGTTAGAAGTCAGTGCTAGCAGGATCACAAGTCTGATAAACAGCTCGGGGACGACTGCACGCATGGAATTGCCCGAGAACCCAGGGTCCAGGCGCCGGTGCTGGGAAAGACCCTGGAAGTCCTCTCCTCCAAGCCCTTGGCTGGAAACAGGAAACCTGTCAGGACAAGCGTTAGGAGAGCGTCCTCTTAGCCGAGACCTGCGTGTCCTGGGCTCCGTCCCAGCGCCTCGTCCTTCCCAGGCCTCGTGGCCCCCTCCAGCTGCTGGTGGTTTAGCATTAGCAGAAGGGCCGCTCACTCCCCAGCAGGTGCCTCTCCTGTGTGAGGGCGGCCAGACCCCACAGCTGTTGCAGAGGGTGTGTCTGTTGCCCTGGCAACCACAGGACGCTCTGGGTTATGTTGTGAACGCACCTCCCTGTCCCGGGCGGCTGGGGGGGGGGGTCTCTTCTCCTAGGAGAGGGACAGCTGTTACTCAGTAGCTAGAAGGTCATCTTCGAATCTCTGCTGGGCCCACCATCTACATTTCAACAAGGGCAGGTGATTTTAAAATGCAAATACCAAGCAGATAAGGTTGTGATATGAAGAGGGCTGCCCAGAGCTGGGTGGAGACGGGGTGCTTCGCCCCAACAACAGGGTCCAGGTGAGAGGGGACGCAGCCCAGCCAGGACCCGGGAGAGCGAGGGCTGTGAATGCGCGCACTGGAAAGGAGAATGACCACAGGCCTCAGGCAAAAGCTGGAGCGTGGGCCCGTCCCATGCTGTACACAAAATCCGCTCTCAGTGCTAGAGAGTCTGCCTGCAAGGCAGGAGATGTGAGTGACGCAGGTTTGACCCCTGGATGGGGAAGACCCCCTGGAGGAGGGTAGGGCAACCCACTCCAGTATTCTTACCTGGAGAATGCTATAGACAGAGGAGCCTTGTGGGCTACAGTCCATGGGGTCACACAGAGTCAGACACGCCTGAAGCAACTACGCAGACATGCTCAGACCAGACTTAAACGTAAGTGATAAAACTCCTAGACCTTGGGTAATCTTAATGACCTTGGAATTGGCACGAGATTCTTAGAAATGCCACCAAAACATAAGCAACAAAAGAAAAAGAAGGTTAAATGGACTTCATTAATACTGAAACAGGACTGGAAAAGGTCATTTTTCATTCCAATCCCAAAGAAAGGCAATGCCAAAGAATGCTCAAACTACTGCACAATTGCACTCATCTCACACGCTAGTAAAGTCATGCTCAAAATTCTCCAAGCCAGGCTTCAGCAGTACGTGAACCGTGAACTTCCAGATGTTCAAGCTGGATTTAGAAAAGGCAGAGGAACCAGAGATCAAATTGCCAACATCCTCTGGATCATCGAAAAAGCAAGAGAGTTCCAGAAAAACATCTACTTCTGCTTTATTGACTATGCCAAAGCCTTTGACTGTGTGGATCACAATAAACTGTGGAAAATTCTGAAAGTGATGGGAATACCAGACCACCTGGCCTGCCTCTTGAGAAACCTATATGCAAGTCAGGAAACAACAGTTAGAACTGGACATGGAACAACAGACTGGTTCCAAATAGGAAAAGGAGTACGTCAAGGCTATATATTGTCACCCTGCTTATTTAACTTCTATGCAGAGAACATCATGATAAATGCTGGACTGGAAGAAGCACAAGACTGCCGGGAAAAATATCAATAACCTCAGATATGCAGATGACACCACCCTTATGGCAGAAAGTGAAGAGGAGCTAAAAAGCCTCTTGATGAAAGTGAAAGAGGAGAGTGAAAAAGTTGGCTTAAAGCTCAACATTCAGAAAACGAAGATCATGGCATCTGGTCCCATCACTTCATGGGAAATAGATGGGGACACAGTGGAAACAGTGTCAGACTTTATTTTTGGGGGGCTCCAAAATCACTGCAGAAGGTGACTGCAGCCATGAAATTAAAAGACGCTTACTCCTAGGAAGAAAAGTTATGACCAACCTAGACAGCATATTAAAAAGCAGAGACATTACTTTGCCAACAATGGCCCGTGTAGTCAAGGCTATGGTTTTTCCTGTGGTCATGGATGGATGTGAGAGTTGGACTGTGAAGAAAGCTGAGTGCCAAAGAATTGATGCTTTTGAACTGTGGTGTTGGAGAAGACTCTTGAGAGTCCCTTGGACTGCAAGGAGATCCAACCAGTCCATCCTAAAGGAGATCAGCCCTGGATGTTCATTGGAAGGACTGATGCTAAAGCTGAAACTCCAATACTTTGGCCACCTCATGCAAAGAATTGACTCATTGGAAAAGACCTTGATATTGGGAGGGATTGGGGGCAGGAGGAGAAGGGTTTCGACAAAGGATGAGATGGCTGGATGGCATCACCGAGTCGATGGACTTGAGTTTGAGTGAACTCTGAGAGTTGGTGATGGACAGGGGGGCCTGGCATGCTGCGATTCATGTGGTTGCAAAGAGTTGGACACGACTGAGCGACTGAACTGGAACTGGAATACTGAAAACTTTTATGCCTCAAAGGACACCATCAAGAAGGTGAGAAGATACCCCACAGGATGGGTGGAGCCCCCGAAGGTCATCTACCAGATAAGGGACTTGTGTCTGGAAAGGACTTGAATAAACATTTCCCAAAAAATGATGTACAAAAACCAATCAGAACATGAAAAGCAGCTCAACATCACTCATCAAGGAAAGGCAAGTCCACGACGGACCCCCGGCACACCCACCAGAGCGGCCGGCATAGAGACGACAGCACACGCCCTGCTCCGCCCTGACCCTCTGAGGAGCTGCCAGACTGCTTCCCAGAGAGGCGTCACCTTCCCCGCACCTTCACCCACTGCGGACGCCCAGGGCAGCCCCTGCCGCACTGGCGACGCCGCAGGAAGACGGAAGCGCGTGCAGAGGCGGAAACAGCAGCACCGTCTGATGGGAGACGCGGCAGAAACGGCACAGCCCTCCTGAGCCTCACAGAGCCCTGCCGCACTGAGCCGGCAAGATTAACTAGCGCTCTCACAGCCGCTTCCCAAAGGGGCACATCAGCAACACAGATTCCAAACGGAAAGCCAATAAAAATCAGGTTTCTAGCACCGATCAAGGCTGGCGTACACAGCCCACAGACAGACAGCTGTGGACGTGTCCTCTGCAAAGCCCTCTGAACCACAGTCCTCCTGGCTCTGCGCTGACCCTCTCTCCCCAGTCTGGGAGAGCCTACACGCTGTCATACCCCAGAGGCAGGAGAACACTCAAGCGCTCCTGACTCAAGGACAAGAGCTCATACGTGCATGGTTTTGCCTCAATTTTAAACATAGTGACTTAAACTAATGACCAACCCTACGCTCTTCTTCCTGTGCCCAAGCTTAGCTGCTAAGACACCACATGAAGCTGTGGGACATAACTCGCAGTCCCAGGGCTGGGGCTCCCTTAGATGAGGATGCGAACAGCAGCCACTCAGGCCCGAGTCTCTGTTCACAGTGCAAAGCTAGGGGCTGACTCTGGGGTGCTGGGCTGGGGCGAGGCTTTCCCAGGGACACTTACAGCCAGAGCTGTGAGGGGGACATGCCCGCCCACACCCCACCCAGCCCAGCCCCCACACTCCCACCCACAACCCACCCAGCCCAGCCCCCACACTCCCCACCCCTGTAGCCCCACACACTCCCTCCAACATTCCCCCAACACTCCCCACCCCACACCCCCCCCCACGCCCCCCTTACACTCATCCCAACAGTCCCCCCCACCCACTGCCCACGCGCCACCCCACACTCCCCACCCCCACACCCCCAAGCGCCCCCCACGCCCCCCACGTGCCTCACTGCCCACGCGCCCCCCACACTCCCCACTCCACACCCCCAAGCGCCCCCCATGCCCCCTGCGCCCCCCGCGCCCCCCGCGCGCCCCCCGCGCCCACACCTGAAATAGCACACATTCTCACCATTTGTTTTCTGTTCTCCACCAGGTTGATGCCAATAATTCCTAAGAAAGCTCCAAAGCCCAGCTGCCGGCAAAGGAAAACAAGGGGGAGAGCGCTCAGGTCACAGGCCTGACAGCCTAACATGGACAGGGAGCAGGGGCCGCCCACCTCAGGACACCGTCAGAGAGCAGGCTGGCCACCCCGCCCCGGCTGCAACCGCGAGTGGTGGGGACGGGCGTGGGCCTCTCCGTCAGAGCCGGGATCACAGTGAAGCTGCTGGGCTCTTGTCTCTCTTCTCAACCGTGTTCTCAACCGTGTTCTCATCTTATGTTCAAATACCTGAACTCCTTCAGTGACAAACTTTATTTTCTTGGGCTCCAAAATCATTGCAGACAGTGATGGCAGGCATGAAATTAAAACACACTTCCTCTTTGGAAGAAAAGCTATCAGCCACCTAGACAGCGAATTAAAAAGCAGAGACATCACTTTGCCAACAAAGGTCCATCTGTGGTTTTCCCAGTGGTCACGTATGGATGTGAGAGTTGGACCATAAAGAACGCTGAGCGCCGAAGAATTGATGCTTCTGAACTGTGGTGTTGGAGAAGACTCTTGAGAGTCCCTTGGGCTGCAAGGAGATCCAACCAGTCCATCCTAAAGGAGATCAGTCCTGGGTGTTCATTGGAAGGACTGATGCTGACGCTGAAACTTTGGCCACCTCATGCGAAGAGTTGACTCATTGGAAAAGACCCTGATGTTGGGAGCGATTGGGGGCAGGAGGAGAAGGGGACGACAGAGAAAGAGATGGTTGGAGGGCATCACTGACTCAGTGGACATCAGTTTGAGCAAACTCTGAGAGACAGTGAAAGACAGGGATGCCTGACGTGCTGCAGTCCACGGGGTCATAAAGAGGCGGACACGCCTGAGCTGAACGTATCACTGAGCTGAACACTGAATGATGTGAACAACACATCAGCTGAACTGATTCTGGGAAAAGAGCATCACGGGCCCCCATGCCAACATGGAGAACATCTTCACGGGGACCCGCCCTCTGTGCCAGGGGGTCAGAGAGAGGCCCGTCCCAGGGTTTCTCCTGGGCCATTGGAGGAGGACGGCTGACCCGCTGGGGAGGATCAGGAAGCCGGAACCAAGGCTGTTCCAGACAGACAGGCCGACACCCGTCACTCAGCTGAGCAGACGGACAGGTAACTCCCGGGACCGTCCGCTTGGCCCCCGGCCTTGGCTCTTCGCCCGGGACGGGTGACGCAGGTGCAGCGGGGAAACCCCTGGGCTGTGCACGTCTTGGCGCCCAGGGGTGCAGGCAGCCTCATGCCACCATGCCCACCCCGGGGAGAACGTCTCAGTTTCTGAGGAGTGGAGTTCCGGCAACGCCGGGGGTGCTGCTCAGCGCAGGGGGAGACAAGCCCCTCGCAGACACACAGGCCGGCCTGAGCCCCGGCTCTGGAGCCCGCTGGACGGTGCCCGTGGCTCTGCCCACCCGCTGGCTTCCGAGTGACCGTGAGGAGCTGGCAGGGGTGGCCAGCAGGGCTGGGGCATCTCTAAGGCCATGGCACCAAATTCAATGCGTGAACGTCAGACCTGCCTGTGTCCGTGAATGTCTTCTCTGTGAGGACATCCACGAGACAGACGTGAACGCACAGATGCAGTTTTCGGCAGTAATTTAAAAATTCTCAAGGAGTAAGGAAAGACGAGCATTTTCTTCCAAATATTGCAGTCCCGCTCCACCATCCGAGAGAGCAAAATCCCCTCCAAGGTAAATGAATTGAAATATGTCTGTTGCTGCCTTAAGTTCCATGTTTTCGGATTTGAAAAAAAAATCCTTTCCAAAATGCTGAGGTGTTTGCACCCTCTCGCCCAATTTCTGCTTGAGACACACCCTTCACTACAGGGTTGGAGCCGTGTGTCCCCAGAAGTGACTTTCATCCTCATCTGCCTTGAGCAAAGCTCATCTGTCGTGTCCACGTTTGCTTTCAAGGCATCCAGCTGAAGCCAGTTGTGCCCTGGTTGTTGCCCAGGAGGCAGGTTCTCTGCAGAGCGAGGCTCTGAACACACCCGGGACGTTCTGAAGGTGACCTCAAGGTGAGATCCCGAGCCACCGAAGCTTGGAAAAGGCCGATCTGATGCTCTGCAGGTCGCCTGGAGGGCACATCCTCACAGCCGCCAGCCCCACCCACACCCCGCCCCGTCCAGGACACATGCCAATGTCCGAGGGGGCTGGCTCCCTCTGGGGACCCTGGGGAGGGCCTGTCACACCCCTTGCCTCCGGCTTCTTTCCCTCCCCACTTCTCAGGACCCTACACCCCACGGGGCCATCTGACGATGCAGGCAACCACCTAAACTTCCACCTCTGCAGGGCTGGGGTGGTGCATGTCAGCACCACACGGAACTCTATCTGGGCCCCCAGACCCACCCCCCAGGGACCCGACACTCACGATGATGCCGGGATAGTAGCCGCCCACGGTCACGTTCTCAGTCCTCGTGGTCGCGGCCAGGCCGACGGTCAGGATGGAGGCGGACACCACCAGCAGAGCCCCCACAAACCACAGGGCCGTCTTCTTTCTTCTCACAAAGCCTGCCGGGGGAGGACACAGGAGCCGGGGGGTAAGGTGCTGGGCTCGGGGAGGGTCCCGGCACCGCGCAGGCGTCCCAGCAGCCGCGGCTCCTGCCAGCAGCCCTCTGCTCACGGGCAGGGCCTGGGACGCGCTCCCCGGGGACCGCGGGTGTCTGCCTCCACCCTCCCCGCCCCAGTTCTGAGAGCGGGACGGCTCGCCGGCCCCTCCTGCGCCCAGCCTGAGGTCTCGCCCGCTTCCTCGCTGTCACCTGGTGAACGGCACAGACCCCACTGGTCCTCCTGCACAGCCACCCTCCCCCGGGCCTCCGTCAGACCACCTGCAGTGAGAAGGGGAGCCCGGCCACCCTCCCTCGAGGCCCCCGCTGCACCCAGAGTGTCTCAAGCCACGGCCACCATCCACGCGTTCTGTGTCCACTTCCCTGATGCTGTCCCCCAGACAATGGGCCCCCGAGGGCGGGGGGCTCTGCTTTGCTCCCTGACACCCCCCTCTTGCCTAGGATGGCGCCTGCACACAGCGAGTTCTCAGTAAACACCGGGCTGGCCGAGCCCTCCCCAGGTCCCAAGTCCCCCAGCCCTCCACCCCGGCCCCAGCCCACAGCAACAGCCAGGCAGCCGCTCGAGCAGGGGCCTGGTGCTCCCCAGGCCTGGACCCCAGCCCAGCTCCAAGGCTGGTGGGAAGACCTGTGCACCCCGCCTGGACCAGGCCATGCAGGCTGGGCACAGCGAGGGTGCCCGCCCCTCTGGGCCGCCCATGAATCCACGCTGCTCTGTGAGGGCACCGTGGTCCCGGGCTCCGCCCCGAGCCAGTCTCTCTCGCTGGCCCACCTCTAGGTCTCGGCTCAGCGCCAAACTCGCAAGACATCGAATGGGAGGCGCAGAAAGTATAAAAGTGTGCGGAGCTCGCCACCGCCCACCTGCACACCTGCCTCCCTCTCCCCTCGTCAGCGGGGCCCATTGCTGGGCGTGGAAACGGGCCAGCTGAGAGGTGGCACTTCCCAGCCCCTGCTGCTGGGTGATTACATCCTCAGCAAACAGCCTCCATCTCAACAAGGGTGTCAGCTGGAACCTACGGGAAATCTCTTAAAGGAACCATTGCCTCGGCCTTTCCCCCTCCATCCTTCCCACAGCGTGGAGTGTGAGCACAGAGACAGAGCCCCGCAGCCGTTTTGCTCTGTGAGGAAACCTCGGCAAGGGACGTCGCACCCAGAGAGAGGCAGGGCAGACAGACAGGCCTGGCTCACCCACCTCCAGACTCTGCTTAGGCAACAGAATCACATCTCCAGCCTGCAAGGCACTGCTGTGGATGCCCTGGCATCTGCAGTCACAGAGCTCTAGAGAGCAAGCAAGGAGCCCTGCCATCACTGGCACCTCCCTCCCCCAAGCCTGGACTTCCCGGTGTCGTGTGGAACCACCTTCCCCACACGCGTCTCAGGGAAGGCAAGAAGTCTTGTTTCCAATAACCACAATTGTAATACTAGTCATTATCACCGTAATCGAATCTCAGTTACCCCCGTCCCTGCGTGGCCATCAACAAGCACACAACAGAGGGAAAGACAGCCACGCACAGGGCCGAGGAGAGACCCACACGGAACCCAGTTTGTTGCAGAGTTAGCTGTCTTGATCCCTGTGACTCCAGAACAAAATGGGATGAAAGAAAAGCATGGTGCTTCTTCCCACACCAACCTTTCCAAAATTGATGTGGGTTTGTACGTGTGTTCGCTGGGGAAGCAGCTGTGCCCTCGACCACAACCACCATCTCAGATCTGGACCATCCCACGGACAGAGGGGCCTAGCGGGCTACAGTCCCTGGGCTCACACAGAGGTGGACATGAGCGGCATACATATATACCACCTCAGACGACCCCGGTCCCCGCCAGCAGCACTCACCCGCCTCTGCCGCTCTGGACTGTGCACCTGAAGATTTACATGCTGTCTGCAGTCCCATCAGCAAAGCCGAACAGCAGGCCAAGGCCATGCCACCCAAAATCAGATTGTCACGTACTCAGATATAAATTACCCAAAACCTGAGTCAACGTGCTGACTCAGAATCGCTTGGTCAGCCTGGGAACACTGCTCTAC
This sequence comes from Ovis canadensis, assembly GCF_042477335.2. Lineage (NCBI taxonomy): Eukaryota > Metazoa > Chordata > Mammalia > Artiodactyla > Bovidae > Ovis > Ovis canadensis. Next base: position 100,156,287 of record NC_091254.1, on the reverse strand, counting down.
CCACTGGCCTGGCTGGGGCGAAGCTCTCTGGAAGGTCACCTCATCCCAGAGGCCCTCCACCCTTCACTGCTATTTTCTGATAAGTCTTTATTGCAAATATGTAAGACCTGTTGAGGGGGAACCAGTGAGAGGAGAGCCCGCAGGCTGCACAGCCCAGGTGTGAGCGGATGATTCACACCTTTGGGACCCAGCGGGCCCGGGGGTCCCCACGGAGGGCTTTTCCCTCATTCGCTGCTATTCCTGAATCTTCCTGGTAGAGTCACAAGCACGCGGAAGCAATCACTTAGTTTTCCTTGCACATTTAAAGCCTGAAACCAAGGATTCAGGTACAAGCTGGGTTCCCGGAGACCGAAAGGTCAGCGGTTGCGACTGATCCGGGGTGTCTTGTGAGGGGAAGAGACCATGGAAAGGCAAGACCACTCCGACAATGCGTGAGCGAGGGAAAGAAAGCCGCCGCCCCACAGGCGCCATCCTGTCCTGGGCGATCGACTTTAGCATGGCAGGTACACTGAAAGAAAGGACGCAAAAGCTGGAAACACATCTTCTACGGTTTGGAAAATTAACGAAGCTGTTACCTTGGACATTGACGCAGCTATCACACTAGCAACACAGGCCGTCCAGCAGCCGGAGGGGCCCTCTAGCCTCTGCCCTGCCCACCTGGCCCGGGGCTCCCCTCTCCTACCCACCGGCCACTCTGCCCAGCCCCAAGCCCCACGGGGGAGCCCACGGCTGCGCTGTGTCCTGGGCAATGCTTGCCCTCGACCCCTCTTCCCGAGGGCCCAGACCAATCTCAGTTGTAAAGCATGTTTTTAGAGCAGGAAGATGCCAGAAATGAAATTTTATGGGACTAAGTGTTTGACGAAATTATCAGAAGCCCTCCTCCTCAGAGGGCTTTCCTATTTTTACTGTTTTAATGCATTATACGTTCATTATGCTCAAAATAACTACCTGACACCTCAGTGCCTGCTTCACACCACCAGTCCGACTGTCGGACCTGGTCTCTTAGCTCGTGAGCCCATCTGGCTGACCCCCTCGCCTCCCTGCGACGACACTCTGGTTCCAAAGGCTCTCAGCTCCGCTTTGATTGGCCCCTTTAGGAAACTGCATGAGTGGGGACTGGAGGGCAGCCACCAGGTGAATGGTTTTTCTGGGGCCTCGTCAAGTCTGTTAGTGATGTCCTGACAGGCTTTGTCAAAGGCGTCTCCTTCGGGACCATGTGAAGCTTCCTGGAACCATCTTCAATCTAACTGCACCGTTTCACCACATTTTCCCAAGTCTGACTCTCCCTGTGAAACCACCACATGCTAAACAGCACAGGGTGGAGCAGCCCTTTTGCTGGGATTGTGTCGTAGCTTCTGAGGGAACGTGAGGTCTGGGAAGACAGCAGAGGGGGAAGGGATGGTGCTGAGCGGCCTTGTTTCAGTGACACGGGCACAAGAGAGGCACCACGGCAGGGTCCCAGCCTGCACGCGGCGCCACACACGTGGGGCTTCACGTGAACGTCAGACAGCAGGAAACGAGCTCAAGAAAGGAAGGGGGGCCGTGCTCCTGACCACCGTCACACATGCGCACTTTTAGGGCAGGCTTTGGAGAGGAGGGGGGTCTGTGCTGGAGGAAAACACCAGACTCCCTGACTTGTTCCTTCAACCTTGCTGTCCCGTCAGCAGGAGTCTCCCGTGTGCACTGCTATAACTGAAGCACCGTAAGGCTGTGCCCTGTCAGCTAAAATCTCAACTGTTAGGCTTAGAGCTGTGCTGGCGATTTCCATGAACTGTTGCAGGGCTGCCAGACACGCTGAGTGATTGCACGTGCCCCCACCCCTCCGACCCTGCAGAAGGAAGACGCTGAGAGCAGGAGCCATGGGGCTCTTGCCTGACACGGGGTTCCCACACCTGAACCCCCTCATGCTGACAGGGTGAACGATCTGCAAGTGGGGCGAGCCGCAGGGCCCTGCTCGCCTGCCCTTCACCGCTACAGGGAGCGGTGCGCGCGCGCAAACGAGCATTCTAGACGTGATTTGATGCGCGTGATAGCTAGAGGGTCACGTTGGTGCTAACAGTAAGACGGCTCAGCCCAGTACTTCTCCCCTCTCAGCCTCCCCCCAGCCTCCCCCCAGCCTCCTCCCAGCCTCCCCCCAGCCTCCTCCCAGCCTCCTCCCAGCCACCCCTCCCAGCCTCCCCCCAGCCTCCCCTCCAAGCCTCTCTTCCCAGTCTCCCCTCCCAGCCTCTCCTCCCAGCCTCCCCCCAGCCTCCCCTCCCAACCTCCTCCCAGCCTCCTCCCAGCCTCCCCTCCCAACCTCCTCCCAGCCTCCTCCCAGCCACCCCTCCCAGCCTCCCCCCAGCCTCCCCTCCAAGCCTCTCTTCCCAGTCTCCCCTCCCAGCCTCCCCCCAGCCTCCCCTCCCAACCTCCTCCCAGTCTCCTCCCAGCCTCCCCCCAGCCTCCCCCCAGCCTCCTCCTAGCCTCCTCCCAGCCTCCCCCCAGCCTCCTCCCAGCCTCCCCTCCAAGCCTCTCTTCCCAGTCTCCCCTCCCAGCCTCCCCCCCAGCCTCCCCTCCCAACCTCCTCCCAGCCACCCCTCCCAGCCTCCCCCCAGCCTCCCCTCCAAGCCTCTCTTCCCAGTCTCCCCTCCCAGCCTCCCCCCAGCCTCCCCTCCCAACCTCCTCCCAGTCTCCTCCCAGCCTCCCCCCAGCCTCCCCCCAGCCTCCTCCCAGCCTCCCCTCCAAGCCTCTCTTCCCAGTCTCCCCTCCCAGCCTCCTCCCAGCCTCCCCTCCCAGCCTCCCCTCCAAGCCTCTCCTCCTAGCCTCTCCTCCAAGCCTCTCCTCCTAGCCTCCCCTCCCAACCTCCTCCCAGTCTCCTCCCAGCCTCCCCCCAGCCTCCCCCCAGCCTCCTCCTAGCCTCCTCCCAGCCTCCCCCCAGCCTCCTCCCAGCCTCCCCTCCAAGCCTCTCTTCCCAGTCTCCCCTCCCAGCCTCCCCCCCAGCCTCCCCTCCCAACCTCCTCCCAGCCACCCCTCCCAGCCTCCCCCCAGCCTCCCCTCCAAGCCTCTCTTCCCAGTCTCCCCTCCCAGCCTCCCCCCAGCCTCCCCTCCCAACCTCCTCCCAGTCTCCTCCCAGCCTCCCCCCAGCCTCCCCCCAGCCTCCTCCCAGCCTCCCCTCCAAGCCTCTCTTCCCAGTCTCCCCTCCCAGCCTCCTCCCAGCCTCCCCTCCCAGCCTCCCCTCCAAGCCTCTCCTCCTAGCCTCTCCTCCAAGCCTCTCCTCCTAGCCTCTCCTCCCAGCCTCTTCTTCCAGCCTCCCCTCCCAGCCTCCTCCCAGCCTCTCCTCCCAGCCTCCTCCCAGCCTCCCCTCCCAGCCTCCCCTCCCAGCCTCCTTCCAGCCACCCCTCTCAGCCTCCTCCCAGCCTCTCCTCCCAGCCTCCCCCCAGCCTCCCCTCCAAGCCTCTCTTCCCAGTCTCCCCTCCCAGCCTCCTCCCAGCCTCCCCTCCCAGTCTCCCCCCAGCCTCCCCTCCCAGCCTCTCCTCCCAGCCTCCCCCCAGCCTCCCCTCCCAACCTCCTCCCAGCCACCCCTCCCAGCCTCCCCTCCAAGCCTCTCCTCCTAGCCTCTCCTCCCAGCCTCTTCTTCCAGCCTCCCGTTCCAGCCTCTCCTCCCAGCCTCTCCTCCCAGCCTCCCCTCCCAGCCTCTCCTCCCAGCCTCCTCCCAGCCTCCCCTCCCAGCCTCTCCTTCCAGCCTCCCCTCCCAGCCTCCTTCCAGCCACCCCTCTCAGCCTCCTCCCAGCCTCTCCTCCCAGCCTCCCCTCCCAGCCTCTCCTTTCAGCCTCCCCTCGGAGCCTCCTTCCAACCTCCCCTCCCAGCCTCCCCTCCCAGCCTCAGTGGCTCAGCGACCAGGCGCAAGGATAGAGTGGAGCCAGTCACTGTCCCGCCCTCTGCACCTTCCCTGAGTGGAGCTGGAAGGGTGCCTCACAAAGGTGGGGGGTGCGCAGACACCTAGCCACCCCCTCCCGGCGGGCAGGGCCCAGGCCGCCCAGAAAGAAGGAGCTTGTTTAATCAGCTACTCTTAACAGCAGCCGTGGGGACAAAGCAACTGTTCCAGGGAAATGGACCAGGACACAGCGACATGCCCTCAGCCAACAATTTCCCTTTTATTCCACTTTTACACAAAACACACCCCCAAGGGTGTGAACGCAGAAACGTACGGCAGAAAACACCCATAATCCCATCCCAGCCACGCTAATATTTAGTATTTTTAAGTAAAAAACGAACTCTTAGCATTTTTTAAAGTTCCTCCTCAGAAGAAAAATCTAAAATGCTATTTTTAAATCAAGTCATTCTAATATAATAATGGCAATAACCATAAATAGTTAATGACTATAATAACAACTATCTGTTATAATCAGTAACTGTTTGCATTTGGTTTTAGAGAGTATTGGTCACAGAACTGTTTCTTTTAGAAAGACTCCTGATTCCTCGGTTATCATTTAAAAATCAAGTGACATCACTAATATGGTTTTTAAAAAGACTTTCCAGGGCTGGGAGTTTAAACCTGCATTTCCTACTGGATGGTCCGTGAAGCCCTTCAGGACCCAGGCATCTCTGCGCCCGTCCCAGAGCATCTTCTCTTTGGAAGTCTCCCCGCCTCCCCGTCGAGAAAACAGCCCCCTCCTGGCGGCCTCTGGCAGAGAATACAGGCGCCGGCCTCCTGTGTCCCAGCCCGGCTTGGCTGCATCAGGCTGGGAGGGAAATCCTTGAAATTATGGAATCGTCTGGAGAGGGCGCGGGGAGCCCAGCCGCCCCAGGGAAGCCCAAGGAGAAAGAAGCTACCCGGCCCCAGGAATGACCTTTTCCTAGAAAACGCTGGAGACTGAAGCTGGGTGGAAGAATGAACGCAGAGTCCGGCTTGTGCGGGTCGCGGTTGACTGTCTGCAGTAGAAGACGGTGGAGCAGAGACGGCAGAGGCCTGCGCAGTCGGGACCCTCAGGAAAGAGCTGGGAGGGGGCCCGTGGGAGCTCGGGCACCGGAGAAACGGAGCCCGGCTCACCTGCGCGCTCACCTGTCGTGTCCAGCAGGGCCAGGGGCCCGGGCACCGGCGGCGGGAGCGGGTGCATCCCGGGCTGCTCTCCCGCTGCCGCGACAGCGACCGTGGGGCGCGGGGCCGCGAGGACCAGCCGCGAGCGCGGGCCCTTAGGTCCGCTCCGAGCGGCCGCCGCGCCCCGCCCGCGCCCCGCCCCGTCCCTCACCTTCGCCCCGCCCCTCTCCCGCCCCTGCTCTCGCCCCGCCCCGCCCCGCCCCGCCCCGCCCCTCTCCCACCCCTGCCCTCGCCCCGCCCCTCACCTTCGCCCCGCCCCGCCCCTATCCCACCCCTGCCCTCGCCCCGCCCCTCACCTTCGCCCCGCCCCGCCCCTATCCCACCCCTGCCTTCGCCCCGCCCCGCCCTCGCCCCGCCTCCACACCCCCCCCCACCCCCGGCCTGGTCATGGGCAGACCCTTAGAGGTGGGACGGTAGGTAACGCTGAGAATCTGCGGGAAGGGAGCTCCTTGGCGTGGCCACAGTGACACCGCTGTTTGGAAAGGAAGGTGGGTCCCTGTCCACTCTGCTGCGCTGCGCTCAGTCGCTGAGTCACGCCCAACCCTTCTGAGACCCCATGGACTGCAGCCCGCCAGGCTCCTCTGTCCATGGGAGTCTCCAGGCAACAAAACTGGAGGGGGCTGCCATTTCCTCCTCCAGGGGTCTTCCTGACCCGGGGATTGAACCTGCGACTCCTTCCTGAGTTTTTTGCATGGGCAGGCAGATTCTTTAGAAGCCAGCAATTCCTGCTTATGGACGTGACCAAGACCTGTGGTTCTAAGCCCAGAGAATCATCTAAAGATCTTTTTAAAAAGATTTACTGCTGCCCTGAGCTCAACCCAAACCCTTCGACTGAGAATATCTGTCAATGAAGTCGCTGTGAGGAAGCCCAGTAGTTCTGAAGGGGCTCCATTGTGAGAGAAAGCCCTGGCACCTGGGGTCTGCACACAAGACGGCTCTGTGTGTAACAGCGACCAGGTCCAGGGTCCCTGCATGGTGGGGCTGCACACACCAGCAAGAAAAACTCGAACGCAGCCTACAGCGATCGTGTGAGTGCGTGGTGTTGAAGCGAGTGGGACACACCTGTGCACAGACTGTAAGTGTGAGAAGCAGCGCTCTTCACCCACAGGTGCCCTGCATGTCCTGCACGGGCAGGCGCTCTGCAGCCTCGATACCGTCCCCTTCACTCAGGAAAGACTGATGGACGAGGGGACAGAGGTCCTCGTACAGCAACGGGCCCTCGTACAGCAACGGGCCCTCAGCGGAGAAGGGGCAACGGAGAGGGAATACGGTACCCAAGGGCGTGGGGGGCCTGAGGGGCCACGCTGGCTACCAGAGGGGGGACAGCGTGAGGCTCCCCACCAGAGCAACGTCCCACCCACCCCGAGGGCGTGACATGGGGCCAGGCAGCCGTCTGGGAAAGACGCCCTAGGCAGACCAGGAGGGTGGCCAGGCACACGGGAGGAGGCCTCCGGGAGTGTCCAGGCGAGCCCGCTTCAGAAGGGTCACTGAGAGGGCACTTGCAGGGCGGCAGGTGGGCCCGGGAGGCCTGCGAGGATGCTCAGGTCCAGGGAAGGTGGCCGTGGTGCAGACCAGGACGGGGTGCAGGTGGTGAGACAGCCGTGTGGGCCTCATTCTGTGCCTGTTGTTCCAAAGATCTGCTGAAACCATTCTTAAAGAATGTGCTCGTGTTGCCAGAAATGATACTTTCTCCAATAAACACATTTCCTGCCGGAGGTTTTCGATGCCACTGCAGCTGGGCAGGTCTTTGGAAACTGTCTCTGGGCCCCCTGAACAGGGGATCCTGAGGAGCACAGCAGGGTCCAGGTCCCCACAAGGCACCCCATCGGGGGTCCCCCACCGCACCCCCACCCAAGTGAGGAAACCAAGGTCCAGGAGGAAGACGGATGTGACCAGGGCAGACTCTGCACGCGCACCTGGGGCGGACGTCGTTAGAATCCACCCGAAGACTCGCCCACAAGAGCCCAGACTACATGACTGCACGCGCACCGGCTCTGAGGCTGACGACGCTGGCCGACCCTGGTGCCCCCACCGCGGCCTCAGGATGCCCGTGTCCAGCCCAGCTCTGCAGGGAGCCGTAGTCTGGGATCAGGGTATTTTTGAAACATAATCTAATTTAGCTCTCACAAAGGCAATTATGAGACGATGAGGAAATCTGTCTTCTACTGGTCTGAGGACAGTCCGGGTCTGGACCAGTTATTACTGACATCAAGAAGATAATTGAGTGGAGCAGCCATGATCCCCAGCACCAGACTCCTTCCTGCTGTGCGAGATGTCTGAAAACTCTAAGGTTCCCTACCTCCACTGCCCTCACCTGAACTCAGGTCCCCACTCCCTCAGAGGGTCTCACCCAGAGGCCCTGAGCCGACCTGGACTCACCTCTCAGGTGGGATGGGACGAGGGTGATGTTAGGTGGACACGTCTCAGACACTTCACCCTGCTCGCATCTGCCTTCATTAATTTGTACAATATTCTCCCCATTTCACAGATGAGGAAACCGAGGCACTAAGCGTTTGAATAACTTTTCTGAAGTCAAGAAGCTGGTTGGTGGCAGAAACAAGATATGAACCAGGCCAGTCCCATTTCAAGGTGTGGTTACATCCTGCAAATATGAAAGCGCGTATTTACCTGACTACAGACATTTAATCTTTTGCTCATGCAATCAACAAATATTGACTGAATTTCCTCTATGTTCAAGATACTAAGAGAACCGTGAAAATGGGTCCTACAGACCTGCCCTTTAAGAGCTTTGAAGGTGAACAGAAGGAGAAATAAAACGTGCTGTTGTGTTAGGGAGCAGATGATGATGATAGCACTCGTGAGAACTGTCCTGAGAGGAGAGATGGGAGCCCCCAGGGGTGTGGCCCGGCCCCAGGGGAGACCGAGGCTTCCTGATGACCAGCATGGCGCCCTCCTCTAGAACCGGAAACCCCTGGGGGCCATTATAATCCCAGCGCCCAGAACTCAAACCAGAGCCCCTGGAGGGAGAAGGCTGAGGGCCCCAGGGGGTCCGTGAGCAGCCAGACTGGGAACCAGGCTTTCCGGCCAAGAGGATGCTGACGGGGCAGGGGGTGCAGGGTTCGGGGGGCCATGTCGCATCCAGCCTGTTGGGGGCCACTTTCCAGGGGCCCTGTGAGCAGGGCTGTTGGGAGGATGAGAAATCACCATCAAGTCCAAGGATCCCAGACGGTGAGGTCTTCCTGCATCTGCTTCATGCTAGGTGGTGGTGGGAGGACTCTTCCCAGCCCCTGGAGACAGAAAGAAGCATGATGAGCTGGTGGGGGGCCGGCTCAGCCCCAGACAGCAGGAAGCGGAGCTGATCTTCCCAGGACCCAGCCTGTCCTCACGGCCCCCACAGCAGAGGCCCACACCCGTCTGGCTGGCCCCTGCTCCCGTCTAGGCGCTGCTCCGTCACAGCGGTGCTCGGCCCGCACCGCCCGCCCTCCCCACCGAGCTCGGGTGGCTGGCGTTGCTGCTGCTTCCCCGCCTGGAGAGAGGGTGGACGTCCAGACCACAGCAGGGGCCACCCGGAGCTGCCGGGCCGAGGCTGCCCAGGCGCTGGCCGACCCCCGCTCGCCTTGCGGCCATTGCCCCTCAGTCACCTGGGCTTCAGCTTTGGAGAGATCAAAACAGGAAGAGTCCAGGGGCTCCCGCCCGCCCACCCTGCCCCCGGCCTCCCTCCTCGGAGGGTAGATTTCACAGGCTCCAGCTGGAACAGGGCAGAGGAAGAAGATTCTAGAACTTCGCTTCTTAAATTACAATCAAGGAGACTTAAAAGTGCATGACCAGCCACCCGAGAAGGGAGGATGAGCCGTCGACACTGCCGGTGGGGGTGATGGGCAGGTGAGCCCGGTGTCCACTCAGTCCTGCTAGGAAACCGGGTTCACTGAGGCCTTGCTTAGAAGCGCAACTGGCTCACGACAGGCACCCGGTAACACCATGTGCGCAGAGAGTGAGTAAGGGCAGCCCCACCCTCTCGACACCGGCTCCCACCCAGGCGGATGCCCCTGCTGGACGCACCCCTCTCCGCGGGGTCCTCCCGGCCCTGTTCCAGGAGGACCCGTCACCTCCATCTGCCTGAGCAGAGAGGGGTCAGCAGGCTCTGAAACCAGGGCCAGCCCTGAAAAGAGAGGGATTAGAAGACCCCCATGAATCAGCCGGGAAGCCCCTTTGGCAGCCGCAGGCCTGGTGGGGTCCAGATGCTGGGTCCTCAGCCCCGTGCCGGCGGGACCCTCATCACTGAGGGAGTGTGTGTGGGAGCCTGGTCCAGAGCCCAGGAGCTGGCGTGGGGCAGTCTGCAGAGCACGCCTGTAACTGATCACCCTGCAGGAGCTGGGGATGAATAATGCAGGTGGGAGGCTAGGAGACACAGGCCCCACCTGTCCGCGCCCGTTGACGCAGTGAGGGATGAGCCAGACGGTAGATGCTCTCGGGGACACGGATGGATTAAGTTACAAACACCATGGGCTTCACAAGAAAGCCTGTAATGGTGATCTCCCAGCCCCTAATGAGCCTGAGCAGGGGGCTCACCTTTCAGGTGCTCATTCGCCACGGGAAGCCCACCCCCTTCTTCCCAGAGGGAGGGTACCTTGCTGGCCTTGGATCCGCTGTCCCCTTGGACATGCAGGACAATGCCTCTGCGGGCAGAGCTGTGCCCCTCGCAGGCCTGGCCTCCCACCCGCGGCCCTTATCAAACTCTGCCGTGCCAAGGAAAGGCGGCCACCCCCGGTGATCTGGACCCGCAGGGCCTGGCGAGGAGCTGGGACAGGGAGCCCCCAGGGCGACCACCCTCATCATCTCAGGCCCTGGACCTTAATAAGCTTTCTCCCCGCAGCCCTGCATCTTGGACAAAATCCTTGTTCTCTCTCATTGAGGGAGTGAGGTTTGGTTTCTCCAAAATCAAATCAAGCCTATTTAATCTTCATTTGAAATTGTCTACATGAAGCCTGAGAGCCTAGCTAATATTTATTTTAATCCTATGCTTTCAAATTAAGGTTTTCCTTTCAAATTATTCTTCTCTTGGCTGGCAGAAGGCCTGTAAGGTAGACGCTAGGTTTTCGGTCAGACCCAACCTGTGCGTCCGGACACTTGCGGAGGGGCTGGTCCTATCGTGGAGTAAGAGGAGGTGACCTCAGCCTTCGCTGACCTCAGGTTGCATGATTCTTAGCAGTTCTGCTTAGTTAGTTATTGTGTTTATCAGAATCAGCTCGTATCACCTGAATAGCCCCAGAATCTCCGTGGAGATGCCCTGGTGGGGGGGCCCTCCTTCAAGGGGTCTCTGCCTCTCCTGGGCCTCAGCTCCACTCAGACAAGTGTGGGACGCAGCTTCAGAAAAAAAGGGGACTTACGTGTACATGCAGTAGGGCCTGATGGGCTACCGGAACCTGCCCAGATGGGGAGCAGAGCAGAGTGTGCAGACATGGAGGCTGTGGGGCTGCGCCAGCAACTCTGAATCTAGAGAGGGATGGAGACAAAGTGTGCGTGTGTGTGCGTGTGTGTGCGTGTGTGTGCGTGTGTGAGCATGTGTCTGTGTATACATGTGTGCACGAGTGTTCGTGAGTGTGCATGGGTGTATGCAGGTGCAAGTGTGCACACACGTGAGTGCATGTGTGAGTGCATGTGTGTGAGTGTGTGCACGAGTGCGTGTGTATATGAGTGCATGGTGTGTGTGCACGAGTGTACACATGTGCACATGTGTGTATATGAGTGCATGAGTGTGTGCACGTGTGTGTCATATAAGTGTGTGTTTATTGTACACTTGTGTACACGTGTGTGGGGTGTGCATGTTTGTGCACGTCTGTACACGTGTTCACATGTATTTGTGTGTGAGTGTTTATTGTACACTTGTGTATACACGTGTGTGTGGGTGTGCATTTGTGCACGTCTGTACATGTGTTCACATGTATTTCTGTGTATGTGTATGTGTGTCTGTGCACATCTGCACGTGTATCTTTGTGATTTTGAAGGAGAGTGTGCACCAGGACCGTAGCACGATCTAGAGAGTGCATCTCTATTTTTAAACTATTTTTACGCATTTCTACTTGAACAGAAATTGCATTTTTTGTTTTTTATTAATACAAAGAAAAGTTTCAATGAAGTCATTTTCAGCTTCTCCAGGTCAATAAGGAAATATGCTCAGTGGGGGTGGGGGGCAGTGGGGCGCCTTCTGACACAGGTCTCGTCAGAGCGCACCGCAGGGTGGAAGAGTGCCGTCTCCTCGGGCTCCTGGCGTGGGGATGCCCACAGGGCCCCAGTGCCCACCCTGCTCCCTGCAGGGGTCCTGAGGTGAGCGCAGAGGGCCAAGGGAGCCAGGGACGAGGGCTTCTCCTGGGGGAGCGGTCACCCGCCCGGGGCAGATGGGTGAGCTGCTGCTGCTGCGTCTAGGGGCTGGGCTGGATAGCCTGTGCCCTGCCCAGCGCTGTGGGGGACAGCTGGAGTGACAGCAAGGCCCCTCCAGGCATGCCTGGTCAGGGGGTCTGCACCAGGACAGGCCCCCGCAGGGTCCCGAAGACACACAAAGCACCACCGTGAGCACCGACCAGGAGCCTCCCTGTGCACCTCCCCCCGAGGCCTCAGCCCGGCCTGGAGGTTTCAACTGGCCAGGCGCGGGAGGCCGTCCCTGCAGCTCGGCTGGGAAAGACAGTGCCAAGGGATCAGAGTCCCAGCCTCATGATGGGGCATTTAAGTTCGTGCCTTGGGCGCTGCTTATAGTGTCTACAGAGTGGCCGCAGGGTTGGAGGGGGGTGGGGGGTGGGAAGGGGGGCGGAGCAGGGGGCGGGTGGGGGCACCGCCGGGGCAGGTGGGAGCTTCGAGGTGGGGAGGGGCCCTCTCGGCAGGGAGGGGTGGCGGGGCGGGGCGCCGGTGGGCACGGCTCCTTGCCCCTGCGGAGGAGCCTGCTATCAGTGTGGGCCTTAGTGATTCACTTTTTTCTATGTGATGGTTAAAGTTTTAAAGCTTTTTAGAGTAAGAGTGGGGTGACTAGAGGACTTTTGCTGCCTGTGCCTGCGTGGGGCTGACTGTCACTTTATCGGGGTGGGGGCCCCGAGCAGGCCACGAGAGAGAGACAGCTCAGGTCCCGTGTGAGGCCTCTGTGGCTGTGTCCACACAGACCCCCTAGCTCCTGGAATAACTGCTGATCCATAGGTCCAGTGTATCCTCCGCTACAGCTGGGCCAGGTTTAAAATGCCACAAGTATTGAATAAGGTTTTAGTGTGTGTCCCACGCAATATTTGGGACACACGTAAAAAAGTCGTTTGCTGTTTATGTGAAGTTCAGCTGAACCCCAGTTATCTGGCCGTCCAAGCGCAAGAGGAAGGCAGGGGGGAGGCCCACTGTGGGTGCTGACTCCCCGTGAGACCACTCCCGGACCCTGAGGGTTAAACCACTCTGTTCAGGCCACGGGGGCCTGGAGCAGATGAAATGGGTTGAGAAAGGCAAGAAGCGGCGTTTCCTGCCCCCGCTGCAGGCGACTGGGGTCTACAGCCACCTGATGACAACGTCCTGTCCTAGGACACAAAGCCGGCGTCAGTGTCTGGGTACAGCTCCAGGTCACAGACCAGGAGCGCAGACCTGGATGGCTGTGCCGGGCCCTTCCAGGACGTTCTGTGACCAGCGCACAGGAGAGAGACCCATCCTGCAGGTTTATCCATCACGAAAGGGCTTTAATGTCCTCGGTGCATGAGGGGCCAAAGACACACTTGGAGCATGGACAGCCATCTGCCCACACGCGCCGGGGAAGCGGCTCCAGACCGGCAGGGCCAAGGGTTCCCAGTGGCTGAGCCGCAGCCTCAAAGTTCCTGCTTCTCAGGATCACGCTGTCCTGAGGCCGTGGGGCCGCAGGTGGCGGGTGCGCTGGCTGCACTGACATGGTCTGAGGGAGGGGGTGCTCAAGACGAGGAGGGGCCTGCCCTGGCCATCAGGCAGCCAATCGCACAAAGCTAGACTGGCCCGGCGCTGGCCAGGCTCTGCAGGCCCAGAGGCAGTGAGGGGGCGGGAACAGGCCTGCAGGGAGACAGCTCTGCCCCCAGCTGCCCGGCTGAGCGGGTCCGCACACAGGTGAGGTTGGCTGGAGACGGTCTCAGAAGGAAGGGAAGCCGGAGGGTGGCTGGCGGCCCATCTCACCCCGGGGGCCCTGTGCCCTTCCCTCCTCTTGGATGCCTGGGACTCAGCGCCCCCGATGTGCAGGAGGGGCCAGCCTGGCCCCAGCATGACTGGTGGCTGTGGCGGGCCCAGCAGCTGGGCACTGAGGGAGACGGGCCAGGCCCCCAGTCTGGCCTCTCCAGGGGGGCCCACGAGCCCCGAGGCCAGGGTTTGCTATCTCTGCACCAGCCCTGAGAAGCCAGGGCCTGGCCAGCTGCCGTGAAGGTGCCAGGAACCCCAGCCCAGCCCCTCTCCCACTGCCCAAACCGCTGCCAGCTTGCTCGTCTGCGCCAGCACTCTGGAGAGCCGTGCGTCAGGGTGGACTCCATCTGGAAACCAACACTGAACACTTTATGAGCGAAATGGTGCCAAAAAGTGGGCCGTTTCCCACTGGTGCTCCTACCCGGGGCAGGAGGTCTAGCTGGACCGGCCTCCTCCTCCCATGCTGAGTGGCTGGTGGGAGGGCTTGCCGACCCACCAGGGGCCGCGGCCGGCCTAGGAAAGCAGACACATGCCCGACTTGGATGAGGGGGCTGCCTCCTGCCCGGAGCTGCCCTTCATGTCGTCCGGCATCTGCCCGTCGGGCCGCCACACGTTCAGGTCCCCGAAGATGCCCGTCTCGATCATCTCCTCCTGCCAGGGGATGGGGCAGGTGCCCGAGGCGAACTCCTGAAAGAATTCCGTGTCCGCTTTGTCAAAGGCCACACCCTTGACCGTGGAGAAGGCACCCACATCTTGGATGTTCTTTGCATAGACGGTCCTGGAGTCCGGGACGAAGGGCGGGGTCAGCATCCCTGCAGGGGGACAGGAGATCCCAAGCCTGAGCCGACAGCCGGGGCCAGGGGGCCGCTTGCTGAGAGCCCCATGTGTCTGCCCTCCCACATGCTGCCCTGGCGGAGACGAGCCATGAGACGACCCCCCCCCCCGCCCCCGCCCAGGGTGCCAAGCAAGGCTGGACACTCAGTCCAATTAGGAGCTCATGTCATCAGAACCCAGCCCACAACTGCCACCCCCTCTGCCCTCCCAGGAAGCCCGTCATGATGGTGGGCGCTGTCCCAGCCCCACCACCCTCAGCCTGCTGTGCCCTGGCCCCACGCTGGGCTCCGGCCTGCAGGTGGACCCGGACACTCAGGGTAATCGCCTGCGCTCTTGCCCCACCCTCGTCCGCGTGGGCCCCGGGCCGAGTCAGCCCAGCGGGGTGTGGCCTCAGGATGAAAGTCCAGCTCCAGCTTCCCGGGCGCTGGCTGCTCCGGCTGCCTGTCCCCGGCACACCACCAACCCCACCCAGGGCTGGTCTGGGTGGCTCCCCAGGTGCCGGCACCTCCGGCTTAGCCGGGGCTGCCTCCACCCAACCCTTCCCTCAAAGGGCGACTCCTACGAGAGTGTTGGGCCGTGAGGTGGCAGGCTCGCGCTCCTGGGAGGTGGCTCGGGGGGTGTGGTGGGTCCCACGTGTCTCCCCCTCAGACACGTGCACACGCCCACGCTCTCCTGCACCTGCTCACAAAAGACCCGGCAGCAAGCTCGGGCTGGATGCCGACTGGAGAAGTCCTGCTCGACTTGGCCCGTGGGCTCCTGAAAGGGATCGCCCAGCCACGGGTTCGGGTGCTTAGCACAAGGGCGGGTCAGGGTGCCTTCAACAAGACTTGTCCAACCCTTGCCACCTCCGAGGGTGCCCAAGAGGCCCGACCCAAGAAGGTCCGGTCCAGGGCTGCTTGTGACGAGCAGGGACGGGGCCTGTGGCACCGTCGGGCCGAGGATGCTGCGGGGGTTTTGCCCCGGCCGCCCGACCCACCAGCTTCACACTGAGCTTCTGGATGCCCACAAAACCGGGCGGTCTCAGGGTTCACACAGCCCCAGCCCCCCCATGGGCAGTACCGGTCTCCAGCTGCCGCCAGCTGACGTCTCTGAAGAGGGGGTGCGTGCGGAGCCCGTCGCAGGAGCCGCCCCGGAACCCCAGGCGCCTCTCGGGGTCCTTCTGCAGCAGCGCCTCGCAGAAGTCCTTGCTGGCCGGGCTGAACTTGTCGGGGTAGGTGACCGCCTGCTCTAGGACCCTCTGCTTCAGCTCCTTGTTCTCCACCTGCACGGCGGGTGCAGGGCCGTCGGCCCAGTCACTCTGCGGGTCCCTCCCGCCGCCTGGCCCCCTGCAGCTGCAGACACAGCTGTGCCTCGGCCCAGGCAGCCCGGCCTCAGGAGGGGCGCTCACCACCCTCCCACGGACCGGCTGAGCCTCGAGGGGCGCACACCACCCTCCCACGGACCGTCTCGGCCTCGCCGTCAGGGCACGAAGCCCTGAAGGCAGAGACTTGCACCCTTACCACCTTCCCCTCTAGCTGCTAAGGGGCAGGCGTCCACAGGGTCCGTGGGGCCACAGTTCAAGCCAGCTCCCCAGAGCATAGCGGCCACTCCCAGTGGCTCCATCAGCAGGAACCTCCCTGACAATCGCCCCAGAATTCTCTCCCCCACCTCAGACAGACGCGGACTGGGCCTCTCCCTGTCGGTCAGATCTGCCCTTCCTGAAACTCCTGAAACTTCACGGGGGTGGAACCATCTAGGGTCACTCCTCCGGGTCCACATTCTCACATTCACCGTGGCAGGTTTGAGACCCGTCCGTGTCGAGGGTGTGTCCAGGGGCCCTCACCACTGAAGAGACCAAGGGTGGGCCACAGAGCATTCGGAGGGACCGCGATGGACCGGAGAGCGGGTAGGCCATGATAGCTCAGTCTCATAAAAGCTCCTTATGTGGGTTTTCACCAGAACACAGGGACCCTGGCAGGCCGTGGGGTCAGCACAGGCCCTGGGGGGCTTCGGTCCCAAGGCCAGCGTGGACCCCATCCTGCCGCTCTTCTGAGCCGCAGTCGGGGAGACTCGCTGGTTCAAGGCAGAGGCTCAGACCCAGAACAGCCCTGCACGTTTGTCGAGGGGAGGTCCTCGCTCTTGGGGGACCCGGTTTGTTCTCTCAACTGTCTCGGGAGAGGCGCGGGGACTGGATAGGGGTGCCCCTGGGTGGCCTAGCAGAAGAGGCGGACAGCTGAGACCTCCAGGCAGGCCGAGGGGCCACGGGCACAGCAGACGAGCCTCGTCTGAAGTGCCGTCCACACTGGGCCCCCTCATCCCGGCTCCGAGCTGGGCGGCGTGGCGCCCTGAGACAGGCTGCTTTGCTCTTCTTGTTCTGGACATGGATGGGGCCTCCAGAAGGCCTCTGCTCACAGCCCTGCTGGGCAGGGCAGAGTGCCCCAGGTAGGAGTGGGCCTCCCTGGCCCAGAGCCCCTCAGTGCCCACTGCCCCAGGACACCCAGGGACACTGCGGTGCCTGGAGCAGGGCCTGCAGTTAGTACCAGGGAGGAGAACCCCCAGGCCGAGCTGCTCCTGGGGCAGGGCTGGCGTCTGGAGACCAGGGATGACGTCACCATGTCCCCCCTCCTGCCCAGGGCGGACCTGCCCCCGAGAACCCAGTGCTTCAGCACAGAGGGCCACCGCCAGGTCAGCAGGGGATGCTGCCCCGTGACCCCCCCACACACAGGCCCGCCAGCACTCCTACCTTCTCTCCGCGGGCTCGGAAGGGCCCTCGGGCCGCAATCATCTCATACAGCGTGACGCCCAGCGCGAAGTAATCCACGGAAAAGCCGTACTCCTCCCCCTGCAGGAGCTCGGGGGCCATGAACCCTGGGCAGGAGGAGCAGGACTCAGCGGCCACCGGGAGGGGGCAGACACCCCGTCTCCCTGGAGCCAGCAGCATCCTTGTACCGTGACAAATGCGCAGACCCCCACCCCCTGGGAGGTGCACCCCTGTCCTGAGTGTCCCCTAGGCATGGCTGCTCCTAGCAGTGACCCCCCCCACCCAGGGTGGGTCTCGCCCCACTTTGCTGCCCACGGCAGATGGATTGGGTGTCTGAGGCTCACGAGGGGCCTGCAGGGTTGCGAGGCTGTGGTCAGAGGCAGGAGCTTGGTTGCCGCCCAAAAGGGCACAAGAGGAGAGGCCAGAGCTCCAGTGTTCAAAGAGCGGGCTGGACGCTGGTGGCCTGTGCACTCCACCTCTGGGGAGCTGGGACCCACCGGCTGAAGGGGACACCCTGGAGCCTGCCCCAGCCTCCAGCCCTGGGTGCCTGGTGCGGAGGCCAGCCTGGCATGTGGAGAGGTGGACAGGCAGCATCTGGGGCCCGTGGGGCACTCCTGGGGCAGAGGGGTACTCGGGAAGTCAGGGGCTTCCGTGCTCCGATGACTGGACGTCCCCCCAAACCAAAGCTGAACGTGTGTCTGTTTCCAGCCTCTCTGAGCCCTGCAGGGTCTGCCCGTATTTGTGGCGAGTTCCGAAGAGGGGCATGACCACAGGACATTCTCCCAGGGGCTGCAGGTCAAGTTCAGAAGAATCACCGGCCCGGAACACAGCCTCCCACTAGGAAATTACGCTGCCGTCCAGGTGCCGCAGACTCAAGAAAGACACATTCGCCAACCACCGTTCTCCATGGAAACGTCCAGGAGGAGGCCCCGCGGGGACTCCGCGCCCCGGCGGCAGGCAGCCCGCGGGCCCCTGCCCTCCACGCCGCCCGCTCAGAACCACAGGCGCGGTCTTCAGGGGCGACGGTGAGAGTCGCCGCGTGGAGGAAGGGTCGAGCGGGGACGAGGAGTGAACAGGGAGGGTGTCCGCTCCTCCGGGGGGGCCTCCCGTCTCCCCTCCCCACGGCGCGGCCGCGCAAGTCCCCGCTTGGGTGCACTGCGGCTGACCCGGGCCGGAGGGAGCGGGGCCGGCGAAGAAGGTACGGAGGGCTCCGTGAGGCCTCACTGGACACCCCCGACCCCGGGCCCCGCGGGGCTGCTCGCGGCCACACCCGGCGCCTGACCTCGGAGGCTCGGCTCGGCGCAGCCCGAGGACGGCGCCCGACCCGCGAGGCCTGCGCCCCCTGGCGGCCAGCTGGGCCCCCTGCAAGCGGGGCGGGCCACACCGGCGGTGCAGCGGCCTGCGGCCTGGCCCCAGGGAGGGGCCCCTGGCGTTCTCCTAAGGACGCGGTTCCCAGGAGGAGGTGCGAGGCGTCTGCCTCACACGCTCACGCCCAGGGAGGAACCTCAGAGATCTGGCCCAAGGTCCAGAATATTCAAAAGAGAACCTTTTCCTAAATAAAGCCCTAGATGAGAAAGCCCTACCGTGGGGACAGGCAGCCCCCAAAGGAGCTGAGAGCCCAGGATGGGACAGAAGGAAACCCAGAGGCCCCAGTCCCAGGCCCCTTCTTTCTCCCCAGAGCTGAACAAACGGGAGGAGCAGAGTTGCCGGGAAAGCCGGCAGAAAGCCAGGGCCGTTGGGAGCGTGGAGGGCACGGCAGTCTGAATGTGAGCCTGGGTGCCCGGCGGCCCCCAGGGGCCTGGGTGGTGAGACCCCCACCCCGTCCCCCACTGTGAAGCCTCTGTTCCCACCCGCTGGGGGTGAGAGGGGATGGGGGCAGGACCCCCTGGGCACATTCACGTGAACACACGCACGCGCTCTGGACAAGAGCAGCCCGCACTGCACAGCCTCCCCGTGGCCATGCGGCGTGGGGAAGGGTGGACCGGGGGCCCCCGGAGGCCATCTCCCCGTCTGCCCCCTGGGATGCCCACAGCTGAGCCCCTGCCCGGCCCCCGCCCAGTGGCCCCTCCCTCTGCCCTGCTGCCCTCAGTGCGGACCCCAGACTCTGCCCACCGAGGCGCTAGGGAGCTTCCGACCCCAAGGGTGGGCACGGGTGCCACTTCCACACAGCTGTGCAGGCCCCCGGCTGTTTCCCTGCCCCCTCTGCGGATGAGGGAGCAGTTTTCCGACACCCCAGTGTTCACCACGCCCCTGCCCTGGGCCACGGGACCCCAGGACAGGCCCTGCCCCTGCCCCCAGAGAGGCTGCGCCCTCAGAGAGCCCTCACCTGGGGTCCCTGCATAGCCCTTGGTCTTGGTCTGCCCTTCCTTCAGCTCCACGGCCAGCCCAAGGTCAGAAATGCGGACATTGCCTGGGGAACAAACACAGCTCAGGTCACCTGCAGCGCATGAACAGAGGCCCTGGTCTTCCTGGAGCCGCAGGAGCCCCGGCCAGCCTCTGCACGCACACACACGCATACCAGGCGCGCACGCGTGCGCAAGCGCAGCACGGACACACAGGAGACCCCGCTCCTTGCTGTGGACAAACGGGGGCGCCCAGCCGCGCCTGCAGCTGGGGTCCAGGTCACCGGCCCTCAGCCAGCCTCCTTCGCGAGCTCTGCAGCCTCGGCCCGTGGGGACGTCGGGTGTCCGTCTCGCCTCTGACGGGGAGGGGGCCCTAAAGTCACTTACAGGGGGCCTCAGCCTCTGGAGTAGCTTTCTGATAAGAAGCCCAATTTGACTCCTCACAGAGGCAGCAAGGAGAGTGATGAGCGGGGACTTGGCCACAGCCCTAACTGTCTACTAACAGCTCCACACACTCCCGGTGCCTGGACCAACTCCCTGCAGCCCTGGACGCGGAGTCGTGCTCCAGATTTCCCTTGGGGATAATCACTGAACGAACAATAAACAGACGTCAGCTGGGTCTTTGTGCTGCAGAACTATAACCAGCATTTATCAAAGCTGGTCCCTCCCCCACTGATAACCTGTCAGGCTGGAGAGGGGAGGGAGGCCGGGCGGGCGGGGAGGGCAGGGAGGGCAGGGAGGCCGGGCCGGGAGGCAGGAGAGCAGGGAGCCCGCCGCACCGTCGTCGTCCAGCAGCACGTTCTCGGGCTTGAGGTCTCGGTAGATGATGTTCCGCTGGTGCAGGTGCTCCAGGCCGCTGATGATCTGGGCCGTGTAGAAGATGGCACGAGGCTCCTGGAAGCCAGGGTTCTCCTCGTCCACGTTGTAGATGTGGTACCTGGGGACAGACCGCGTGGAGCCCATGTGTCTCTGGCACAGCCACAAGCCACGGGCCCGCAATTCTGATGGGAAGTAAAATCTTGGGGAAACGGTGAGGGCTGAGGCCACCAGGCCTGAGGAGCCCGGGGCAGAGCCGGGCCCCCGGCCCTGGTGCCCTCGTCCTCTTCGAGCCTCTCCAGAGCCACTACCAGCAGAAGCAGGCGGTTCTCCCAGCCGACCAGCCCCGCCCCCCCGCCCCGGCCCACAGGGCTGGGAACCAGGCCCCAAAGCCACCAGCAGAGAAGCCAGGCAAAGGGAGGTGCATGCAGGCCACGACCAGCCCGAGGCCCGCTCAACACGGGCGGGTGACGGAGCCTAGGAGCCTGCTCCAGCGCGGGCTGCAGCCGGGTATAATGCAGTGTGGTGCGGAATAATATACTATACCACAGTGTAACAACACCGCGCCGTGCAGGGGCGTGTGGCGCAGCAGAGGCTGCGGTGGGGCAGGGTGGCGCCAGCAGCCTCGCCTGGTGCGGCTAGGCGCAGCATGCAGCGCAGCGCAGGGCCGTGCACACGCGACCTCGCACCGCGTTCCCGGCACCCTGCAGGGCACGGGGGGCAGGTGGCGGCAGGCGAGCGCCAAGGTCGTTCTCGTTTGCGTGCTCCAGACCCCTTGCTCCTCCTCCATGAACACGCACAGGTGACTCAGCCAGAGTCTCAGCCCCTCACCTGGAAGGGCGGCCAACAACTCGCCCGGCCGAGTTGCAGTGCAGGAGCGCCCAGACGGGGGCCGGGGCCCAGCGACAGCCCTGCACGCTCGGGAGGGACGTGTGAGTCCCTGAGGGTCTCAGAGGCCCGAGCTGACTCTCCGCAGCAGCCACGGGGCACCAGTGCTTATCCTCATCCCCGTCGCACAGACCAGCGCTGGCCAAGCGTGGCTGAGCTGCCTAGCTGGCCGGCAAGTCCTTTCCCCCCGAGAGCCCAGGGTCGGGCCCCTGGGTCCCCCACGAATCCAGACCCCCGGTCCTCCCTGCGGGCCGATGGCCAAGCTGTGGTTCCGACGTCCCCACACAGTGCTTCCAGCTCTGCCATCGCCCCCAGGGCCCCCACATCTCACTGAGACCACGGACGCCTCAAGGACCAGCAACCGGAAGACAGAGAAGGCTGGATGAGGACAGGACTTCTCCTCCTCGCCACTCATTCTCAGCACGTGGGAAGCAGCCCCTCTGGCCCCAGAGACCCTGCACAGTCAGCCAAGCCCTTCGAGCCCTGCTCCCACGAGGCTGAGGGGAGCCTTACCGAATGTCGCCTCCGTTCATGATGGTCATCACTAGGCAGAGGTCCGTCTTGGTCTCGAAGGCGTAGGCCAGAGACACGATGAACCTGCTGTGCACTTTGGCGAGGACCTTCTTCTCCACCATCGCACCCTGCAGAGCGGGGCAAGCCCCCAGGTTCAGGCAGGAAAGAAAAACCACCCCAGGCAGCCAGGTTCCACCAACCGGAAAATGTCCCAATAAAACACGGAGTTGCAGATATATTTTTTCAGTTCAGTTCAGTTCAGTCCCTCAGTCGTGTCTGACTCTTTGTGACCCCATGAATCACAGCATGCCAGGCCTCTCTGTCCATCACCAACTCCTGGAGTTCACTCAGACTCACGTCCATCAAGTCGGCGATGCCATCCAGCCATCTCATCCTCTGTCGTCCCCTTCTGCTCCTGCCCCCAATCCCTCCCAGCATCAGAGTCTTTTCCAATGAGTCAACTCTTCACATGAGGTGGCCAAAGTATTGGAGCTTCAGCTTTAGCCTCAGTCCTTCCAAAGAAATCCCAGGGCTGATCTCCTTTAGAATGGACTGGTTGGATCTCCTTGCAGTCCAAGGGACTCTCAAGAGTCTTCTCCAACACCACAGTTCAAAAGCATCAGTTCTTCGGTGCTCAGCGTTCTTCACAGTCCAACTCCCACATTCATCCATGACCACAGGAAAAACCATAGCCTTGACTAGACGGACCTTTGTTGGCAAAGTAATGTGTCTGCTTTTCAATATGCTGTATAGGTTAGTCATAACTTTCCTTCCAAGGAGTAAGTGTCTTAATTTTATGGCTGCAATCACCATCTACAGTGATTTTGGAGCCCCAAAAAATAAAGTCTGACATTGTTTCCACTGTTTCCTCATCTATTTCCCATGAAATGATGGGACCAGATGCCATGATCTTCGCTTTCTGAATGTTGAGCTTTAAACCAACTTTTTCACTCTCCTTTTTCACTTTCATCAAGAGGCTTTTTAGTTCCTCTTCACTTTCTGCCATAAGGGTGGTGTCATCTGCATATCTGAGGTTATTGATATTTCTCCCGGCAATCTTGATTCCAGCTTGTGTTTCTTCCAGTCCAGCATTTCTCATGATGTACTCTGCATAGAAGTTAAATAAGCAGGGTGACAGTATACAGCCTTGACGTACTCCTTTTCCTATTTGGAACCAGGCTGTTGTTCCATGTCCAGTTCTAAGTGTTGCTTCCTGACCTGCATACAGATTTCTCAAGAGGCAGGCCAGGTGGTCTGGTATTCCCATCTCTTTCAGAATTTTCCACAGTTTATTGTGATCCACACAGTCAAAGGCTTTGGCATAGTCAATAAAGCAGAAATAGATGTTTTTCTGGAACTCTCTTGCTTTTTCCATGATCCAGCAGATGTTGGCAATTTGATCTCTAGAGGTTGTAAAAAGCAGAGACATTACTTTGCCAACAAAGGTCCATCTAGTCAAGGCTATGGTTTTTCCAGGGGTCATGTATGGATGTGAGAGTTGGACTATAAAGAAAGCTGAGTACCGAAGAATTGATGCTTTTGAACTGTGGTGCTGGAGAAGACTTTTGAGAGTCCCTTGGACTGCAAGGAGATCCGTCCAGTCCATCCTAAAGGAGATCAGTCCTGGGTGTTCATTGGAAGGATTGAGGCTAAAGCTGAAACTCCAATACTTTGGCCACCTCATGCAAAGAGTTGACTCATCGGAAAAGACCCTGATGCTGGGAAAGATTGAGGGCAGGAGCAGAAGGGGACGACAGAGGATGAGATGGTTGGATGGCATCACCAACAGAATGGACATGGGTCTCGGTGGGCTCTGGGAGTTGGTGATGGACAGAGGGACCCGGCGTGCTGTGATTCATGGGGTCACAAAGAGTTGGACACGACTGAGCAACTGAACTGAACTGAACAAAGCGATTGGTTCAAAACTGGAAAAGAAGTACCACGAGGCTGTATGTTATCACCCAGTTTATATAAATTACATGCAGAAAATACATCACATGAAATGCCAGGCTGGATGAAGCACAAGCTGGAATCAGGATCGCCAGGAGAAATATCCACAACCTCAGACATGCAGATGACACCACTCTAACGGTGGAAAGTGAAGAGGAACTAAAGAGCCTCTTGAAGAAGGTGAAAGAGACAGTGAAAAAGCTGGCTTAAAACTCAACATTCAGAAACCTATGATCATAGCATCTGGTCTCACCGCTTCATGACAAATAAAAGGAGGAAAGTGGAAGCGATGGTGGACTTCTTGGGCTCCAAAATCACTGCAACGGTGACTGCAGCCGTGAAATTAAAGGACACTTGCTCCGTGGAAGAAAAGCTATGACCGACCTAGACAGCATATTGAAGAGCAGAGACATCACTTTCCTGACAAAGGTCCATCTAGTCATAGCTATGATATTCTCCAGTAGCCGTGTATGGATGTGAGATTTGGAAAATAAGGCTGAGTGCCGAAGGATTAATGCTTTTGAACTGTGGTGTTGGAGAGGACTCTTGAGAGTCCCTTGGAGTGCAAGGAGATCCAACCAGTCCATCCTAAAGGAGATCAGTCCTGAATATTCGTTGGAAGGACTGATGCTGAAGCTCCAACACTTTGGCCACCTGATGAGAAGAGCTGACTCACTGGAAAAGACCCTGATGCTGGAAAAGATTGAGGGCAGGAGGAGAAGGGGACGGCAGAGGGTGAGATGGCTGGATGGCATCACCAGCTCGATGGACATGAGTGTGAGCAAGCTCCGGGAGCTGGTGAAGGACAGGGAGGCCTGGTGTGCTGCGGTCAACAGGGTCGCAGAGTCGGACACGACTGAGCGGCTGACCAGCAACAGCAGCGCAGTCACAAGGACTGAGTGACGCGCCCCACAGGCCCCGCCTTGCGGGGACAGGACACAGCCTGGGGACAGTCACGTGCAGGGACTTCAGGGCTCCTGGGGCCTCGAGCGAGGGGCCTCCAACCACCAGCCTTGCAAACGCCCCTGGCGCCACGCGGGCCCCTGGGCACCTGTGAGCACCGGCCTTCCCTCCAGCTCCACCTCTGCAGACCCGCCTCTCCTCCTGTCCAGGCCTCTGGACAGTGGAGGCCAGCCGGGCCCACTGGCCAGCACCCTCCCAAGCCACCCTGCACCGCCAGCCTCTTTCTATACTCATCTTAAAACCCTATGGAGTCCGTTTAAAGTGCTTCTAAAAGTTGTGCTGGGTAAGGAGAAGAGCTCTTCTTGATTTGGGAAGCCCTTTCTCTCCACTGCATTGGAAGATCTTAGGCAGATTGTACTGTAAAAGTTCAGTAAGTTTCCTGTACTCGGGAGAGAAGCAGCTTAGTTCCCTAACAGCTGGGTTAAGATTGCAGGTAGATGGCCCGAGGGTGACCGCTGCCCCGGAGTCCACTGGGCAGAGCGCCCTCAGGGGCCCTGGGTGGGGTGCTGCGGGGGGGCTGCCATTCACCCTAGCACGGGAACGCTGGCGCTAGACGGAGCACGGCCGGAGACCAGTATCCGAGACACTAAGCCACTTTGATCCCGCCCGAACGGAGCCTGATGCCAGAGGCAGAGCCGGAGGGCCTCTGCCCACTGTGTACCCCTGCCTCCCCCCAGGACCCGGGCAGCGCTGAGCTGGGCACCCCAGCCTCCCCGCACTGGCCCTGGGGATGCCCTGGGCAGCCTCCTCACTGCGCAACCAGGGTGTCCCGGGAAGCCAGAGGGAGGGGTCTGGGGAACCGATCCAGCCTCCCTGGCACTGGCTGCTGTGTCTCATGGGGGCGCCAGCAGCCCAAGGAGGATGAGGAAGCTGGCACGCCACCCTTGCCAGCTACGCCCAGGCCACGCTTCGAGGAGGACGGCCACCTGGCCCGTCCCAGGCACAGGGCTAGAGGCTTAGAGCAGCCGGACGAGCCGAGCCACAGGCCCAGTGTGGAGCCTCACCCACGCCCGCGGCCCTGGCCAGGCGCTCGGCCGCTGTGCAGACAGGCGGGTATGACCAGGGGGTGCAGGGGACCGACCCCCACCCAGGGCCGCCCCCCGGAGCAGCACAGCCCACCTGGTATCCCTTCCGCTTCTTCAGCCGCTTCTTGTTCAGCTTCTTGCATGCGTACAGCTTGCCGGTGGCCTTCATCTGGCAGGCGAACACCTCCCCGAAGCCACCCCGCCCCAGCACCCTGAAGTCTAGGAACCAGTCCTCGCCCATGGGCTGGGCCTCCAGCCACTTCCACTGCAAGAAGCGCAGGAAGTAGAGACTGTCCAGGAACTCCTGGAAAGGGGCCTGGCCTAGGTGTGCCAGGACGGCCCGCAGCAGGGGCTGGAAGAGCCCGTCCCCTGCCCCCTCCCGGGCCCGCGCCGCTGTCTCCGCATCCAGGAAGCTGCAGAAGAGCTGGGCCTGGGGGTCCAGGTATGCGGCCCGGATGGCCTGGGCCTTCTGCGGCCGGAGGGCATCGTCGGCCGTGTCATAGTCCTCGATGTCCCTCCAGACCTGCAGGGCCGGCCCGTGCTGCTCGTGGGCCCGCAGAAACTGCTGGAAGAGCCGCTTGCCGATGGGCTGCTCCAGGCACACGCCCTCGAAGCCCAGGTCGAGGCTCTCCCGGAGCGCCTCGCACTTGGACAGCGGGGGCAGCTTGAGCCTGGCCAGGTACTTCCTGTCCCGGGCGGCCGGGCCGCTGCTCGCGTCGAAGCTGCCCCGGGCCGCGATGAAGGCCGAATTGGCCACCACCGTCTCCAGGGACCCGAAATCCATCCCAGCGCCGGGCCCTGTTCACGTCTGGCTCCCGCGTCCCCAGCCGGCCTGACCTGCTGCCCTTGGCCTGTGGCCCGTGCCCACCCTCGGGATGGGAGGCTGGCCGGGCGGTGGGAGCCCCAGGAAGCCCGCTGACGCAGCTCGGGCTAAATCCCAGCCAGAGTAGAGGACGTGCAGGGCAGCAAGCAGGTGCCAGAAAAAGACAATCCCTAAGCTGCTCGCAGACGGATTAGCCGGGCTGCGCTGCCCACTGCTTCCTGCGAGGAAGGGCACGCGGGGCCCAGGCCCACCTCGCAGGCCCGGAGCCCCTGCCTCACGGGAGCTGCCCCGTCCAGCCCGCAGGCCCGAGCAGACGGGCCGGAGCCTCATCTGCTCCCTGGTGGGGACACGGGGCCCAGGAGGAGCCTCGGTTCACGAACATGGCTGGTTTTCCTCACCGTGGGCCATCTTCGTCTTTAGAAAAGCAATCAGCGAGGAGACCAGCGGATGCTGGTTTATGAGTAGACTTCCCGCGTGTCCACAGGCGAGACCCTGCCCAGGGGACACCCTGGCCAGGGCACCGGTCAGTATGTGAGCCCGGACACTCGTGCCGACCTGGCCCTGAGAACAGCGTGTCAGGCTGGTGGCGTCCTCGCCTGGGGCCCTGGCTCCTGCCGAGGAGTCAGCTCCCCATCAGCCCCTGCCCTCACCGGTGTGGCTGGTGGAGCAGGAATGCCAAGAGAAGCGTCCAGGTGGAAACAGAGCAGCATGCAGGACACAGCGACTGCACCTGGGGCTGAGGCCCCACGGAGAGAGGCAGGAGAGCGGATGGAGAGGCCAGGGGCACGCCCGGGGCCCCCCGAGACACGCCCGGGGCTCTCCCGAGACACACCCGGGGCTCGCCGGGGACTCTCCAGAAACACGCCCGGGGCTCCCCGAGACACGCCCGGGGCTCTGCAGAGACACGCCCGGGGCTCGCCCGGGGCTCTCCAGAAACACGCCCGGGGCTCGCCCGAGACAGGCCCAGGGCTTGCCCGAGACACGCCCGGGGCTCGCCCGGGACTCTCCCGAGACACGCCCGGGGCTCTCCCGAGACAGGCCCAGGGCTCGCCCGGGACTCTCCAGAAACACGCCCGGGGCTCTCCCGAAACAGGCCCAGGGCTCGCCCGAGACAGGCCCGGGGCTCGCCCTAGACTCACTCCGGGCTCCCCTGAGACGCACCTGGGACACACTTGGACACAGCTGGGGCGCACTCACGGGGCACCTGGGCTCACCTCGGCACAGCCTTGCCGGTCTTGCCCTAGTGGGCAGCAGGTGCTCGGTGCCTACCGTAAGGGAAAAAATGATGAGGAAGCGGTGGGGGTTGGTGACAGTTGAAGAAGGGAGGGGTGAAGGGCCACAGAAATGCAGAACGCCCTAGCCAGAAGGGGCCAGGGAGCCGGCCTCCACGGCGGGAGGGGAGGGCTCCAGAGGGCAGGGAGGCTCTGCAGGGGTGGGAGGACGGCGGACTCTGCAGCAGCTGGGGAGGCAGAGGAGAGGGCTTGCCACTGAGAGGGGGGGTTGGCGCGTCCAGCGGCACTTCCTAGCAGGTGACCTTGGGCCGGTCGCTGCAACCCCTTCCTGCCTTTTCTTTACCCTCCAGGGATCAGATGGGACAGCAGCCCCAGCACAGGCCTGGGCTGGAGTCCCCTCCTTAGTGTTCCTGACTCTGTGTCCTGAGCCAGTGCCTCCCAGTGGCACCAGGCACTTGAGCCACCTGGAGAAATAAAGGTCTGCTTCGGTGGGCCTGGCACGGGGCTGGGACTGAGGTCAGGACGCAGCCCGAGAGGCAGGGTCTGAGGACAGCGAAGCCCGCTGGATGAACTCTGAGCTCCCTCCGGGGGAAGCACAGGGTAAGCAACCTTAGACGTGTTTATCACGGGGCTTACAGGCTGAAGAGCAAGCCCGGCGAGAGGAGTCAAGTACACAGAGCTCCCTAAACTCATCGGGTCCTTTTCCAAAATTAAAGTTTTACTGAGAGTAACTGTAGACTCAGTGCAGTTATAAGAAGTAATGCAGAGACCCCCGCGCCCTGGCCCCGCCCCCAGTGACAGCAGAGACCCCCCGCGCCCTGGCCCCGCCCCCAGTGACAGCAGAGACCCCCGCGCGCCCTGGCCCCGCCCCCAGTGACAGCAGAGACCCCCGCGCCCTGGCCCCGCCCCCAGTGACAGCACCTCCCCCACCCAGCCCAGGATCAAAGCGCACACCGACGTGGACACAGCCAGCACTCGGGACCCCCGACACCACGTGGTCTCCTCTTATACACAGCCACCCCTTCCCACCCCGACACTGTCCTGAACCTTGATAGCCGCTCAGCTGTTCTCCATTTCCATAAAGCTGTCATTTCAAGAATGTTATATGTTGCAGTCCATGGGGTCACAAAGGGTCAGACACTACTCAGCAGCTGAAAAGCAACTCCACATTAAGTTCAGTTCAGTTCAGTTCAGTCGCTCAGTCGTGTCCGACTCTTTGCGACCCCATGAATCGCAGCACACCAGGCCTCCCTGTCCATTACCAACTCCCGGAGTTCACTCAGACTCACGCCCATCGGGGAGTTGCATGTTATATAACTTCGGGGACTGGCTCTTCACTCAGCATGACTCCCTGGAGGCAAGCAGGTGGCTTGCCTACCCACACCTGAGTAGTATTCCACAGTGCGGGGGGACCATGGCTGGTTTAATCATTCGCTTGTTGAAGGACATCTAGGTTGATTCCAGTTTGGGCTATCGTAAATAAAGCTGCTATAAACATACAGATATCCATACAGATATAAAATTTAGTTTCTCTGGGATTAATGCCCGAGAGCATTGCTGGGTCATGCGGCACTTGCGATATTTGCATGTTTGATTTTTTAAGAAACTGGCAAACTTTTCCCCAGATGGTGCAGGATGAGATGGTTGGATAACATCATCAACACAATGGACATAAGTTTGAGTAAACTCTGAGAGACAGTGAAGGACAGGGAAGCCTGGTGTGCTGAAGTCCAGAGGGTCACAGAGAGTCGGACACGACTTAGCCACTGAACCCCAACTACCATTTTCCATTCCTGCCAGCAACGTATGAGCAACCCAGTTTCTCAGCATCCTCACCAGCATTTGGAGTTGTCGCTATTTTTCATTTCAGCTCTTGTGATAGGTGGTACCCCACTGTGGTTTTACTTTGCATTTCCTCACTGGCCAGTTATGTTGGACATTTATGCAAGTGTTTATTTCCCATCTGCGAATCCTCTTTGGTGAAATATCTCTTCACGTCTTTTAACCAACTGGACTGCTTGCTTTTCTGATGTTGTATTTGAAGTCCAATTTTTCAGTTTTTTTTTTCTTATTTTGGTGTCAAGTCTTAAAACTCTGTCTTAACCTTTAAGAACCACTTAAAGATTTTCTCACATTTTTTTTTCTAAAAGTTGTATACTTTCACATGTAAATCCATGACCATTTTGAGTTAATTTTTTTGCAAGCTGTGAGCTAGGTCGGGGTTATTGGACGTTCAGTTGCTCAAGCTCCATGTGCTAAAAAGGTCATCTTTGCTTCAGTGAACGTCTTTGGCGCTGCTGTCAAAGTCCATGGGCACGTGGGCATGAATCTGCTTCTGAGTTTTCTATTGTGTTTATCGATCTCTGCCCCTCACTGTCTTGACGATGTGTTTCTATCTGTCCTTGCAGCCTTGAAGTTATGCGGACCAAGTCTTCCTACCTTATTTTTCATTTTTAAAATATTTTCTAAAAAAGTAAATATTTCAAATAAAGAATAAAATATTTAACTTTTCTAGTTCCTTGGCCTTTCTAAATAAATTTTAGAATAGCCCTATCCCTAGATACAAAAACAAGGTCTTGCCTGGATGTTGATAGAAACTGTGTTAAGACAGCATATCAGTTTGGGGAGTATGGACATCTGTGTAGAGTCTTGCAACCTGTGAGCACGCTGTGTGTCTGCATCCGTGTAGATTTCTGTCTCACGGTCACTTTGTGGTCTTCAGTACAAAAGCCCTGTACACGCTCTGCTAGATGAACACCTGATCAGCCCTGGGACTTCTTTGGAAGGAACGATGCTGAAGCTGAAACTCCAGTACTTTGGCCACCTCATGCGAAGAGTTGACTCATTGGAAAAGACGCTGATGCTGGGAGGGATTGGGGGCAGGAGGAGAAGGGGACGACCCAGGATGAGATGGCTGGGTGGCATCACGGACTCGATGGACGTGAGTCTGAGTGAACTCCGGGAGATGGTGATGGACAGGGAGGCCTGGCGTGCTGCGATTCATGGGGTTGCAAAGAGTCGGACACGACTGAGCAACTGAGCTGAACTGAACTGGACTGAAGTCCTTTTTGTTTTGAGCAGTTGCTTTCTGGAGTTGCGCGTGTGTGTCTTTGAAATCCAGAAGTTCGACTGCCGTGTGGCGGGGGTGGGTGCCTTGTTAGCAGTCCTCTCCGCTTCTTGGATCTGAAGGCTCACTCCTCACCCCCTTTATTCTGCCCTTGCAGGACCCCAACGACTCGGGCGTCAGTCTTTACCAAACCTGGGCACCGAGCTCGGCACAATTTTTTCTGGCTCTAGTTTCTCTCTATTTGTTCAAACCTGGAAACTTCTATTTTTTTTCTTCCAAGTCACTGATCCTTTCCCCTCTCCCCTCCCCTCTGCTGAGGAATACATTCTTTGAGCTTTTTAGTCTGGCTTCTGTATTTTTTAATCTAGAATTTCCATTTGGTTCTTCTTTGTATCTTTGGTTTCTTTCCTTAAACTCCCTGCTTCTGTTTCCCATTTGTTCACGCATGTTCACAGATGCTCAATGAAGCACCTTCACTGCGGCAGCTTGACAGCCTGTCGATGACACCAGCCTTTGTCACCCCAGTCTTGACACCTATTGACGCTCCTGTTTCGATCCCTTTTGAGGTCTTCCCAGGTCTTGCTCTGATCAGTGGTCATCCACTGGGCATCTTCCTCCCATCTAGCGCTTCAGTTTCCTCTGACTCCTCGGGCCCCCGAGCAGGAGCGGAGGGGTGGATCCTGCTCCTTACGGCCCCTAGGTGGGAACCTGGGGTGAGCCCCCACGGTCTGGGGTGCACCCTTTTCAGAGGTCATCTGCTCAAGTGGTTCCGCAGGCATGCTGGGCAGGAAGCTGCCCTCTCCCAGTGCCCACCCCCAACCATGGACACATGTCCCGAGAAGGTCGTTGAGACAGCGCGTCTGCAGCTCAGCACACACGTTCATGCTGTGGGAATTCAGAGCCTGAGCATGAGGGTTCAGCCCCAGACTAAGCCCCGGGCGTCTGCACTGTGCAGGCCAGGGCTGCAGTCTGCGTCTGGCAGTTGCTGCCCTGCACCTTGAGCCTCCTCGCCTGGGGTCCCAGCTCTACCGGCGTGGACAGTGAGACCAAAGCCCAAGGCCACACTCTGCGTTTCTACTGCCCTGAAGTTCCAAAGCCTTGACCGGGAACAGAGTGCAGGAGAGCGCCCATTAAGAAACCCAAGAAATTGTGAGTCCAAGCTAAAATGCTACACTTTATCATTTTGAATGATAAATGAATTTTTATCATTTTGCTGACAAACTCTAAATCACCCTGAAGAAAATGGCATAATGCCTGGAGGGTTTTTCATAGTTCTCACCCTGGAAGAAACCTTCCTATCTGACCCTGTGGGTCCCTCAGAGGGAGCAGGACAGTGGGCGGCTGCACAGCTAGAGCTGCGGGCGATCCCCGTCAACCCAGCCAGTTCTGACGGGTCTGTGAAGGGGCCTGCGGTCCACCACCCCTGCCTGCTGTGGCCTCATCGTAGAGGAGGGCGCCGCATCCCTGGGCGGTGTCCGCTCCCCGGGGAGCCAAGGTCGCGGCCCTGGCTACTTAGCAGCCAAGGCTCCTTGGTTCGACCACACACCACAGGCGTCTGGGGAGTGGTCCAGACACTCAGGCCACCCGCAGGTCAGCCCGCTCAGAAACTCAGGGCTGGGACCAGTGTCAGAGGCCGCCAAGGCTCCCCAGACCACACGGATGTGGCTCTGGGCGGCGTGTCCACTGCCCAGATATGGCTGTGGTCCTGCAGCCGCAGTCAAGGCCCCCGGGAGCCCCCGGCCCACTGGGCCCATCCGGGTCAGAACCTGCCTTTGAACAGCACGCCCGGGGTCCGGCGTCGCTGAGTGAAAAGCACTTCTCGCTGTAGGGCGGTGGGCCCCTGTGTGGCTTTCAGGGCAGCACGTGAGCTGTCACCCAAGCTGCGCTCGAGTGTCGGGACCCCTGAGCCCCCAGGCCACCTCCCGGGGCGCCAGTGAGCTTGGCTCTCCAGCAGCAGCAGTGACAGGGACAGGAGCCCCCAGCTCCCGCCCCTCCGGGGCCCCGCCGTCAACCTCAGGCTCCTGCCCCTTCAGCTCGAGCCTCTCGGCCACGGCTGGGGGCCGGGTACAGGCCTGGCCTCGCCGACCTGCTTTCCTGCCGGCCCCTCCCGAGCGCCTGCTGGTCTCCTTGCTTGCTTGTTATCAGAGCAGATAAAGTTCCCGCCAAGGGCACTTGTGAGGAGGGGCTGGTGGTGAGGGCGCTGCCCCGACATGCCCAGGGAGGCGGTGGAGGGCACCTTAATGGCAGGGCCGATAACACCTGCCGGGGCCTCCCTCAGCTGGGCGCCGCGGTGCCCTTGGGCTCCGAGGAGGAGACCTTAAAAGCCGGGTGTGCGGCCTCCCTGCAGCCCCAGCAGCCGCAGTCAGTGATGGCGGCGCTGCAGGAGAAAAAGTCATGTGGGCAGCGGATGGAGGAGTTCCAGCGCTACTGCTGGAACCCGGACACCGGGCAGATGCTGGGCCGCACGCTGTCCCGCTGGGGTGCGTGCAGGGCCCGGGAGAGGGCAGGGGCCGCCCCGCGGCTGCCAGGGGCTGGTGGCTCCAGGGTCCAGACCAAGCCCCCCCAGCCTCCCGTCCCTGCCGGCTGACCCCAAAGGTCTGCCCAGGCCCTGACACCCCTGACCCCGGGTACCAGAGAGTAGAGGGCAGCTGAGGACGGGCCCCAGAGGCTCAGCCCTGGGTTTCAGAGCAGCGGGTTTAAAGCTAGGTTCCCAAAACTGCAATCTTTAAGAAGAATTTTAAGTGAAGGGGCGTGGGGTTATTGGGGTGAGCATGTTCTGGGAGCAGGTGAGTGCCCACCCGAGAGGTGAGCTGGGCGCGCGTGCCCGGTGCCCGAGCTCCTGACCCGCCTCTGCCTGCAGTGTGGATCAGCCTGTACTACGTGGCCTTCTACGTGGTCATGACGGGCGTCTTCGCCCTCTGCATCTATGTGCTCATGTGCACCGTCGACCCCTACACGCCTGACTACCAGGACCAGCTCAAGTCGCCAGGTAACCTGCGGTGGGCCCGGCTCCGTCCAGCCCTGGGGAGGCTGCGGAGACACAGGCACCAGGGGACCAGGAGGCAGGGGGCGGGCGTCCAGCACCGAGGCCGCTCTCCTGGGGGATCCTCACCTCCTCGCCGGCAGGAGGCCAGCAGACCCAGGGCTGGGGTCTTGTCTAAGGGGGGCAGCTGCTCGCCGCTGTGTGACAGACCTGTGTCACTGCCCAAACAAGGGGAAGCGCTGGGGAGACGCGCGGGCCAGGGACAGGCAGGCAGCCCCTCTGAAGCCTGGGGACAGCATCTGGACCAAGACCTCCGCACGCAGCCCGCTGACCGGGGCTGAGGGCAGATAGCAAAACAGAGACAGGCGGGAAGGGTGCGGAAGGAAGCTCAGCTTTTCCAGCCCAGCGACTTGGTGTTTGTCAACCCTGCGTCCTTAGTGCCTCCCGAGGAAAATAATCCAAGACCACCCAAGAGCAGTGCTGGGCTGTGCCTGGAGGTGGCGGGCCCGCCACCCTGAGCATCGTCCACTAATCCTCATGACCGCTGGGGTCAATCTTTACAACCAACAAACGGATCAAATGTGGAGGATCTCAGTGCAATCTCAGAACAGGACGTAGTAGACTGGCGCTTGAAACCACACCCAAACCCGCAGGCTGGCAGGCAGGGTGAGGGGCGGGCCTCTTGCAGAGGGAGCCCCGGGGCCTACCCAGGCCTCGTGCACCTGAGCGGGCCCCTGGCTACTGTGCAGTGTCCCGGGCCTTCCTGGGCGCACCAGGGGAGGGCGGGGGCCTTCGAAGCCCTGGCCCCAGCGTACTGGGCGCTGCGCCTGCTAGGGCAGGCCAGCGGCACCTCACACGGCCTGAACGTGCAGCCAGGCCCCAGGCATTGCATCCTCTCTCCAGGGGTGACCTTGAGGCCGGACACCTACGGGGACAAAGGCCTGGACATCTCCTACAACGTGTCTGACAACAGGACCTGGACAGGGCTCACACAGGCCTTGCGGCACTTCCTGGCGGGTAAGGGGGGACCCGGGCCCCGGTCTCCACTCTCCTTTCCTGAGGAGCTGGGTGGGGGGCCAGCTGCTGCTCAGGCAGGACCACAGGTGCGTCCCCCCCAGGCTACTCGCCTGCAGCCCAGGAGGACAACATCAACTGCACGTCCGAGAGGTACTTCTTCCAGGAGCGCTTCCTGGCCCCGAACCACACCAAGTTTTCCTGCAAGTTCACGGCGGACATGCTGCAGAACTGCTCCGGCCAGCCCGACCCCACCTTCGGTTTCGCAGAGGGAAAGCCGTGCTTCATTATCAAGATGAACAGGGTGAGTGTGGGGGCAGAAGGGAGAAGGGCCCCTGCCCTCCGCCCCTCCAGGCCCCAGGCTGGCTGGGGAGCCTGCAGCCCCTCACCTGGAAGCGCCCATCCGGACTCCCCACCTGCTTGACTGGTGAGCCGCGGAACCCAGGGCAGTCCTGTGCACAGGGCAGCTGGGAAAAGCCAGGCGGTCAGCGTGGGGAGGGCGCCTGGGAACCCACCGGGGCCAGGCGCCGAGGGACGGACCGAGAGGACCCAGCAAAGCTCTGGAGGCTGCCCACAATGGACGGGGACCCAGGGGGCGCGGGATCCGGCAGGGGTGATGCTGTTCACTTTCCTCTCTGAGAGGCGGCGGAGGGCATAGACCTGTGCCCTGCGCTCAGCCCAGTCCAGCCAGGGTCTGTTCCCTGGTGGGCACGCAGAGCAGGAAGGCCGGGATCCCCATGAGTGAAGCAGGTGCTACCCTGGGCCCAGAGGGGCCTAGGGGCCGGGGCTTTCAGAGGCGGAGCCAGGCGGGGTGGGGAGACGCAGGGGGGCGGATGCCACGGCTTGAGCTCCTCTGACCGTCCAGCTCTGCCACTCGGCAGCCAAGACCACAGGCTTGAAGCAGGAGGGGGCACACCTGCTGAGTCCTCAGAGCAGGACCCCCAGGTACCCCCCCCCCCCCAGCCCCCTGCACTCACAGCCGCTCCCTTGCAGATCGTCAAGTTTCTCCCCGGCAACAGCACGGCCCCCAGGGTGGACTGTGCCTTCCTGGTGAGTGACCCACGGGCATGGCCGTCCTGTTTGGGCTGGGAACCCCTCGGGAAACCCTGATCAGGTTTCCCCTAAAAAGATCTCAGGGGTCGCCTAATAAACCAGGTGCGCGGGTGGCAGGAACCTTCACGCTAAGTGGTTTTTATCACAGGGATGAAAACCCAGTAAGAAAAAACAGCACTTTGTTTTGCTTCAAAAAAGCGTCTGAGACAGCGTATCCCCAACACACTTCAGGATGTCTGTGGCAATTTGGAAAACCCAACTCACTTCCACCACCCTCTTGTGTCCTTTTGTTTGCTTATTTACAAAATGATGCTGATTAGCACCAGCGCCATTGATGAACAGTGTGAGTTTACGTGCTGCCAAGAGTTGCCATTAATTCAGTCCAGTTTTTCTCAAAATGCATTTTTAAGTACCACATGGATAAAACTCAGTTTGTCTTCACTGAGTGCTTTCTGCAGTTCACTCTGTCGCGCCTGGGCCCGGGCTCTTTGCTGTCTGCAGGGGCCCCAGGGCGATCGCACACTCTGGTGCCACCCCCTGGCTGCCCCACCAGGGCGACTGCACTCTCTGGTGCCGCCCCCCGGCCGCAGGGTGCATCCTGCCCCAGCTTCCCGTTTCCAGCTTCCCTGACGGCACATGTGTAGACTGACTTGACATTTTAACAGACACCAAAGTGCCCCTTCCTGCTCTCGGACGGGCCGTTCGCGGACACCGACGGTGGACGAGGGCAGCCCCAGCAGCAGGCGGGCCACGCGCCTCGGGGGCTGCCAGCCCCACACACTCGGCCCCGTCACCCCTTTTATCCTAAGCGGGTTTAATCTGGAAGGTGCGACTTCGGTAAGTCACCGGCGTCTTATGAACTAACCAGTTACACCAGGAAAGGCTTCCCGGTCGACGACACAGGCTAGACCTGGTCATGCCACCTGCTCGTGCGGTCAGCTGCTCTGCACACGTGCACACACACGAACACCCGTGCACACATGAGACACACACGCAGAGCATGCACGGAGACGCGCGCGTGCGCACGCCCGGTCCGGCCGTTCTCGCAGCAGCTTCTCGCCCGCAGGACCGGCCCCGGGGCGCCCCGGCTCTGCAGGCGGCGTACTTCCCGCCCAGCGGCTCCTACAGCCTCCACTACTTCCCCTACTACGGGAAGAAGGCCCAGGTACGTGGGCCCCGGGCCCGACAGCAGCCGCTGCTCACGAAGGGGCGGCTGGAGACGCTTGCCTGTGAGAGGCAGCCAGGCTGCACTCGGCCCACCCTAACCGCTCAACCTCCGGGGGTCTCCCAAGCCCACGTCCTCACCCAAAATTGACATCAAATCTCATTTTTACCTTCCAAGGGCCTTCTTAGACAACTGCATATCCAAGTAAAATCATTTCCCCCAAAGCTCTGTGCTGCCTAATTTTTATCAGGTGTAGCTCGACGTCGCATTTGTCACGGGTCCGTCCCTCTGGGCCGGGTCTCCTCATTTCTAAGCAGGAGACGTCGTCTGTAACTCAGTGAGAGCCCCACCTCTGTGCTGGGCACCCAGCCGTGCGCCCAGCCACCCTCCCACGAGGACCCTAACCGGCGTCTCTTCAGCCCCACTACA
Source organism: Ovis canadensis (assembly GCF_042477335.2). Classification (NCBI taxonomy): domain Eukaryota; kingdom Metazoa; phylum Chordata; class Mammalia; order Artiodactyla; family Bovidae; genus Ovis; species Ovis canadensis. The sequence goes on along the minus strand of NC_091254.1, from coordinate 100,119,255 downwards.
GCAACCCGCTGGTGGCCGCGAAGCTCCTCAATGTCCCCAAGAACAAGGAGGTGGTTGTCGTGTGCAAGATCCTGGCAGAGCATGTGACCTTCGACAACCCCCATGACCCCTACGAGGGGAAGGTGGAGTTCAAGCTGAAGATCCAGAAGTAGCGGGGCCCGGGCTGGCCCTCAGGAACAGGGCGACCCCAACGCCTCCTCCAAGGGAAGCCGGCACCAGGGCAGCTCAGCACCAGACAGCCCCGTGCCAGGCTCGCACCATCAAGATCCCATCAGACCTCTTACCTTTCAGGCAGATTTGTAGCTTCAAGAAACAGGCCCACACGGGGACCATAAGGCGGCGGCTGCACAGCTAAGACGTGGGAGCACGCACCTCGGCCGCGTGGCCCGACCACTCTCGCTGTAACTTACTGTTCCTATACGTGGCTATGAACACCAGGAAGCTGCCTTAGGATTTCAGGCATTCTGGACTCCGGCTTTAAAAAATACAACTCCTAAACTGTAAAAGTCAAGTTTATTAAATTTCACTCTTAACCTACGTAAGAGAGTCACGTCTTTCCTGATGACGGGGAGAGTTAACTGAAAAAAATGGAGTGAACTAAAATTCATTTAGTTAACTTAAAAGGAATTAACTAAAATTAACTAAAAAGTCCTCTTTCTATAAGCGCTTTCGACTGCAAGTCGGGTAAGTCACGTTTCAGCATGGGAGGGGCTGCCCCAGCGACGTGGCCGGGATGCAGGGTGTGGCCACGTGGTGGAGCCTGGACCCCAGAGGCGGCCTTCCTCCCAGCACAGTCTCCCCTCCAACCTCCAGGGCGGGGGCCTCCAGCCCCAGCCCATTCAGAAGCCCCCAGAAACAGAACATTCCAACGACAGATTCCAACATTCCAGTATGGAACAGAACATATTTCCAACGACATATCTGCTATTATTATCTGTCACCCAGAGCCCCCAGAGGAAGCCCCAAGGGGCCAGGGGACAGGGGCCCTGGGCTGCGGACGTCCTCCCTGCTGACCCCACGGTGGCAACTCTGAGCCACCTGGGAAATGTCAGGTCAGGGACCAGGCCATCTTGGGGACGCCACGACACACGGGAGGTCAGAAGTCAGGGGTATAGTCACCCCAGAAATGACTCCAAGGTCTTGATGGGGCCCGTGGGGTCCACACACAGTAGGCAGCCTGCTCAGGTTCCCCCTACAGACCCCAGAAGGCGGGGCTGCTGACCTAGTTCAGTGGGGGGGATCGGTCCGGCTGCTGAGGGGATGTCGCTGCCAGGGGCAGGGAGGGGAGTACACGGCCTCAGGACTAGCTCCAGCCGGCCACAAGGCGCCCGTGGACAGGCGGGCTGGACCTGCCTGTCAAGTTGCTGCTGAATACACAGGCTGACCAGCCCCTGGGGTAGGGGAGGCCGGGCTCCGGGGTCAGAGGTCAGAGGCCTGGGTTCAAGCCTGGCTGCTTCTCCCGCCAGGCCTCGCGCCAACATCAGCGAGGCCTCAGGTGGCCACTGGGGCCTCGCAGGAGCTCGTGGACACCCCCCGGGGACCGCCGCTGCAGTACCACCAGAGTCAGGGCTTGGCCCGAGCTGCCCCAGGCTGTCCTGTCTGCAGAACTCAGGAGTCACTAGCTTATAACTGTGACCACCCCAAGAGGGCACAGGCCGCCACCGCGGGGACACAGGGCAGCAGGGGGCCGGTGCGGAAGCAGCCCTGAGGTGCGGCGCCCCAGGGTGACCGGGCTGAGCCAAGTGCCAGCGAGGAAGCGCACTGAGGCGAGGATGCCAGCGCCTCACCCTTGCCCACGCTCCCCCCCCCCGGCCACAGACCCTCAGCCCCTGCCCCCCCCCCCCCCGTGTCAGCCCCACAGCGCCAGGACGAGCAGGAGCGCCACACTGGGGACGCAGCTGCAGCTGTGCTGGGCCTGTCTGCACCCGCGGGCCCACCCTCAGCCACACGCGGCCCGCCTCCCCTGCACACGGCCTCCACTCACCCACACGCGGCCTGCCTCACCCACACGTGGCCCGCCTCCCCTGCACACGGCCCGCCTCCCCTGCACACGGCCTCCACTCACCCACACACGGCCTGCCTCACCCACACGCGGCCTGTCCTTGTCCACTCGTGACTGTCCCTCACCCACGTGACCTGTCCTCGCCCACTCATGGCCCGTCCTTGCCCACTCGTGACTGTCCCTCATCCACTCATGACCCATCCTCACCCACACGTGACCCACCTCACCCACACGCGGCCCACCTCACCCACACGTGACACGTCTCACCCACACGCGGCCCGCCTCCCCTGCACACGGCCTCCACTCACCCACACACGGCCTGCCTCACCCACATGTGACCTGTCTCACCCACACAGCCCACCCTTGCCCACTCGTGACTGTCCCTCACCCACACATGACCTGCCTCACCCACACGTGGCCCATCTCACCCACATGCGGCCTGCCTCCCCTGCACATGACCTGCCTCACCCACACGTGACTGTCCCTCACCCATGTGACCTGTCCTCACCCACACGTGGCCCGTCTTCACCCACTCGTGACCCACTCGTGACCCGTCCTCACCTGCTCGTGACCCGTCCTCGCCCGCTCGTGGCCCTGATGCTGTCTCTCCCTCTGCCGCATCCCTCAGCACACACGTCCATCACAGTCGGGATAATGGGATAAGCGCCCTCGCCCGCCCGTGCCCGCCCTCGCCCGCTTGTGTCCGGCAGACAGGACCGCTCGTGCCCGCCCTCGCCCGCTCGTGTCTGGGGGACAGGACCGCTCGAGTCCACACCTTGTACTGAACCTTCGCTCGTGACTTCAGGCAGCCTGAACAGAGCACTGGCCTTGCCCATCTTACCATCTCACTCTCTTTCTGAAAGTCAAAGCCTTAAGCTCTGTCTCAGCTCCTGTGATCAAGGAGGAAGGTGAGGACAGCTGGGCGGGCCACCTTACTGCAGGCCCATCACCTGCGAGGGCATCACCCCCGTCCCTCCGCCCCAGCTTCCCCATGCTTCTGACCTTTTGGGGATGTGCCTGCAAAGGTCATGTTTCATGAGGATTCACACGTTAAAGGTAGTGGTAATATTCATCTATCCTAGGTTGTGTCTCAGCTCAGTTCAGTCCAGACGCTCAGTCGTGTCCTACTCTCTGCGACCCCATGGACTGCAGCACACCAGGCCTCTTTCCATCACAAACTCATAGAGCTTACTCAAACCCATGTCCATTGAGTCGGTGATGCCATCCAGCCATCTCATCCTCTGTCGTCCCCTTCTCTTCCTGCCCCCAATCCCTCCCAGCATCGGGGTCTTTTCAAATGAGTCCGTTCTTCACATCAGGCGGCCAGAGTATTGGAGCTTCAGCTTCAGCATCAGTCCTTCCAGTCAATGTTCAGGACTGATTACATTTAGGTCACATCTTTTTTACGACCACATGGACTGCAGCCCACCAGGCTCCTCTGTCCATGGAATTCTCCAGGCAAAAACACTGGAGTGGGTTGCCATTTTATCCTCCAGGGGATCTTCCTGACCCATAGACAGAACCCATGTCTCCTGCATTGAAGGCGGATTCTTTACCACTGGGCCACCTGGGAGGCCCCAAGGTGATGAGTACAGTTCTTCCAAAAATAAGACAAGGAACAGACGCTCTCCCCACCACCAGCCACAGAGAGGAGGCACCACTTCGGCCATGTCCTAGGGACCACGTTCCTCACCCGCCCGCGGGGCAGTGCAGGAGAGGCTGGGGCCGTGGCGGGTCCTGCATCCACCGCAGGGCCCGCACCCCTTCCCTGCAGAGAAGGGCCTGGTGGGGGTAAACGAGCTCCAGAGAGCATCCCGAATCACAGGGACACGCAGCTTGTTTAAAATGCCCATGCGCACTTTATTAATAAAAACTAACAGTGCCAAGTTAAACAAGTCAAACAATTAAAGTCTCTTTATTCCACAAAATATTACAGAAAAGTTTATTTGTGTTCCAATAAAAAGACTATTATTTTAGAACAGGCAGCTAACAGCAACTGTGCCGTTAATGGTTCTTGTTGAATACATTTTAAAAGAGACTACTGCCTGTCCTGAAATTTCTTTTTTCTTTTTATAAAAAAAGAACTATTAAAAATGATTGACAAATTTTGAGTTAAAAAACTGTTAAAACATTCTCTATATTTAATTTCAACTTTATAATAGATTACAGGAAGATGCTTACGAAACAAATACAACATTTGTTTCAGTACATGTCTTAAGTGATAGACTTATAAGTATGTAAACAACTATATAATAAAAAGTCTCCAAACGCTGCCTGTAAGAAATCAGGCGAATCTTACCATAAGCAATAAACCCTCCAAGCCTCAGTTTCCACAGCTGCGCCAGCGTGGCAGTAAACAAAACAAACAGAAAACAAACAGGGGCCTTGCAATCCATCTGCTGCAACCCAGGGCAAACCCACAGTGTGAGCCCGATGGGGCCGCGCAGTCAATATAATTTAAGGGGACGAAGCCATAGTCACACGGCGAGACGCAGAGCCGGGCGCCGCCGGGCCCACGGTGCCCCCGGGCGCTGCGCTGGGCCCGGCGCTGCGCTGGGCCTGCCGGGCGGCGGGAAGGCAGCACAGCTTCTCCGGCAAACTCGGCAAACTCTGAGGGGGCGAGATGGACTCTGAACTTAAAGACAGCAAACGAAAACACAAAATCCGCAAGAGTAGAGGTCGTGCGTCGGTGTCAAACTCAGGCGGCTCGTCGGGACCCCCGGAGCACGGTGAGCGGCTCGTCAGAAGCGCCCTGAGCCCGGGGGTCGGCAAGCTCTTCTGGGAGGAGGGCGCGGAACGCAGGTCTCCCCCCGCGCGCTCCTGGCCGCGGGCGGCGGCTCAGTCTTCCTCCTCGTTCTCGTTGAAGTCCTCGTCATCCTCGTCGTCCTCGCCGACGCATGACACCGGCGTCTCCACCCGGGACCCGCTGTACTGCGACCCACTGGAGCTCGTGGCCAGCGCCCCGTCCGCGCCGTTGGCCAGGTCGCTGCAAGGACAGGGACGTCAGGGGCCACACAGCGGGCGGCACGGAACCCGCCTCTCCCAGGCTGAGCTCACCGTCACCCTGGCCCAGCACGACAGAGCGAGCGGCTCGGGCGGGCTCCTGCTTCTCAGCGCGCCAGGAACAGAAGCCCCGGCACACCAACCGAGACCCCGAGACCCTCCTCCAAACTCTGCCCGCCACACCCTCCAGGGAGGAAAGGAGTGGGCCGTGTGAGGCACGTGTGTGCATTCACACACGTGCACACGGTTTTCCGACACTCTGCCTATTTCCCTTTTAGGAGAAAACCGCACGCAGGTGTCTTGATACCTTTCACTGGTGTTTACCGATACTGCCCAACAAAACCTAGGAGGTATCACGCTCTATGACAAAGTAACCCCATATCTGGGAAACCCCCATCTAGCGACCACATCTGAAAGAGTGGAAAACAGGCTGAAGCTGCGGCTGCCTGCAGCCAGGAACCCCCCGAGTGCACGACCAGAGAGGGCGGCTCAGAACCGGGGCCCCAGTGTCAGCTTTCCTTCCGAAGTGGTACCGGCTTTCATCTTGTTAAAAACACTGACAAGAGCCCGAAAGTTCATTAATAGAGAGAATTTCTTAAAGATGAAACTTTAGAAAATACCCAAATTCCACCTCCCGGAATAACCAGTGTTCAGATTTTACAGACTGGGCCACGCACAGTGGCAGATTCAGAATTTAAAACCAAACCAACCTCTGTCAAAACGCAACCAGGTGCAGGCACCCCGCGAGGGGCTGGGCGCTGGGACCCTCACAGGGAGCCTGCCCCTCCCTCGGGCGCACCGAGGCCGAGCTGGGGTCACGTGGAGGCCACACAGCACGGGGGCTGCCGAGCCTTCGAGGCAGGTGCACACAGGGTTTACTAGCCAACCCGGTTTTGTTGGACCTACATGCTGCTGATTTCATGTGTATGAGAAACAAGACATCCTTTACTGTTCAGAGTTGATATAGACACGTATGAGGCCCAACATGAGACACCCAAGACCACTGTTCTGTCCATACTCACACGGAAATCACCTTATGCTTATCTTTAAAAACCAGGAGGAACTCCGAGGCCTGACCCAGCCCTGCTCCGGGGGCCTGTGAGGTCACGGCTCAAACACACTTTGACTGAAATGATGAAAGTTCCTTCAACACGTAGAGCAATGCACACAGTAAACGGAAAAATAAGAAGGGGCAACGGGCACCACCACGTGTGCACTGCGACTTCAAGCGTTGAAAGAAAAGGGAAAAAACAGACGGAGAAACAGCCTGACTCAGGCTGCCGGCCACGCAGTTCAGGCGGTTTTGCCGCCGCGGCACTGAATTACTTCAATAGAAAATAAAATCCATGTACCCCTCCTGGTCTTTACGGGGAAAGTCTCATCAGAACAAACAGCTTCTCTGCCCAGAGCACGAGCTCCGGACGACCCTGGGGCCCTGGTGTCCGCTGCGCAGGGAGCCCGGCTCCAAGCAGGACGGAGGCCGCTCACATGAGACCCGGGCTTCCCGCCGGGGAGGGTGGCCGCGCGGCTCTGGGGGCGCAGTTACCTGGCAGACAGCCGCGTGCCGTTAGACGTCGACACTGCCGACGCGACAAACACACCGCCGAGCGACCCCTGAGCCATTTCTGCAAAGAGGAAGAAAACGAGGCAAACGTCACGAAGCAGAGCCCACAGGGCGCTGAGACAGGGCCGATGGCTCCGGGCCGGGCACCCTCCGGAGAGGGGCGAAGACGGCACTGCAGGGCCGGGAAAGGACACGGCCTCCAGGAGACGGACGGGCCAAAGGGGGCCGGCTCCCGCGCCCCGCCTCCCGGCGGGACCCCGCCCCGCCTCCCGGACGCAACCCTCCCCTCCGCCCGGCCGGACCACCACGCCAAGGACAGGTGGGCAGCAGGGGTCAGCGGGGCAGCCGCTGGCGTTGGGGGTCGGAGAGCAGGAGCTGCTTCACGGACGTCCTGCAGGGCTTGGGAGCCCCCAGGCCACCCAATGCGGGGCTCGTGAGGGAACCCACAGCCAGGGGGGCACAGGGAGGCCTCTCCTCTCACCAGAGCGCCCCCCGCCGCTGCCAGGATCCCCAGCTTGGCCGGGGCCGGGGGGCAGCAGGACAGACTCCAGACACCTGCTCAGCTGCGAGCCCTACAGGCAGCACCACCCCCCCGGAACCGCGAGCCCCCTCAGCCCCCGCCCCCCTTGCTTCTGCTCCTCCCGCGGGCAGGTGACCCCCCCCATGCCACTGACCTGTCACATAAGGCTCCAGCGCCTTCGGCACCAAGCTCCTGGCCACCCTCAGGTCCTCGGGGGAGCAGCTGCCGGACTCCAGCCCACAGGCCATGCCCATGCGCTTCAGCACCTCGATGTCATCATGAATCTCAAACGTGTTGTCGAAATTGAACAGGTATTCAAACCTGGAGGCGACGGTCACCGTCAGAAAAGCACCATCTCCAGGACAGAGCCGATGCCTGACTTGGGGCCCCGAGCCCCCAAACCTTCCCCCGGCACACAACCCACCCATCAGAGGCAGCGACGCCCCCGGGACAGGCCCCAGGTGCCGCCTGCCGTCCTGATGCGCCCCGCCGCCCTCCTTTCCAAGGAGCTGCACAGCCCGGGTAAGGAAACCCGCCAGTGAACTCCCTGGGAGCCGCGCCACGCGGCCTGTCAGACACGCAGCGCAGGCAGAGCAGGCCCCGCCCACACAGCAGGGGCAGAGCAGGCCCCGCCCACGCAGGGGGGGGCAGAGCAGGCCCCGCCCACGCAGGGGGGCAGAGCAGGCCCCGCCCACGCAGGGGGGGGCAGAGCAGGCCCCACCCACGCTGGCGGGCAGAGCAGGCCCCGCCCACGCTCGCGGGCAGAGCAGGCCCCGCCCACACAGCAGGGGGCAGAGTAGGCCCCGCCCACATATGGGGGGCAGAGTATGCCCCTCCCATGCAGCGGGGGCAGGGGGTGGGGGGGCAGAGCAGGCCCCGCCCACGCAGCGGGGGGGGGGGGGCAGAACAGGCCCCACCCACGCAGGGGGGGAGCAGAGCAGGCCCCACCCACGCTGGCGGGCAGAGCAGGCCCCGCCCACACAGCGGGGGCAGAGCAGGCTCCGCCCACGCAGCAGGGGGCAGAGCAGGCCCCGCCCACACAGCGGGGGCAGAGCAGGCCCCGCCCACGCAGCAGGGGGGTGAGAGCAGGCCCCGCCCACGCAGGGGGGGCAGAGCAGGCCCCACCCACGCTCGCGGGCAGAGCAGGCCCCGCCCACACAGCGGGGGGGGGGGTGGAGCAGGCCCCTCCCACACAGCGGGGCAGAGCAGGCCCCGCCCACACAGCGGGGGCAGAGCAGGCCCCGCCCACGCTGGCGGGCACAGCAAGCCCCGCCCACGCCTGTGGGCGGAGCCCCCCTCACGCCTACTTGTCGTTGGAGATGCTGCAGTCGATGACGGTCTTCTTGCTGGTGTTGACGATGATGAACGGCAGGTGGATGACCGAGTTGGGCGGGGGCGGCCGGCTGGCCTGCTGCTCCACCTGGCGGTTCCTCTGCACCAGGTTCTTGAAGGCGATTTGCTAAAAAAGACGCACAGTGGGCCCACGCTGAGGCCCGCGGCCACTGAACAGCTAACCTCCCCCTGGGCATCTGCCACGGCCCTGCCCAGCCCCAGCCAACACCGAGGAGGCTGGTCCCCCGAGAGGCCAGGGGAAGCACGCCCGGAACCGAGTGCCTGGAGGGCAGCCTCCGCGCAGGGGCCCCTAACCTGCAGGATGAGCTCCTGAAGCTGCGACTGCTTCTGCTTTATCCTTTCCAGCCTCCTCTGTCTCTCCACCTTCACAGACCAAACACCAAAACAAAACCATAGCGGTTCGTTTCCGAAGCATATTTTAAAATCCAAGGCAACACGGTCACCAAAGACACGAGCCCTGAGCCTGATAGGGGCCGGGGGCCAGAGGAGGCAGCTGCTGCCAGGCGTGCGGGCGGCTCCTCCGTCTCAGGACTGTGCCGCCTCCACCCGACTTCCGCTCCTCTGGGCGTGGAAACCCCCGCAGGCCAAGCGGGCCATCAGCCTCCAGCCCCGGGTCACCGCCAGGGGCAGCACAGAGGCCCCCGGCACTCCCAGGCCCCGCCCAGCACTGCAGGGGGGCAGCCGGGCACCTCTAGACTCTGGCACTCCTGGGCGGAGTTGGTGGGCAGGCCGATCCACTTGATCTCCTTCTTCTCCTTGGAGATGATGTTCATCGCCATGAGCACGTTCAGCGCGTCGTACACGCGCCTCCGGATGTTCTTCTGATCGTAGGCCTGGCAGAGACGCGGGGGGTTCCCGACGGCCCAGGACCACGCGCACAGCAGCACGCGAGCCCCGGACACACCCGAGGCCACACGCTGCCCCCCCCCGCCCAGGGCGGCCCCCACACGGCCCACAGGAGCGAGCAGATGCCACAGGGATGCGACAGCTTCCCGGCACCAGCGGGTCAAGAAACATCCTTCCCAAGGGCTCCGGGGCTTCCGCACCCGCGGGAGGCGGCGGGGCGGCCTCTCCAGGGCTCCGGGGCCGCCTCCGCACCCGCCCGCCCGACGCGCTCACCGACTCGCTGGGCAGGATGTGGCTGTCGGCCGCGCTGAACTCGGCCACCAGCTCGTCGGCCACCTCGTTGTAGGACGTCGTCCCCTTGCGCTGCACCTTCTCACACACCTTCATGGAGAAGTGCCGCAGCCCCTTCCCGTTCTTCTCTCCTTTCCGGTTGCGCTTCCTGCGGGACAGCGCGGAGCGGCCGCGGCCTCAGCTCGCAGCGCGGGCCGGCCACACCCGCGTCTGGGGGCCGGCTCGTGCCGCCAGGGGCCCCCATGGGCCATGCCCAACAGAGGAGGGGTGGGAGCCTGGCTCCGGCCCCCGTCCAGGGACCCCCCTCCAGGGACCCCCCTCCTTGAAAGGCTGCAGCACAAACTTCCACGGGGCTGCGCCCCACACGTCTCTTCAAGTCTAGGGGAAAGCAGGGCAGGACCCGGGACACGCGGGACTGGTGTCCAGATGCTACACGGTGCTTGGTAATAAACATCCTTGGCTGTGAGGAGCTACGGAAGTTTAGCTGCAAATTTCGGAATTTGGGGCGAACGCAGCTCTGCTGAGACGAGGCCACATGGCAGCTGGGAGGGAGACCCAACACCTGACCTTCTAAGTCGCCACATCAGGGGAAGGGCCACCCAGGTTCCCCACTGGGGGGTTTCGGGGACTGATGGTTGTTGCTTTAGAACGAGTAGCTTTTTGTCTTTAAGGACAGTCGCACAGCTGACCTCTGAGTAAAACTGTTTCACGTTACTTTGCTTTTGGAGGAAAAGATCCAGGCAACAGTGTGACCGCGGCACGGGGCTGCCCACAGCCACGTTTAGCAGCAGGGGAGAGGCTGGAAGACCCGCCCGTTTCCTGGGGCTCCACAGACGGTACTTTCCAGCATGGACAGTGCGCTTAGAGGCCGGAGCCCAGCCCTCAGTGGAGCCAGGGCGGCTGCCCACGGCCTGGCCTCTCGAGGGCCCGCGGGGCCACTGCCGGCTCCTCCGGCACGCTGGTGCCCACGCGCGCACAGAGGCTGGGTGGGGGGTGTTCCAGGCAAGTGCTCACCCGGCAGACCAAGGAGAGGGCTCTGAAGGCTGGTTCTGGGAGACGAAGTGAGTGTTCGGGGTGTGTGGGCTGCCTACCACGATAGTGTTTGGCGCTGCAGGCCTCTGAGGTGTACCAATCACCTACAGTCAAAAGAGACAATTCAGAACAGTCAGAATCTCCCACGCATGACACTGCCGCCTCATCAGTTCCTGTTACCTACAGCCGCCGCTGAGTGTCGTTAACCAGAGGCTGGAGGAGGGTCCCGAGAGCCCCCGGAGCCCTGGCTGCCTTCCGCCTGCTGCACACGGGTGGCTGGAGACAGCTCTGAGACCCGCATGCCCCACTTTCACCTCCTTCCCCCGCAACCCAGAGATGAGACTCTGCTTCACTGGGGCAGCAACGAGCCCCAGAGACGAAGAGGAAAAGAACCCAGGGCCAGTGGGGCTCACTGCGGCGACCCCAGCGCCCGCTCACCCACGCAGGGAGCCCTGGGCACCCTGGCCAGCGCAGGGCGGGGTGGGGTGCAGCGCCACCGGGGCAGAGGCAGGCGCCCACTGCTCGGGCACAGACACGCAGCCCAGAAGCCCTGCCCCGTGGCCCCGCGTTCACAGGGCATGCACACACCGCCTCATCCAGCCAAGCAGGAGCTCGGCTCCCCAGGGACTCATGCCTGAGCCCAGAAACCACTCAGAAGCAGTGCTTCCTGGTGACCGGCGTGGGAGGCCCAGGCCCCCCGCGCTGGCGGTGGAGGGCGGGCCACGGCTGTGCTATTTTAAGCTGGATGCTCCCCCTGGTCCGCTGCTTAGCAGGATAAGGGCTACCTGCCGCAGCGCTGATACAGCTGACCTGGCACTTTGCAAATCACCTCTAAGCCCAGGTCACCTATGAATATCAGCGATCCAGACCATGGAAGGGAAAACAGCTCAGCTGAGTCCCAGTCTCTTAATCCACGTTCCCAATGATCAAAGCATCACCAGCGTTTCACTCTCATTCAAGAGATATGAAATCAAACAGCGTGTGTTCTAGAAAGTGATCAAACGGCACATGTGTCCCAGACTGCTCCAGGGTGGACGGCAAGAATCCCCAGAGCCGAGGCCTCGAGAGTGAGTGCTGAGGAGGCCCCGGGTCACGGCTCATCTCCTCGAGAGCCGTCCCTCCAGCGCTCAGGAGAACGGGCTTGGGACGGCGCGCCGCCCGCGGCCAGGCTTGCCGACCCCCTGCCTTGGTCCCTGGCCCCCCGCTAGGGCCTGCTCCCCGCCCACCCGGAGAACACCCCCCTCAGCCACAGCTGCCCTGCAGGGAGAGCAGGTGCCCACTGGCTGTGCATTCCCAAGGCGGCCTTCCTGGACCACATGGGACACGGGGGCAGGCAGGGCACCCCATGCCCGTGGGCGGTACCTCAGCCTCACAGAGGGCCCTGTGGGTGCTCATTCCACCCTCACACCCTGATTTCCACTGCTCTCCACCGACCTCCTGTGAGAACCCCCAGCTCTCTGTGCCCAGCCGGAGAGGCACCGGGGTGTGGGGAAGATCGTGCCGGCTGATGAGCTCGGCCTGAGCCGGCTCTGGGAAGCCGTGGGGGAGCGTCCGCTAAGGGGCTGAAGGTCGGGACACCGACAGGAACCTCCGTGTCACTCCTGCTCCCTCTATTTAAACTGGAAACAGCACGAGAGCTGTCCCTACGCTCCCCGAGCCACTCTCAGCTGTGACTCTGCTATGAAACAACACACAGCACCTACAAAATAAGACGATGTGAATTATAGCTTCCATCAGAAAGACGTTTACTGACTGTGATGTTCCAGGAAGGCCCCAGCCTCCACGCACTATGTGGAGTGTTGCAGCAAAGCTGCTGAGCCAACGTGGTCACCATCACAGTGGGGCTGAGCGACAGGCCGTCACACACCTGCCGGGGGGCCAGGCCACAGGCGCGGGTGGGACACGAACGCCCCACCCCTCATGGCCACGGGTTGCATCAGGAAGAGGCCGTCGAGCCTGCAGGCAGGAGCTGGCGGGACTCCTGGGGGGCACCGGGCGAGGCCCCGGGAGTCTGACCCCTCCCACCAACCAGGAAGGCCAGAGCAGCCACGGCCCGCATCCGCAGAGCCCCGATCCCACGAGAGGCTGGCCCGGTGCCAGCCCTGCGTCCGCAAGCCCCAAATCACGAAAGGCTGGCCCAGTGCCAGCCCTGCGTCTGTGAGCCCTGAACCCACGAGAGGCTGGTCCAGTGCCAGCCCCACGTCCCGGGCAGGCAACAAGCCCCGGCCAGGAGCAGCCGGCCCACCCAAGGGCATGCACCACCCACAGGCCCCACGAGGGCAGAGGCAGGAGCGGCTGGGAAGCCGCGGGCAGGCAGCCCCGCGCCGGGGACGCCCGGCACTGGCCCCGCACCCGAGACCGTGGCCTCGGACGGCAAGCCTCCCGGCCTTACCACTTGCTGCGAGATGTTGACGTTGGACTGTCCAAAGGTCTTTGGCAGGAGCTGCTTCCCGAGAGAGTTCACTGTGGAGGGGTGGACAGCAACCAAGGACACCACGCCTGCAACGCGAGAGGTGCCGTCACAGCGGCCCTGAGGCCGGCCCAAGGCATCTGTGGCAGCCGAGCGCTGCTCGGGCCACCCTCCTGCCCTGGGCCCCATCCGACCCACAGGCGGCTGCAGGCACCTCGGCCGAGCCTGACTCCCAAACCTGGCAGCTGCGCCCACACCGCCCTCTCCCGACCACAGGCCCTGGCGTACACCAGGCCCTCGCATGCAGGCCTCAGGGCTCCACTGCACCCCGGCTGCCCCCAGCCTGCCCAAACCCCGTGGGCTGCCTGCCCCCCGACAGAATGTTCTGGTGGGACCACAGGACCCGGCGCTCACAGCTCTGATTCTCAGACAACTTCAGCTGGAACTGAGTGCGCCTGGACACGTCCCTGCGTGTCTGCAGATGGGCGCAGGCTCACAGGCTTCTCCTCCTGCAGCACGTTCCTGCCCAGGAGGAGCGACCGCGAGGACACTGGCCCCCACACTCGGACACCTGGACGCACAGCCGAGGGACAGACACCTTCCTGCACTCACTGCAGACACAACCGCGCACACGGGCCCCTGCCGCTCTCGGGCGCCGGGGGTCCCCGCAGGGTGCACAGGGCGGCCCTGGGACGGGGGGAAAGCGTGCCCAGTGCCACGCTCACGGCCTCGCACGCTTCCACTTGCCCTGGCTCTCCACACACAGCAAGCACTACAAGCCAGGTAGACGCAGCCGCTGAGCCCAGGCCCCCGGGACGTCGGGGACCCAGAGACACATGGCAGGGGTGGGCCCAGCCGGGCGCCCTTACCTTTCCCAGGACTGAGGTTCTGGTCGATGAAGACCTTGAGTTCCCCGTTGGCTTCAATTAGACCGGCCTGCGGGGACAACAACCCAGTGAGACGGCGTCGGCCGAGCTGCCGCCGAGCAAGCGGGCACCCACCGAGATTGGCTGCTCCACCTGTGGAACAACAGCTGCTTCCGCCTTTAAGCTCGGCCCTTGGGACAATGCGACAGTGCTCTCGTCACCAAACTGCACGCCCTTTCACCAGTCACATCTGAGGTCGGCGAGGGGGACCGCGGGGGGACCGCTGGGGCAGCAGACTGGTGCTTTGGCCTGAGCACAGGGCTCCAGCTAGCTCAGAGCCGGACACGCAGGCGCCCCGGTCCCCGGGACGGACCACGCCCCCCGGCCGTGCCCAGCCGCCGCCCCTCGGGGAGCCCCGGCTTGATCAGAGAGCTGGAGACGCGGGCGCCCTGACCCCGGGACAGACCACGCCCCCCAGTGCAGCAGGCCTCGGGCCCTCTAGGCCCTGCCCCACCACCCACAGGCGCGCCTACGCGGCAGCCAGGACTGGGGTGGGGGGCACGGAGGGAGACGGGGCAGGCTCCCTGCTTCACCCCCAAAGCTCTGGGCTGACTTAGACGGTTGGTTTAGCACAAGACATTTTCACTCAAACCCTGATCTTTCTGAAAAGCAAAGGAGACAAGAGAGAGAGATGACCCCTGCCAGGCCCTCAAGCCTAATCCCAGGAAGCACAAGGCCAGGTGGCGTGGGGCAGCACAGACCCGCCCGGGCCTTGGCCATGCTGCATCAGGACGGAGGGGCTGGGGGCGCACAGACACCTGGAGGTCGCCTGCTCCCAAGGCCGAACACCAGCTGTGAACTCGGGCGTGCTCTCCAGAGCTTAGCGCGAAATGATGGTGCACTTGCCCCTCGTGCTGAAGGATGACGAAGGCCACGTGAACGTCCTTAATTCCTGGGGTGCGAGTCTAGAGGAAGCCACTGCCCGATGGGGACATTCAGCTCACAAAGAGACACATCCAGCCTCCAAACCAAAGACCGACTGAAACCGAAACCAGCTTGAAACTTCGCCCGTCAGGCGGCACGGCTTCGTGGGTTCTTAAGTCATCATCAAGTTTGGTGCTGAGATCGGGGCGTTAAGACGGGTGGAAGCAGCTGTGGCCGGCACGCCCATCTGGGGAAGCCATCTGGGCACGTCTCAGACGCCGTGCCCGCCTCTGCGGGTGTCCACGGGCGGCCGGGGCAGCTGCTCCACTGAGGACCCAGAGTGGGTTATCGATGTGCCCTTGTGCCAGCGTGAGACACCCCTCGGCTCTGGCCTGGCCGCGAGAGACCAGCAGGGGGGATGTGGCGAGCTAACCCCCCCTCCAGGACTCTCTCGAGACGGGTGCCTCAGGCCACCACTCAGCGGTTTCCCTTCTGAACACCCACTCGTGCCGCTTGTATCCGCTACTGAAACCGTGGGGATAACTGGAAACAATCTGCAAGGCCGAATTCGGGGTCTCCAGACGTCCTCCACCCTACAGAGGTCAAAGCCGGCATGGCGGGCCGCAGCTCACGCGGCACACGCACTCGGGCGGGCCTCTCACCAAGGGCTGGTGCTCCACGCCAGGGGCCCGGGGCCCACACACGTGCTCCAGTTTTGCAAGACGAGCTTAGGGAGAAGGTCTCGTTTTTCATTATCTCCCGTCTCAGCTCGCTTTTTGTGACTGACCACCTATGATTTCCCAACAGACCAAATAAACACGCCGCTGCCGAACACGAGGCAGAAGGAACGAGTGAGTGGATCAGGACAGCAACAGCGCAGGGGCGGGGGGCTCGGGGCGCCGCCCGCAGGGAGCGCGCCTGCACCACGGACGACCGCGGCCACCCCGAGAGGGGCGACACAGGCTCCCAGCAACTGCTCTCAGACGGGCCGGCAGGACACTCTGCTCTCCCATTCGCCTGCGTTTTCTATTCAGGTACAACTCACGCCACGTTTACAGCCGCAAGAAACGCTCCTCAAACTGTTTAAGCAGCTCACATTCGCTCCTCGCGGAAGCTTTGCTGAATGGAAAATCCGAGGTCGGAGATGGAAAGCTGCGGGGTGACACCGTCAACCAACACAGGAGACTCCCTGCTGAGGCAGGCACGCGACGCCAGGACACTCCCGAGGGGCCAGGACTCTCCCAAGGGGCCAGCACACTCCCGAGGGGCCAGGACACCCGCACCTATCAGCGGGCCGGGGAGGCCCAGGAGGTTGGCCTGAGGGGCCAGCACACCCTCACCTGTCTCTGGGGCAGGGAGGCCCAGGAGGCCAGGCTCAAGGGGTTGGCTCTGTCTTGGGGGTGGGGAGGCCCAGGAGGTCAGCCCTAGGGGCTGGCTCTCCTGTCTCGGGGGCGGGGAGGCCCAAGAGGGTAGCCTGAGGGGCTAGCACGCCCTCTCCTGTCTCTGGGGCAGGGAGCCCCAGGAGGTCGGCCCGAGGGGCCAGCACGCCCTCACCTGTCTCCGGGGCGGGGAGGCCCAGGAGCTCGGCCCGAGGGTTTGGCTCTCCTGCCTCCTGTCGCCCCTGGTCTGCAGGCAGAGGCCCCCCGAGGTCTGTCCAGCGCTGCTCCCCGGCCCCAACCCAGGTCCCCAGCAGCACGCGCCTGGCAGGCAGGACCCGGGACATGGGTATCAGAGGCGCTGTGTTTGCGAGCCCAGCAGATGGCCAGGGTTTGTTGTTTCAGACCAGAATCCCCTTTATAACTGGATCCCGGGAAACAGGAGCCCGACGGCCAACGTCCTGAGGCAACAACAGGGGCTGAGAGAGAGAGACCAGCTTCACACTGGACCCTCAGAGCCACACACAGCGCCTCAGCTCAAAGCCTGGACGGGCCACAGCCAGGGCGCCCCAGCAGTCCGCTCCCGCCAGGCCCTCGGTGCTGACAGACGCTGGCGGCAGGCGGCCGTCTGACGGAGGGGCCCAAGGATGTTCCACCTCTGCCTGGGCCGAGGCAACACCAGCCCCAGAGGCCTGGCCCTCACGCAGGGAGTGACCCCAGGGCTGTGGCCCCAGCCCAGCCCCATCTAACAAACAGCACAAAACCGCAGAGAGAGGAGCCAGGCCTGGAGTCTGAGCAAGAGCCGTCTTCTGCTCATTCTATGCTGGAGCAAAGCGAGACTCAGTCAGCAACAGAGAGAACAGCTTTAACAAGGGGGCTGTGTGTGGAGAACAGCCCCGGGGTCACGCTGCGCCAGGCTGGGCCCCCCGAGCCCTGGGAGCTCCCTCAGCCCAGGGACGGGGCCGGGCGGCGCCTGACAGTCAGGACACGGGCAGCACCAGGTGCGACACGCCAGGCGCTCCAGGACCGCACTCACCACTAAGCCGTGACTTCCTGCTGTTCACACAGCAGGAAAAAAAGCTCAAACACGAAACCTGTCACAAGAACGAGCACAGGGGTGCTGCCTCGGTGCTCAGCGGCGCTGGCTGGGTGTTCTCACTCGGGCCTCAGGCGGGAAGGAAAGGGCTGCTCAGCACCCGGCTGGCTCAGCCCGGCAAGGCCTGGGTACCAAGCACGTGCCCGCTGCCCCGGCCCCTGGAAAGCGACACGCAGGACGTGTGTTTTAGACAAGCTTGCTAAACCAGACCTCGGGAGCTCAGGCTCGGCACAGTTTCTTTGGGTTTCCTGCCCTCAACAGCATGATCCAGGGACGTTACCATGAACTTGGAACACCATGGGCAGCCACAGAGCAGCTACAACCGTGACCCACTGGCCAGCTCGGGACTGAGCCAGGCTCTCCCGCCAGCATGAGGCCAACCCGGCTCCCACAGCCGAGGGAGAGGGAGGCACGGGAGAGTCCTGGAGCATCTGTGCAAAAGCAGGCCTGTGACTCCACACAGCAACCGCCCCTGCTCACTACAGAGCAGTGCGACACTGGATGAGGGCGAGGACGGGTCCTCCCGGGGGCACGGCGGCCCTGCACCTCCTCCCCTGAGAGCTGAGGGCTGTCACAGGCTCCCCGATGGCCCTCCGGCCAATTCCAGACAACCAGAGCCACAACGCCGGCTCTTTATAACCACAGTCTTCCAGAGGCCAAGGACTCCCAGTCACTCATGGGGCCAGACTGGAGGTGGGGACAGCCCAGGCAGGGGCACGTGAGCACCACACGCTCCGCACACACACCCGTGCACACACGTGAACACACATGCTCGGCACACACACATGCCCAGTCACGTGTGTACACAGTAACTACCCACATGCACACGTACACACATGCTCAGCACACAGGCACACGTACCGAACACATGTGGGCGCACACATGCTTGGCACACGTGTGCACACGCACACAAACCCAGTGCACACACGTGTACACTCAGCACACATGTATACACATCCAACACGCGTGTGCACACAGCACGCACCCAGCATACACACGTGACACACGCTTGGTACACATATTTACACACATGCTCAGCACAGTGCACACACCCAGCGTGTGCACACATTGCACACACATGCTCAGCACGCACACATACTTACACATGCTCAGCAGACACGTGCACACACACACACGCACACACGCACATGCTCAGTGCACATCAGACGCCGTCCCCCTGTGCGTCACACAACTGCGGCGTTCAGTGCAGGGTGTATCTGATAGTGAGGGGTGCCCCTGTCAGATGGAAATCCGTGCCTGCATTTCCACCCCAGGAGCGTCCCGCACACTGAAAACCCCCCGATCACGATCTTCTCACCAGACCCAAGGTACAAAATAAAACCCGCAGACATCCACTTCCGTAACCACGTGTTCACTCACCAGGGCAACAGGTTCCCGTGGGGGAGGGAACAGGCACCCCCGGACCGCGGGCCCAGTGCCACAGTCGCCCACCCGCAGGCCTCGCTGACCTGGGGGTCTCACTGCAAGATTCCAGGAACTACCCCACATGCGCACGAAAGACAGTCCCCAGGCTCCAAGGTGAGTCCCACAAACCAGGGCCGAGGGCCTGGGGGCAGTGACGGGCCAGGGGGCAGTGACGGGCCAGGGGGCAGTGACGGGCCAGGGGGCAGTGACGGGCCAGGGGGCAGTGACGGGCCAGGGAGTGAAGGACGCGCTGAGACCCACTTTTCAAAGGGAATGCGGCGGCGAACCCTGAGGCATCGGGCTCTGTCCCCATCACGGGAAACGGTTAGACACAGGAATGGCAGTCCCGTCCGCGCGTCTCTGTAAACAGACTCACGCCTCTCTGAGCGCTAGAAACAGCAGCTCCAGGACAGGTGGCGGCTCAGAGCTCAAGCACGGCCCCACCTCACCCTCCAAGTTCAGGGGAAGAGCACGCTGCTTCCTTGACTCGGGCCCACCCTGCCCACCACCACTCCTGCAGACCCCACACCCCCAGCGAGGCAGACGGAGCAGGGTTCTGAGCCCGATGCCTGGAACAGGGCAGGAGCATCTCCAGCTCGCTGGGGAGACCTGCCTGCCCCACGGGGATGCCCAACACCGCCCCTCCCCGGCCCCTCAACCTCCTCCACTGGGACCCCCAGCATCAACTCCAGCCCCCCAGGCCCCAACAGTCCCCACGGAGCCCCCAGAGCTCTGCCCCCATGCCCTGGCATCCCAGCCCACCAACTTCACCTCAAGGGGCTTCGACTTACATCTGAGACCACAGTTAGGCCCTATGACCTAAGTCAACACTGGCTGCAGAGTCATCTTCCCAGACTCAAACGTCACACGCGCCTTAGACACAGACGGCAGGAGAGAGAGCCGGCTGCGACCACCAGCCCAGCTGAGACCTGGCTCCAGCACACCGACAGCTCAGCTCAGCACAGGCGCAGCCACCTCACCTGCGCCCCACTCTCAGGCCGGTATCACCTACTCCAGAGGCACCCCCCTGCCCCACGGCAGACGGGCCGTGTCACCCCACCCACCACAGGACCACCTGCGCTCCAGGAGGCTGCATCTCCAGGAGGGACCGAGGACAAGGTCGCTGGGCAGCGCTTTTCCTGCAGCCGGGCGGGGCAACAACCATCCGCCCTGATACCCCCCAGGTGCCTCGGAGGAGTCAGAACCCTCGGGGGTTCACACGGCAAAGCAGGCAAGCCAGGCCGCCGCCCGGCCTTCATCCTGGGGCAAACAGAACGGAGGACCCAGTGGGACCGTGGACCCTCAGAGATAGTGTCACCCCCACGGCACACGCAGCCTACGACTTTCACCACAGACATGCCACCCGGGAGGCCGAGCTCACCCCCACAAAAGGGCTCCAAGTGTGCCATTCCAGCCCTACAGACACGGACACGCTGTGCCTCAGGCTGTATTTCCAACTCCATGCAACTGATGAGTAAATAAGTAAACAGCCTCTCTTCCCGACATTCACAGAACAGCATGTTCCGAGAAACACCGGCAGACAGAGCTGGGGTTTCAGGGACCTTCACTGATGCTACCAAGGTTAGGATGGAGTGCCACGGCCCATGAAGTCAGCTCTGCGTGGAGGCCTAAAAGCCTATTTCTTGCAAAATGCGAAAAAGTTTACTCACGATGTTCTATGGGTTCACAACAAATGTAAACAAAGCAGAATTGTTCACATTCTGTTTATCACATTTCATTTTTTTCTGAGAAAAACAGTTGCCAAGTCCAGTGCTGAGCGTCTTCATGGGTGGAAGCTGAACTAACTCCCGGGGGGCACACAAAGCAGCTGCTCAGGGAGGCTCGCCAGCCCCGCGCCTCCACAGGCAGGGGGTCCTCTCACAGAGCCCTGGCTGATTCACAAGTCAGCCAGCCTCCAAGAGACCCAGGGGTGTGGTGGCGGCCAGCCTCCAACCAGCCTCCAAGAGACCCAGGGGCCGGCGGCGGCCAGCCTCCAACCAGCCTCCAAGAGACCCAGGGGCCGGCGGCGGCCAGCCTCCAACCAGCCTCCAAGAGACCCAGGAGCCGGCGGCAGCCAGCCTCCAACCAGCCTCCAAGAGACCCAGGAGCCGGCGGCGGCCAGCCTCCAAGAGACCCAGGAGCCGGCGGCGGCCAGCCTCGAGACGCAGCCTCCAAGAGACCCAGGAGCGTGGCGTCGGCCAGCCTCCAACCAGCCTCCAAGAGACCCAGGAGCCGGCGGCGGCCAGCCTCGAGACGCAGCCTCCAAGAGACCCAGGAGAGTGGCGGCGGCCAGCCTCCAACCAGCCTCCAAGAGACCCAGGGGCCGGCAGCGGCCAGCCTCGAGACACAGCCTCCACCGCTCAGGCCTGCGTGGCCCAGGCAGAGGCCAGCATGGCTCAGGCCGCGCGCAGCGCCACCGGCTGTCCCCGCCTCCTCACCTTTACTTTGTCTCTTTGCTGGAAAGGTCTGAACACCGACAGGCCCGCAGTTTATGTGTGGTCATTCTGAAACAAGGTGGGGAGTGACCGAGAACGCAGTGCTGGGCAAACATCGGTCCAGCACAAAGCAGACACACGTACTCACATCTTTTGCCATGTTACCAGTTCCGTGAAATCGATGCTAGTAACGGTCACCCTCCAGAAAAGAAAAATGGTTTTCCTGGTAAAAAGGAGGAGAGGGGAGTCATGAGCCAGGCTGAAACGAGAAGCTGACACCGCCACCGTCCCCTCAGCATCACCACCCATCTAAGCGGCAGGAGTCCCTTCCTCTCCACGCCCTCGCTCCGTCCCGGGGCGGGGGGTGCGGGGGGCGGCCCAGAAACGCCCCCCGCCCGGGGACTTTAAAGTCATCTCAGGCAGGGAAGCGTCCACAACCCGGCTGCCCGCCGGCCTCCCCGAGGCGCACAAAGACCCGGCGTGAACCAGCCTGGCACCGCGGCCCGATGCCCCCCCCAACCCCACCCGGAGCGGCCCCGCGCGCACGCGCTCCCCGCGGACGCCCCCGGGGCCCACCCGCGACCACCGGCCGACCGGCAACTCTGACAGGTGGGCGTCCGGGGCCGCGGCCTCCGGCCTGGCGCTAGGCCGCGGCCGCCTCCCGCGAGCGCCCCCCGCGCGCCGCGGCCGGCAGTCGGCGGGCAGGTGGGGCCCGCGCCCCGTCCTCGGCCCCCGGCCCCGCGCGCCCGCCCCGCCCCGACCCCCGCCCGGCGCCGGCGCGCGCGCCGCTCCGCCCGGACGCTGCGCGCAGGCCCCGCCCGCGCCCCGGCCCGCGCCCCCCGCGGGGGTCACCGGGGCGCCCCGGCGGCGGCCCCGGCGCGCGGGGGCCCGGGGCGCACGCGGCGCGGGGCGGGGGCGGCGCGGCCGGGCGCCCGGCGCGCGCCCCTGGGGACCCCGGCCCGCCGCACCTGGCGGGCGGGCGGCGCGGGCGGCGGGCGCGCAGCCGCGGGCGGCGGGCGGGGGGCGGCGGGCCCGGCGGCGCTCGGCCGGGGTCCCTGCCCTGCCGAGGCGCCGGGCGCGGGGCTCACCCTGCGAGCGTCGGGCGGCGTGACGTGCGCGGCGCGGTGACGTGGGCGGCGGCCCGGCTCCCGCAGCGCGCCTGCGCGCCTTTTCGCGCCTTCGGCGCCCTCCTCCTCCTCCTCCTCCTCCTCCTCCTCCTCCTCCTCCTCCCCCCGCCCCCCACTCTCCTCCCGCCGGGCGGCCCGCGCTTGGAGAAGATGAGCTGCTCCGGCGCGTGCCCGCGTGTGCGCGCGTGCCCGCGTGTGCGCGCGCGCCGGCTGCGGATGGAGAGGAGGGCCTGGCCCGGGACTCCGCGGTGCGCGTGCGGGGGAGCTGAGTCAGGGATGTGTGCACACGTGCGCACACGGGGGACAGGGATGGGGTGCGCGTGCGTGTGTGTGCACCCTGGGGATAGGAACTGGGACGTGTGCACCTGTGCGCACACGGGGACCGAGGCCTGGTGTGTGTGGACGTGCATGCTCCCGGGCGTCACGGGCTGGGGGTGTGTGCGCACTCCGTCGGCACTTGGGAACCAGTGGAAGGTGTGGAGATGAGTGTGTACACACACGGGGCCAGGGATGGGGGTGCGCGTGCGTGTGTGCACAGCCAGTAGTAGCGGATGGATGCGAGAGTGTGCACAGGGGCCAGAAGTGTGTGTGTGTGTGTGTGTGTGTGCGCGCGCAGATGTGCGCACTCGGGGGAGCGGGCTCGAGTAGAGCACAGTGAGTGTGCTCTCGGAGGAGCAAGGCAGGCTGGAGTTGTGCCCGCAGGCGTGTTTGAGCGGGTGCATGTGTGTGCACAGGAAGAGGAGGTCGGGTGTGTGCTCGTGCGGATGCTCGGAGGTGACAGCGTGTGCACGCGCAGCGCCCTGTCCGCCGGGTGCTCACCTGTTCCTGCCCAGCCCGAGGTCTCCACGCCCACGCCCGGCCTCTGCCCAGGCTCTGAGTCTTCTGGACGGAAGGGTGCCGGCCTGCTCCTTATCACCAGGTGGCCTGGGCTGAGTGGAGTCTGACCCTGGAGACTTGCCCCCGGCGGTTCACCATCAGCCCCGCCAGGGCAGGCGGGGCATGGGGGCCGAGTCCAGAGTTCATGGGGCACAGAGGACTTGAGCTATCGCCTTACACGCTGCCTGGGACGGTTCCACAGTTTAACCGCTTCCAACCTGCTTCTCTGGCAAGCCACTCCAGTCTTGAACTCTTACCCTTAATTAGCGTTGGTTTCTTGAAAAGCAGGAATCTTCCCATTCTTCCTGCTGATCGGTATGCTTTCTACACTTAGAGCAACAGGGGTGATGAAGACCCGGCGGGAGGAGTGGGGAGTAAAAGGCTTCGGAGGGACCGTCCTCTGTCCCTGCAGGCTGGACACCTCTGCCTCCCTGTGGAGAAACATGCATAGCTCCCCACTGGGAGGGCTGTGGTGCCTGCACCTCCCACCCCGTTCTGTTTCTCAGAAAGTCTGTGTTCCTCACCCCACTGCTCTTTCCAAGAAATTCCGCCTTTCTCACTGTGTTGGAGTCTTCACCCCCATGTGGCAGCCAGAAGCCGCTCCCTGGGGCTCAGGTGCACAGACGGACAAGCCTCTGGGTGAGGGCTGGGTGCTTGGAGAGAGGAGAAACACAGGATCAGAGTCCGAACCCGAGTCCTCTCCCCGCAGATTCGAGAGTCCAGTCATTGACCAGTATTTACAGGGGATAACTAGCTCTCATATTCAAAATCATTTCTGCACAGAAATCACTCGTGAAGCACTCTGAGCTCGCTAGCGCTGCCGCAGCATTGAAACAAACCTCTGGCTTTCTCGGAACCTCTGCCTTTATAGCCAGTTACCCTACAGAACGCCTGTACCTCTGTTGAAAGGTGGCAACGTAATTTTGGTTGAAGATCCAAATGTTTTTGGCCACATCTCGCCTTGAAACCCCTAGGCTGGCAGAGACGTGACCTAGGCGGGTGATGACCCCACGCGTGTGTCCGTCAGTCCTGCCTGCTCTGGGGAGTGTGCCAGAAGCTGCGGTCTTAGGGAGCCTTCCGCCAGCGTCCACTCGCTCCTCCTCCCTGGGGCCGCACCGTCACTGCGCCTTCCGGGGCAGCACGGGGAGATGGTGCTGCCCCGCGTTCCGTTAGAAGGCTGACCCGGGCTTCCCAGGAGAACGCCCGCCTGTCACTGCGCCCCCTTTCTTTGTGGGCCTGATACAAAGCCTTACCCGCACCCCCGTTAAACTCTCCTTTGAAGAGAGAGAAAGTTTTCTAATCCCTTGAAAATCTGAATTCGAAGTCTTAAATATCCGACTTGTCTTCGGCTCCCTCCTCCATGATGGGTCTCTTCTCTGTTTTCCACCTTCTTGGGTGACCACGCAATGGTGACATCAAGAGGTGGGGAGATGGAGCGGGGAAGGGGCCAGAGACCTGGGTGAGGGATTCTGCGTGTGCACAGGTGACATTTTCTCTTTCCTTGACCAGATGGCAATAAAGGTGTCTTTGGAAAAATTTGTTTGCTTGCTTCTTTCTGCGTATCAGGAAACATAAGTGAATCAGGTGGCTTGCTGGCAAGCCTCAGGAAAAGCCCCTGGCCCCCAACAAAGAGGCTGCCACTTCTGAGCCCCACCCACTACCTGGACACACCAAGGTGGCTGTGTTTCTCCCTCTTCCTTACTTCAGGACTCCTTTGGAAAACTCCTGGCCAAAACCAAGCCGCCCTCCGGGAAAGACGGTCAGGCCTTGGCCTTCCTGTGTCGCTGTGCCCTCGGGGTCGCTCAGTCTTAAACGCCTGCACAACCAGCTACAGACTGAAGCCGCAGTCCTTTGAAAGGCTCCCCTTGGACCTGACAGGCTCTAGAAGGTCACGGCATCCAAGCTGACTCAGACTCACTCAAAGAAATCCCTTTCATTCCTTTGCGCATAAACCCCACGATCCACCACAGCATTCATCTGGGTGACTTGCTGATGCTCCTGTTACGATGATATCCAGGTTGTTCTCCACGGACTCATACGATGTCAAGGCTCAGATTACTTCTCCAACGTTGTCTGACTTCCCTTCATCTCAGCTTCATCGTAGCAGGTGGGCTGGAGGGCCTTTCTCTGAATCCACAAGGTAGGTGGACAGCAGCGGGGAAGTGACCAGAGACGCTGAACGTCCACCTCGCCTTGTGTTACTTTCTTCCTCAATATAATCCAGCCAGGAGCCCACAGCACAGTTTTAGGAAACCTGACTTTGTGCAGCACCTCATGTCTCTGGTTATTTCCCTGCTGCTGTCCACTCACTTGCTGATACAGAGAAGGGCCCTCTAGCCCACCTGCTACGATGGAGCTGAGATGCAGGGAAGTCAGATGACCTTGGATAAGCAATCTTGGCCTCTCTGATGCACAAATCCCTTTAGCTGAGAAATAAATAGATGAAAATACAATTCTTTGCTATAAAGACAAACCACAATTTCAAAGGCTCGGCCTGTCCTGCATCCCTCCCTCACCGAACATTTCTGAGCCATGAACACGTGTGGGTAGCGTGCTGATGCGTGCGGATTAATAAGACAGAGGATTGCTCAGACGGGACAGCCAGGCTCCCGTACGACCAAACACGGTGGGGAAAGGTTCCTTCATGGTCGGAGACGGGAATTGTGGAAGCAGAGAGCCAGAACGATCATGGCTCCTGCAGGCAATCGGGGAAGGCTTCACGGGGAAGGCGGCGCTGAGATGGTCTACGAGCAGCTGAGGGGAGCGTGTGCAAGTGTGCACACGTGCGGACTCGCGTGTCGCTGCAGAAAAGGACACATCTTGGAAAATGCCTGTGGCTGCTTACATCCGTGTCTTAGGCAGGGCAGCTGCAATAAAACCCCACAGACTGGTGGCTCATAAACAACAGAAATTATTTCTGACGGTTCTACAGGCTGGAAGTCCAAGCTCAGGGTGCCAGCCTGGGTGGTTCAGGTGGGAGCCGTCTTCCTGGCTCACAGATGGCTCCCGCCTTGCCTTACACGCAAAGGCTGCTGCCCGGCCCTCCTAACATGGCACTAAGCCCGTTCGCAGGGCGCTGCTCCCAGGACCTAATTCCCCCCAAAGGCCCCACCTCCGAACGCCACCTGCAGTGGAGGAGAAGTAACTCCCCCTCCACTCTAGGCCGCGGCCCCCATAAAAGACAGGTTAACAAGAGAAGAGCAGAAGCTGAAACTGTGTACCTCATGAGGACGGGGCGCACCAGGGGAAGGTGGGGGCCTCTCAGAGTGGCTCAGAGCTCAGGCTTGAGGACTGCCTTCAGCTGAAGACAGAGCGGCGGGGCAGGCGGAACGCGGAAAGGAGAGAAGGGCGCCTGCGGTGACGCCCAGTCCCCTGCCTGAGGAGTGCTGCTTGTGGTCTCCCCGCCGTCTCCCCCTAGGTGGACAGGGAGGCGCCTGCAGACTCCTGTAGGTGGTGGGGAGGGCGGCTGTGCTCTGGGCTGTGAGCCGCCCCACAGCAGGGGGGTCCTGCTGGTCACTCCAGCTGGGGGTGAGCTGTGAGCGGTGCACACACTCAGACCATGAAGTCCTGCTGGCTTAGCAGGGCGCACCTGACTGTGAGGGACGCTAGTAAATGCAGGCACGGTTCTGGGCCCTCGGTCTGCCCAAGCGCTTCCAGGTCTGTAAAGAAAGCGGCAGGCGGCTGATGTTCCGAGACGGCTAGCAGTTTGTTCCGAGCAAGGAAGAGAGGACTTGCGTCTCAGAGACGTGAGCCCCGCGTGGAGTGGGGAGAAGGGCTGAGCCTTGGGCGCAGGCGGAGCGGGGCCGCAGAGGCAGTGCGGGGGGCGCGGCGCGGAGGCTGCAGGGCTTCTAGCCGGCGCCCGGCGGGAAGGAGCCGCGGATGGCGGCCCGGGGCCAGGCCCGGACCCTCGGCGCCCGGCCCACTCCAGCTCCCGCGGTGGCGCCCCGGGGCCCCTCGGCTGGCACGCAGCACCTGCCTCCCGCTGACGACGAGGGCGCATGTGCTGACCACCGCGAGTTGCTTCGGACACCAGCAGCCTCCGTTGCGCAAGAGCCTGCGGCTGCCCGGGGAACAGCGGGGCAGCCCCCAGGCCCATGTCCGCGGGCGCCGGGCGGAGACCCAGAAGGCGGGTGAGGGAGGGCTGGGCCGCTGGGCAGAAGACGGGGCTGGGCGGCCGCGCCGGCGTTTCTGACAGTTGCCTCGCAGGCCGCACAGGAACGTTACAGAGACACAGGTGGCCGTTCACGGCGCGAGACCGCCGGGACTGCACTGGTAGTGTTAGCTAGCGCAACTGCTCAGTAAAAAAAAAAAAAAACAAAAAAAACTGGCAAGATGATTGATCTTTAAGATGTCATGCGATACAACCAATGGTGAACTCACGACACTTCTCCCAAACCAGCCCCTCCCCACCCGGCTCCAGCTCACTCAGGAGAAGAACTGTGTCCACCCAGCTGTTCAGACTAGAAATGTAGACAGAAGTCAAACACCTCACTCGTCCTCAGCAACTAAAGCCAGCCGCCGGCCTGAGCGCTCTCGAGTTCTGCTTTCCGCCCCGGCCGGCCGGCCCCTTCCTCACTGAGGGCTGGAGCAGACAATGCCCATCTCCTGTTACTCCAGCCTTGACCCCCTCTCTCCTCTCTTCAGCAGCCAGAGTGATGTCTTAAAAATGGAGACTAGCTCAGGACCCCCTGGCTGCAGTGGTGGACTGCATGGCTCCACTGCAGCGGGGCACGCTTGATCCCTGGTCAGGGAGCCAAGATCCGCAAGCTGAGGCTTTCGGTCAACAGACAACGCTGTGCTTGTCCTCTGCCTCCTTATTGACCTTCTGTCCGGGCATTCCATCCACTATCAAAAGAGGGACATTGAGGACCTCCATGCTAGCTCTGTGGATAAGAATCCACATGCCAACACAGGGTTCCATCCCTGGTTCGGGAACACCCGCCATGCCGCAGAGCAGCTAAGGCCACACACCACAACTGCTGACGCCCGAGCACGTTGGACCTTGTGTCCCGAGAGAAGCCGGTGCAGCGAGAGCCCCACGCGGTGCCCAGCTCTGCAGCAACGCCCCAGTGCAACATGGGCAAAAACGAGTCAATATCTTTCTAAAGAGAAAAGTGGGACTCTGAAGTCTCTTGTGACAATCCTAGGTAGCGTATTGAAAAGCGGGGACATTACTTTCCCAACAAAGATCCGTATAGTCAAAGCTATGGTGTTTCCAGGAGTCATGTATGGATGTGAGAGGTGGACCATAAAGAAAGCTGAGCATCAAAGAATTGACCCTTTTGAGCTGTGGTGTTGGAGAAGACTCTTGAGAGTTCCTTGGACTGCAAGGAGATCCAACCAGTCCATCCTAAAGGAAATCAGTCCTAAATATTCACTGAAAGGACTGATGCTGAAACTGAAGCTCCAATACTTTGGCCAACTGATGTGAAGAGCTGACTCACTGAATAAGACCCTGATGCTGGGGAAGACTGAGGGCAGGAGGAGAAGGGGGCGACAGAGGATGAGATGGTTGGATGGCATCACCGACTTAATGGACATGAATTTGAGTGAACACCAGGAGATGGTGATGGACAGAGGAGCCTGGCAGGTTGCAGTCATGCCCGACTCTTTGCAACCCCATGAATCGCTTCCCTGTCCATCACTAGCTCCCGGAGTTCACTCAGACCCACATCCATCGAGTCAGTGATGCCATCCTGCCATCTCATCCTCGGTCGTCCCCTTCTCCTCCTGCCCCCAATCTCTCCCAGCATCAGGGTCTTTTCAGGTGAGTCAGCTCTTCACATCAGGTAGCCAATGTATTGGAGTTTCAGCTGCAACACCAGTCCTTCCAGTGAACACTCAAGACTGATCTCCTTGCAGTCCCAGGAGAGTCTTCTCCAACACCGCAGTTTAGAAGCATCAATTCTTCGGCGCTCAGCTTTCTTTATGGTCCAACTCTCACATCCCTACATGACCAGTGGAAAAACCTTAGTCTTGGCTAGACGGACCTTTGTTGGCAAAGTAATGTCTCTGCTCTTGAATATGCTATCTAGGTTAGTCGTAACTTTTCTTCCAAGGAGTAAGCGTCTTTTAATTTCATGGCTGCAGTCACCATCTGCAGTGATTTTGGAGCCCCCCAAAATAAAGTCTGACACTGTTTCCACTGTTTCCCCATCTATTTGCCATGAAGTGATGGGACCAGATACCATGATCTTTGTTTTCTGAATGTTGAGCTTTAAGCCAACTTTTTCACTCTCCTCTTTCACTTTCATCAAGAGGCTCTTTAGTTCCTCTTCACTTTCTGCCATAAGGGTGGTATCATCTGCATATCTGAGGTTATTGATATTTCTCCCAGCAATCTGGATTCCAGCTTGTGCTTCTTCCAGCCCAGCATTTCTCATGATGTACTCTGCATATAAGTTAAATAAGCAGGGTGACAATATACAGCCTTGACATACTCCTTTTCCTATTTGGAACCAGTCTGTTGTTCCATGTCCAGTTCTAACTGTTGCTTCCTGACCTGCATACAGATTTCTCAAGAGGCAGGTCAGGTGGTCTGGTATTCCCATCTCTTTCAGAATTTTCCACAGTTTATTGTGATCCACACAGTCAGAGGCTTTGGCATAATCCATAAAGCAGAAATAGATGTTTTTCTGGAACTCTCTTGCTTTTTCCATGATCCAGTGGATGTTGGCAATTTGATCTCTGGTTCCTCTGCCTTTTCTAAAACCAGCTTGAACATCAGGGAGTTCACGGTTCATGTATTGCTGAAGCCTGGCCTGGAGAATTTTGAGCATTACTTTACTAGCGTGTGAGATGAGTGCAATTGTGCGGTAGTTTGAGCATTCTTTAGCATTGCCTTTTTTGGGATTGGAATGAAAACTGACCTTTTCCAGTCCTGTGGCCACTGCTGAGTTTTCCAAATTTGCTGGCCTATTGAGTGCAGCACTTTCACAGCATCATCTTTCAGGATTTGAGACAGCTCAACTGGAATTCCATCACCTCCACCAGCTTTGTTCGTAGTGAATGTTCCTAAGGCCCACTTGACTTCCCATGCCAGGATGTCTGGCTGTAGGTGAGTGATCACACCATCATGATTATCTGGGTCGTGAAGATCTGTTTTGTACAGTTCTTCTGTGTATTCTTGCCACCTCTTCTTAATATCTTCTGCTTCTGTTAGGTCCATACCATTTCTGTCTTTTATTGAGTCCATCTTTGCATGAAATGTTTCCTTGGTATCTCTAATTTTCTTGAATAGACCTCTAGTCTTTTCTAGGTTGAAGTTCATGGGGTCGCAAAGAGTCGGACGGACACAACTTAGCAACTGAACAGCAACAACTGCCCCCCGTGGCTTCTGGTGAAAAACTGGCTATTAACTGTACTGAGGATCCGTTGTAAGTGAGGAGTCATACGTCACTGCTCTCACAGTTCTCAGCCTTGGTCCTCTGAGTTTGATTATAAAGCGTTTCAGTGCGGATCTATGCGTTTATCCTCTCTGACGTCACGGAGTGTCCAGGATTTGTACGTTCCTGTTTTTCATCAACTTAGACACCAGTTTCCAGGAATACAGAGGTAGTTCAACAGAAGAGAATAAATGGATCACATTACTAGAACACACAGAGACACATACACACACACACACACATATACTCACAGACACACACACACAGACACACACTCACACAGACACATGTACTCACACACACTCATACACACACATACACACACAGAGACACACACACACTCACACACATACACACACACTCACACAGACACACACACTCACACACACAGACACATATACTCACAGACACACTCACACACACACACACAGACACATATACTCACAGACACACACACACAGACACATACACTCACACACACAGACACATACACTCACACACTCACACAGACACATATACTCACACACTCACACACATACACACAGACACACACAGACACACTCACACACACACAAACACACACACAGACACACACACACACTCACACAGACACATACACTCACACACAGACACACACACACACACAAACACACACATACAGACACACACGCTCACACACACACACTCACACAGACACATACACTCACACACACACGGACACACACACACTCACACACAGACACACACACACACTCACACAGACACCCCTCTTATATATTCACATGCTCTGAGCTGCACACTGGACTCCAGTCTGTGCTTTCTCTACTGAGGGCCTTGGCGTGGGGCCTTTGCTGTTCGCCTACATATCCTTGCGGACTGTCCCAGAGGGCTACGTTAGCGCTCACAGCACACTGGTAAAGTCCCCTCTCCCCCGTGAGAGTCTGGTCAGGCTGCCGAGGGCTGGTGGGCTGCTTGGCCGCGCCGCCTCTGACCCCAGTGCCCACCGCTCCCTGGACCCCGCTGCAGCTCATCTGTCCCGCGGTTGTGGTTGCTGTCTCACTGACAACACAGTGCTGGTTCCCGGTGCGGGACACCGTGGCCTGACGCTTGTGTCCGTTATGGACTGATCACAGCTGTAAGCCTAGCTACAACCTGTCAGAGACGTTAGTTCTTGAGAACACTCCCCACGTGGTACAGTTGGCCCTGTGACTCATCTGCTTCATAACAGGAGGCTTGCTTCTCTTAGCTTCCCTCACTTCACTCGCTCCCTCATACTCCTCCCCGCTGGCGACCTGTTTGTTCTCTGCATTTTCCTATTTTGTTGAGTTTGTTCATTTCATTTTTAAGCTCACAGACAAGTGAGCTCACACAGCATTCAGCTTTCTCTGACGTGCTTCACTCCCCCTGCCCTCTAGTTCCATCTCTGTTCTCACAAATGGCAAGGGTTTTTGTTTATTTATGGCTGGGCAGTATCCCACTGTATATAAAACACCACGCCTTCTTTACCCGCTCTTGGACATGCAGGTTGCTTGCGCATCCTGGCAGATAACGCCACAATGAACGCAGAGGCGCATTGTCGCTTTGCCTTAGTGTCTGTGTAGAATTTGAGATTTTCTTGTCTCCCGAGGCAGCTT
Source organism: Ovis canadensis (assembly GCF_042477335.2). Classification (NCBI taxonomy): domain Eukaryota; kingdom Metazoa; phylum Chordata; class Mammalia; order Artiodactyla; family Bovidae; genus Ovis; species Ovis canadensis. The sequence goes on along the minus strand of NC_091254.1, from coordinate 100,087,090 downwards.
GTGTCACTGTGAACTTCCCTTTCAGAACCGCCTCAGCTGCGTCCCGTGGGTTTCGGGATCGCTGCCTCCGTTGGCGCCCGTGTCCAGGTGCTCTCGCCTCCTCGGTGGCCGGTGTGCCGTGTAGCAGCGCCGCTTGGCCTGCACGTGCTCGTGTGTTTGCTGTTCTTAATTGCAGTTGGTTTCTAGTCTCGTACCGCTGTAGTTGGGAAAGATGCCTGATAGGATTCCACTTTTCTTAAATTTAGGGAGACTGTTTTGTGGCCGAGCGTGTGCTCTGCCCTGCAGAAAATCTGACTTGTCTGTAAAACTTCATTTCTCCTTCAAACTGAGTAACAGCCTCACTAAGCAGAGTATTCCGAGTTGCATGTCTTTTCTTTCCGCTTGAAGTGTATCATGCCACTTCCTTCTGGCCTGAAGTTTCTGCTGGGCCCAGAGGAAATGGTGATGGGTCAAGGCTTGATTCTGGGAGGCAGGTGCTCTGCAGTCTCACGCACAGGGGTTAGCAGGGCTCTGGGCCTGCTTGAGTGTACATAGGAAAGGGAGCGTGAGGACCGGGGTTGAGAGACGGCTTTGTGAGTTCACGACAGGGTAGCCTGGAGCAGGCTTATGCGTGCTAAGGACAGAGAGAGGCGAGGGTGGAGACACTGGTGAGAAAAAGGTGAGGAGGCCACGTCCCAGGACCAGGGTGGCGTGGGCCCAGGCTGGTGCCGTCCTCACGGCTCTGGGCAGGGCTGAGTCCAGGCCCCTCCAAGCACAGGGCTTTTGCAACAGCGCTTCCTCTGGTCACAAAGGGCACGTCCTTAATCACTCCAGTGTCAGAGGATTACCTCCACATTGGAGGGAACGCGGGAGGCAGCACAACCAACAGGTCTCATGCGGTCGTGAGAGCTCCCAGCTCTGCCCTGGGTGCTGGAGACACGAGAGCAAAGAGGACACAGGCTGGAGGCAGGGGCACGGGGACAAGGCGCAGCGCCCGCGGGCGGGCAGCAGGGCCGGGCTCCTCAGGCACCCCCCCCCCCCCCACTGTCCATGTGCCCAGGGATCGGAGGCCGTGGCACCATCTGGAATGGGTTAGAAGCGAGTAAACCAATGCTGGCTTCTAAACACGAGCACACTCACATCGCTCCCCCATCGATTTCCTTCACACCGGTTCAACTCACTTCATCTTAATGTTTCAGCTCATATTCCTGCAACTCATAATTTACGTCCGCGATCCATAATCGCCCTTCATATGTCTCCCCCTCTGTGCCAAGGTTCTGGTCAAACTGTTGGGCTCTTAAAGCCTGTATTTATAGGAACTTTTCACTCAGGCACCCCTTCGGGAAAGCTTTGTAAGTATCACATCTTGGCTGCATGGCTTCTAAAATGGGGACATAATCACCAATGCACACTTGTAGAATTACAGTCAGAACTTAGCCTTCCCAGATAGCCGTGCCCCTCCCGACCTCTCAGACAGTGAGGTAACACGTGACAACGAAGATGAGCCCAACATAAAAATCCAATGAAACCAATAAGTTTCAATTAGTTATATTTTGGTCATAAATGATCTTTATTAAGAATGCATAGTCTCATGATTCAAAACCAAATACTTTAAAGGAATGGTATTCCTAATAAAAATTGACATGAAAGTGTCTTAAAATTGTAATAAAAAGCAAACAGACATGTAAAAGACCTTTGTCTCTAGAAAACACAGACTTTACGTATTAAAAGTAACTTTCCAAACTGTCAGAATTAAAAGCTCACATCACAGAAACGTTTAATAAGTACTGACCAACAGATTACAACAAAAAGTTGTTCAATAAATAAAAAAGCCTCCTTAATTTTTTCCTTACCAAAAAAACACACAAAGAGATGGAGTAACAACATGATGCTAACGGTAATTTCAGGAGAAAAGGCACATCCAGGCATAACCGCCGAGACAGCGTTACACAGACGCAGCCTCCTCAGGCTCTCTAGCGCGGGCACAGCAGGTTCAGGAGCGGTGACAGCTCCGCCGGTCGCCTGGCCTTGGTCCTCAGAGGCTGGACCGCCTCTCTGGCCGGGGCGTGCACCGGACGACGGCAGCGCGCCAGAGCAGCGGGGCGAGCAGGAGGCTGAGCGTGGTCACGCTCAGGATGAGCAGGTACACCTGCGGGGGCGGGGCATCAGCGGGGTGGGGCGGGGCTTCCTGTGGTGGGGCAGGGCTTTCCTGTGATGGGGGCGGGGCATCAGCAGGTGGGTGGGGCTTCCTTGGTGGGGTGGGGCTTCCCGCAGCAGGGGCGGGGCCGTGGAGGGCGGGCTCCCCTCCCCTGAGCCCTGGGGACCTTGATCTGCACCCCTGCCCCCGGGCCCCCAGCCCAGGCAGCGGGGCAGACTCACCTCTCGGGAGATGACTCGGGCTCTGCGTGCCCGGCTTCCCAGGACCAGCGCGAACTCGCTGACCTGGGCCAGCCCAGCGGCCACGATCCACTTGACGTGCTGGCTTGTTTTGGGCAGAAGCAGGGACAGGACCAGGGCTGCCAGGACGAACTGCGGGGGAGGCGGGTCATGACCAGAGCGGCCTGCCCGGCCCCCACCGCAGGGCCACGCGAGAGGACACTGAGGCACCCCCACCCCGGGGAGACCATGCCTGCTGCCCAGGAGTATGGAGCAGCCGTCAGGATGGAACTGTCCTCTTAACACCCTGTGAGTGAGGCCTGAGCAAAGCAGCCTGGGGGGTGTGTGGCTCCTTCGCTGCAAACCCCTCCTCCGCCCTCCGCTCCTGGGTCGCATGTTAACACGGGCACTTCAACAGTCTGGAGCCACAAAGGACACAAGTGGGAAGCGGCAAGACAGTCCTCCAGGGCCATTAAAACGCACGTTTGCTACAAGAGTGGGGTTTGAGGTTTAGACTCAGGACAAGACAGAGCACAGAGCGAGGCTCCTCTGGAGGGTCCAGAGTTTCTCACTCCCAGCTTCTAAGACCCCATTTTCAACAGAGTCTGAGACGGAGGCTCACCCTGACCCAAGAAGCCCGAGCTGTCCCGGCTGGGGCGAGGGAGGGGAGGCAGGGGTCACCCAGGCAGGAAGCGGCAGGCAGGGTGTCGGGCAAACCAAAGATAGAGTGGCCCTCACAAGCGCGACCATACCTTCATGACCACCACTGAGAGCGTGAGGACCAGCAGGACAGTGAGCTCGTAGAGCACGAAGGTGGGGAACACGTGAAGGCCTGCAGGGACAGGGCAAGTGACCCTCCGAGGCCAGGCGGTCAGCCTCCCTGCAGCCCAGCATCCAAGACAGGAAGGGACGGGGGTCTCCCCGCCCATCCCACCCAGAGCCCCGCGCGGCACGCCTGGCCTTCAGGAACCAGGACCAAACCAGGAGCCCGTTTACACGGCCACGCACTCGACGTCTCTGGGGCCGATCCAGCCCACCAAGCAGTGCCGGGCGTGAGCGAGGGGCCAGGCTGATTCCCCCACCCTACGGGGACGTTCCCAGGGCAGCAGCCTAAACATGCCAGTTTGGGTGTTATTGAAATCAGAACTTCCCCCCACACTTGGTGTGGACACGCTGACAAGGACCTGCCACCCCGCTGAGCAGGGGCCATGCAGGACCACCTGTTTAGAGCCCGCACCCCTCAGCTCAGACCTTGCCTCCTCAGTGAGAGTCCCTCAGTCCCTAGCCTCCACGGGAACTGTTTTTGCCACACAAATTGTTAGTAGAAACACGTGTGAGCAGATAAGACCCAGCGGGGGCATCAGCCCTGGAGGAAAGTCACCTATGGACGCAAAGAACACGATGGCCAGGAAGTCGCGGACGGGCTCCACGCAGGACACAACCTCCTCGGCGGCCGCGTGGCCCTGGGAGGACACCAGGGCTCCAGCCAGGAAGCAGCCCAGCTCCATGGACACACCCAGCAGCTCGGTGACCTGGGGAGGGGGGACACAGGCCATGCCGGACACACGCAGCAGCGTCTCTGCCAGGAGGCTCACGCCGCATGGGTCCCCACAGAACCCCGCAAGCCGGCTCCTTGGCCCCTGCCCAGCGTCCTGGGAGGACCCCGGGGAGGACACAGTGGCAAGCACCAGGTCACCGCCCAGAGGCGAGAGGGAACGGCCGTGAACCAGGAGAAACCACCATTCGTGGGGACCGCTGTGGGACTGCCAAGCGAGAACAAGTATTTGTGATATGCTTTCTCTATCCTGAATCAATAAACTGCCCGACTCCTGAGCATCATAAACGTGGCATAGGAATCTGTGCCCGCCCCCGGTGCCTGCAGGAAGGGAGCGATGTGCATCTAACTCAGGTTAAACCGAGACAAGAGCAGCGCAGGCCCTGCCGATGATGGTGCTGGAGCCCAGCACACGCCCGGGAGGGAGCGGACAGAGTGCTCGCAGCCGCCACAGCGCACAGCCAACACGCGCCGCACAGCGCCGACAGACAGCCGGGACCAACAGCGCCCTTGGGCCTGGGGTCACAGGACAGTCCCGGCACCGACTCCCTGCACGTGAACCCTGACTGGCTGAACACAAGGGGGGTGGGCCCACGTCGAGGGCTGCAGCTGCTGCCCTGCAGGTGATGCCACCGCAACTCGGACTATTTATGGGCCTCCCGGAACACCGCCCTCCTTCACAAGAAGCCTGGCCCTCAGCGGGGACGTGCATGTGTAAGTCACCAGTCACGTCTGACTCTGTGACCCCATGGACTGTACAGCCCATGGCAGTCTCCAGGCCAGAATACTCGAGTGGGTAGCCGCTCCCTTCTCCAGGCGATCTTCCCAACCCAGGGATCAAACCCAGGTCTCCCGCATTGCAGGCGGGTTCTTTACCAGCTGGAAAGGCTGCATTGAAAACCAGCCTCCGTGTGAGCCTCTCACACCACAGCAGCAGAAGCTACGCTGCAAACTAGGTTGTTCTCATCGAACACAATGGAAACGGTTTCACACCGACTCTCGCTTTAGGTGTGAGGTGTGCAGGACAGACACGCAGGCACACCCCAGCCGGGGACACGCGCCAGCCATGAGCAGCGCGAGCCAGAAAGCCCTGCCCCAACCACGTGCGTGCCGAGAGGCCAGGTATTACCGTCAGCATGAGGAAGGTGAAGGCGGAGATGCCCAGGACCAGGATCTCCTTGCCCCCTTTGCTCTCCGCGTGCAGCTTCCGGCAGTAAGGGCCCACGAGGTAGGTCCTCACCAGCAGGCAGACGAGCAGGACGGCGGCAAGCGAGAAGAGGGCCTGCCCGACCAGGGCCAGGAGCCGCAGGGCCTCCATGGCGACGCTGGGGAGAGAGACAGGCCTTATTCTCCCCAAAGCACACCCCAGTCCAGCACAAAGACCTTCCTTTCCTTCTCAACGTCACACAACAAATTACCCAGGTCACACACATCTTTATTCCCAAACGCCGGAACGAACCTAATTAACGTCAACCTCAGAAACGCAGTTACTCGACTCAAATATAGAAGCCGAATTGTACTGCAATCGACACTCTGGAGCAGATACACTGTATAGGGTGCAAAGATGCGTGGCTGACAGCTCATGTGTCTCTGCCAAGGGCAGGGGATAAAATTCCTCTCCAGGATTACCCACCATCTGAAATCCTGCATAAGGCAACCGTGCCCTGACACCGCAGGCTTCCCACCTGGGGATGCCAGTCCTTCCCCCCAAGCCAGAGCTCGGAGCCCCGTCACTCCGTCACAGAGGAAAGGGCTCTGCACGAAGCTCTTTCTAGAATAAAGGCAGTGCGGCTGATGCTCCATGAACTCTCGCACGTGAGCGCCTCTGCTCGCTGCAGTAAACACCCTCAGGTAGAAGGCATCCCCATCGGGGTGTGATTCAGGCAGGACTGTGCTGCCACACCCACAGGGGACGCCTGGGGACAGGCGCTCCCACTTCTGCGGGGCACACGCCCTCGTGTGGAGGGGCCGGGGCACAGGGCAGCCCCAGCTTCACTGAGAAACGCTGTGCGTGTGGCCGTTTCTACAGTCTTAACGCAATGCAGGGCACTCTGCCTCGTCAGTAAAGTTCTCAGTCAACATCGCGTCTCGGGACTAAACTGGAAAGAAATCAACGGGATCAGGGCCTGCACTGGGGGAGCTCTAAATCAGGAAGATAGAAAAGAGCCGCTTTCCAAGTCTCTGAGGGCGCTGCGGCTGTTTGGCCAGCAGGGGCCTGCTCCCGAGTGATGCCCAAGCTCTGCGGGTGCCCAGCACTGGCCCTGCTTCTGCTTCGGGGGGGACTTACTGTGCGTCCCAAACAGAACTCAAATGACCTCCAGCTAAAATTACAATCCTTTTTCTGTCCAGAATTTTGTTCAGTTACCCTGAAAATCTGTAGCCAGAAGAAATAAGGCTGTGAGCAAGGCTGCTTTTCTGACAGGTAAAGCACTCAGGGTCAAAGGGGCAGGCCAGCTAGCTCGCCCTCCTGCTAAACAGACTGCTGCGTGGCTGAGGGTCACGCTCGCGGCTCTGTGAGTCTCCCCTGCTGGCGACCCGCACACACCATCCAGGAGGCAGGCTACTCCCCCGCCGGCCGCATCCTGCCAGGGAGGACACTGAAGTCCAGCGTGTTCAGGAAGCGACCTCACCCGGGCTGTGGGGCTGGCCGACGCAGAGCCGGGGGCCTCCACCCCTGAGAATGTCAGTTAACCAGCTGCCCTTCCTACCTTCCCCGCCGGGATGAGCTACCTGGGAGTGAAGCAGAGATCTGAATCACTTTCGGATTGCTGAAACTCAATGTAACATCTGGCGAAAGGCAAATATACAAAACACAAAGTGCTTCCACCTGATGATAGGCCATGAAGCAGGCTTGGCTGAGGCCCCCCAGGCGGGGCCCAGCCGGAGGATGACCCCCCCACCCCCCACACACCTCAACATGGGGCCTCTGGCTTTAAAAATGAGTAAAGAATCAGAGACTCATCAGATACAAAACTCCAGCAATCAGGAAAACCACAACTTGAGTGAGAGTCCAACATCAAGACCCAGTCATTGTTAGAATTATCTGACAAAGATTTTAAAGCAATTGTCATAAAAATGATTCAGTAGCAATTAAAAATCCTCTTGAAACAATGGTTAAAAAAAAAAAACAGAAAATCTCAGCAACGAAACAGAAGTTTAAAAAAAGAATCTAATGGAAATTATAAAACTAAACAGCATTCTAACCAAAGCTGGATGCACCGAAGATCAGAGGCCGTGACAGATGCTGGGCCCAGGGGCTTGACAACCAACAGAACTCACCCAGTCTGAGCCACAGGCAGGAAACGGGCTGACGAAGAAGCACCTCAGAGACCCCCGAGGCAAGAGGAGAGCCGTGTGGGCACCGTGGGGCCTGGAAAAGCCCCTGCGGAAACCACGGCTGAAATTCCCAAATTAGGCCAGAGACGGAAACCTGAGGCTCCAAGAAGCCGATCGAATGCCGTACAGAGTAGACCCGGAGAGAGTCGCGGGCTCCCAAGCTCGGATGCTGCGGCCCCAGCACGTCCACGCGGAGGGAGGCCTCGGGGGGCAGGGCAGCAGTGGGATGAGCCGCCTCGCAGGAGAGGCCACGGGGCGCCGCAGCCTCCCCGCCTCCCCAGTGTCCGGGGACGCACGAGTGGCCAGCGGTCTGGGAGGACGCCAGCCTCGGGACAACGAGAAACAGACGTCTGCGGTGTGCGCCGTGAGCCCCAGCAAGACGCCAGGTCACGCCTGAAAACTAGAAACAAGGAACAGCCGGAGCGGAGCCACGCACCGCTCCAGAGAAACGCGGCCGGAAGGAGCCAGCTCCTCGCTGGGCCGCCAGAGGGAGGGGCCAGCACACACGCCCAGGCCCCGGGAAGAAGACACCCACCGCAGACGGGCGCCCTCAGGACCAAGCAGGGAGACGCTCGGATGGGGAAACCAAGAGAGCCTGGTGCCCGCCGCAGACGGACAACGAGACAGGGGCCAGAGTCCTCAAGCAGGAAGGAGACCGCAAGGAAGGGAGGAGGAGGAGAGTCAGATGGGTGAACGACAGGAAGCACAGTGAGCAACACTTCTCATGAGCTTCAGAAATCCTGTTTCAGGGGAATTCCCTGGCAGTCCAGTGGCTGGGATGGCAAGCTTTCACTGCCAGAGGCCCAGGACCAATCCCTAGCTTGGAGCTAACATCTGTGAGCTGCATGGCAAGGGAGAAAAACAGAACTTAGAAATCCTATTTAATTATTGAAGCAGAACTTTAAAAAGCCATCAGATAACGGTACTCAACATAAGTAGAGAAAATACGAGATACAACGATTACGTTTAAAAAGTAGGGGAGGAAAAAGCCCTAGAAGGAAATAGGATCCACATTTCACACAAGTCGTGGAACGTTCTCCAGGAAGTGGTGAAATGCTGAGAGCAGCGACCAAGTCCATGCGGGGACGCTGTGGCGCCTGCAGAGGCACAGGAGGGGCCACGCAAAGCAGCGCGCCAAAACTCACTCCGAACAAACCAAGACGGAGCGCTTAAAGCGAGCACGTGCACCAGGACGCAAGGGAAACGGAAAAGGACGAGAAACTCAGACAGCGGGATGAAACTTCAAGACTCAAGCCCCAACAGAACAGTATCCACCTTAAATGTAAATGGTCCCAACACACCAACTGAGAGACAAAGATTTGCTGAGCTGATCACAAAAACATCATCCAACAAAACGTGGTCCGTAAGAAACTCGCTTCAGATGCAACAGGGCAAGACGGTGAAAGGTGGAGGAAGGACAGGGTCTCCTGTGGTATGCAGGGATAAAGAAACAACCAGGAGGGACCGCGTATTAATATCAGATCAAGTGAATCCAGAGCAAGAAAAATCACTAGAAATGAAAGGATGCTAAATACGAATGCGCCAAACAGCAGAGCCCCAAGCACGCGAAGCAAAAGCCGACGGCGCTAAAAGGAGGAGCAGACAGACGGGCCACAGCCAAGGCCTCAGCACCACCTCCCGCAACAGGCGGCCGGACGACGGCGAGGACTCAGAGACTCTGAGCAACGTGTGCGCAGACAGGAATAGCCGATGTGTGTGAGCACTCGACAACGAGAAAAAGATGCACGTTTTATTTCCAGGCAACTCTGAAGCACTGACCAGATCACACCTGGGGCCGGAGGACAGGCCTCAGTAAATGAGAAAGAGCTGAGGCCACACAAAGGGTGTGCTCGCCTGCCATGGCGGAATCGAACTAGAGATCAGTCAAATAAAGACGGCAGGAAAATCGCCAAACACTTGGAAATTAAGCAACACGTTTCTAAACAACCCACAGATCAAAGAGGAAGCATGGAAGGAAAAATTCTAAATGCATTTAACCGGATGAAAATAAAAATTCAGAATGTTTAAGTGAGTGAGCGCAGCCAGCAGGGCTTTGAGAGAAATGCATAGCACTAAACACTCACAGTAGAAAAGAAGCTTTCAAATCAATAATCTGAGCTCATACCAAGAACCTAGAAAGAGAAGAGCAAAATAAACCCAAAGCAAAAAGAACAAAAATAAACAAAAATAAATAAATAAATAAATAGAAGAAAACAAACAAACAAACAAAAACCTAAAGCGAACAGAAGGAAAGAAGCGGCACCAAGGAGGGCAGAGGACGCGGCGTCAAAAGCAGAGCCGCAGAAATGCGACAGATGAGCGAGACGGAGAGCTGGCTCTGAGAAAGGGTTAGTAAAGAATTAAACAGGCGAAATCACTACAGATCTCACAGGCATCAAACGGGAAATAAGGTTCTGCAAACGATAATTATAAATCTGACAATTAAATGGAACCGACCAATTCCTAAAAAAACCGAACTAGCACAATTCAACAATATGAACAGATAACTCCAGCAGCCCTGAAACTATGAAGCAAATTGAATTTCTAATTCCAGAAAACTCTCAAAAAGGAGCTCTCAAGACCCAGACGGTTTCACTGGAGAATTCTGCCAAATATCTAAGGAGGAATTAACAGCAATTTTATGCAACGTCTTCCAGAAAATAGGAAACAGAAGAGTAATGAGCACCTCCCAGATGATTTTACGAGCCTAGTGTTACTCTAATACCAAAACCAGATAAAGAGAATAAAAAAGAAAACGACACGCCCGTATCTCTCATGACACAAAAATCCTCCACAGAATACTAGCAAATCAGATGATGTAATGCACAGAAAGAATTATGTACCATAACCAAGTGGGATTTATTCTGATATGCAATGCTGGTTCAACTTTCAAAAATTGATCAATGTAACCCACCATGTAAACTGGGTAAAGAAGAAAAGCCACACAATCCTATCAGTAGATGCAGAAAAGCACCTGACAAAATCCAACCTGCACTCAGGACAGAACTTCTGAGCAACCTAGGAACTGATAAAGAGTAACTACCAAAATCCCAGCTAGCATCACACAAAATGAAGAAAATAATGAATGCTTTCCCTTTAAGATCAGGAAGAAGCAAGGACAGCTGCTCTTACCATCTTCATCAACAAAGCACTGGAAACTCTAGCCAGTGCAATAAGGCAAGAAAAAGAAAGAAAAAGCATACAGGTTAGCAAGGAAGAAATAAAGTGAACGCCCACAGCCGTGGCGCTGGGTCTGAGCCCAGGGGTGTGACGGCTGTCGCTAAGCTCTCAGCCTGTGCCGCACAAGTTCCGTGTCTTCGGGGAAAAGTGCCAAGCAGTGTTTTGATACACAAAGCACAGCACAAAGCATACCTGGCTTGAGCACCAGCTCCCGCCTGGATGAGCGTGGGCAGGATGGCGATGAACAGCCCCAGCTGCACGTCCTGAGTCACCAGCATCCCCAGCAGCAGCGCTCCATAGTCGATGTCGCCTGCTCGGGAAGACGCCACTAAGAGCACGTGGGCTCAAGTCAGTCACCTCCAGCATCGCTCAGAACACGCGCCCACCTACCTTCCTTGTCACTGCGGGCGCTGCCCACGAGGAACTTGGACACCAGAGGTGTGCTCGACAAGGACAGGCAGGTAGAGATGAAGACGCTCTGGGTGGGTCTGATCTGCAGAAGGTGGCCCCAGACCAAGCCGAAGGCCACCATGAGCAGAGTCATGTAGCAGGGCCCCTGCAGGGAGATCTTCCACACCTGGGAGAGCACAGGGGCGTGGACACACCTCAGCGCCCACGGCCCCAAGGAGCATGTGCGTACACACCTCAGAGCACGTGCACACACGCCTCAGCACCCATGGCCCCAAGGAGCGTGTGTGTACACGCCTTGGAGCACATGCACACACGCCTCAGCACCCACAGCCCCGAGGAGCACGTGCACACACACCCCAGAGCCCACAGCCCGAGGAGCATGTGCACACACACCTCAGCGCCCACGGCCCCGAGGAGCACGTGTGCACGCCTCAGCACCCACGGCCCTGAGGAGCACGTGCACACACACCTCAGCACCCACGGCCCCGAGGAGCACGTGTACACACGCCTCAGCACCCACGGCCCCGAGGAGCACGTGTACACACGCCTCAGCACCCACGGCCCCGAGGAGCACGTGCGTGCACACACTTCGGAACACATGTGCACACACGCCTCAGTGCCCACGGCCCCGAGGAACACGTGCGCACACGCCTCAGCGCCCACGGCCCTGAGGAGCAGAAGCGCCCCTGCTCAGGAACCAGCTGGCCCTGTAGAAAGCGATTCTGCAATAACCACAGGGCGCGCCACCAGGAAAACCGAGGATGCTCACACGTGACGCCTGAGCACGGGGCACTGCTGAGGACTGAGCACGCCCCCCTCCCTCTCCACGTGCACCCCATCCTCAGAACGCAGCTGGAGCCAAGGACCCCCACGGCCCCTCTTCTAATGGAAACGGCGCCTGTCCATGATCCTGAAGTCGGGGTTGGGACACACCTGGGCAGCCCAGGTGGCTTAAGGATAGACAACACGATCCGGGCGCCCAACAGCAGAGCAGAGATGTGTCCGCAGCCACAAGGCCCAGGAAGGAGCGGGCAGAGCCAGGCATCTCTGAACAGCCTCCAGTCAGGCGTCTGGGAGAACTCGCCCAAGGCTCGAGAGGGGCCTGCGCACGGTTCCTAACACCTCAAGGCCCTACCAGTAATCTCCCACATGTACCCAACACAGCAAGAGAACCGTCAGCTCAGAGCCAACACGCCGCGCCTCAAGCCTGCCTACAAAGCAGTGGGATGTGCCCCAGGTGCAGGTCAAGGGTCAGGGCCGCCAGGCAGGGAGCAGCCAGAGCTCACGGCGCTCGGTTGGGGATGTTGGAGCTGAGGGGCCGTCAGAGACCCCAGCTCGCCCCAGACCCAAAGGCAGCCACTAGGGGCCAGTCCCAGCCAGGCTCCTGCCCCAACTCAGGACACACACTTGCCCTGGGAGCCCTGCTTCAGGCTGCAACAGGTGCAAACCCCCCAGAGCATCCCAAGCGCCACCCCGACGAAGAGGGAAATTCACAGTGGGCGACACTGAAGGCCTCAGGGCAGGAAAGGTAAGTCACAGCCCTCTGGAGCCAGGGGACACCTGCACCTCCCCAGTGTTCACGGCCTGGATGAGGACACTGGCGACCTAGATGGCTAGGCCGGGGACACGGGGGACAGGACGCTGCCCCTCCACGCTCCCACCCTCAAGCAACACCATTTGCTGTGAACGTCTGTAAGCTGAACACACGCGAAAACCCAGGGATCCGGGCGCTGCCCTTCCTGCAGCCAGCAGCGTCCATCACCACCCCACCCTGTCCCCACCAGCTTTTTCCTCCTATGTGATGTGTCTGTTCAAACACAAAGCGGCTTTTCATCAACCTACTTCTGATCTAACTCCATTTCCATTCTGGAATATGCCAGCTTTCCAAGCAATCGTTCTAGAAGCCAGGATACTGAGGGGGAACTGCAGCTTCCACCAATTTGATGTCTGGATACACAGGGCCCTAAGCGTGTACTATTAATCTCTCCGATATTTTCATCTTACAGCAGCAGAGCAGTTAAGCCAAAGTCTGCCTCTCATTTAGGGTTAGAACCAGGAGCTTCCCCGAGAGCAACACGCTGAAGTTTCGATCCCTATGGTATTTCAGCCTCTAGCAGAGTTGGACCCTCTTGGTGGGACCCATAAGGTAGTAAGTCTGAACATATCCCTTCTAAGACCTGGTCTGGAGTTAGACACGTGAAAGCTAATTCCACTTATTCATTGTATTTCCGCTTTAAAAAAAATTTATCTTTTGAAACTTATGTTCCAAAAATAACATCAAACTATAACACCATATTCTACCGTGCTGGGCAAGCCACGAACGTGGACGCTGAGCACAGAGCGTGTTAAGCTGCAGGGGCCGCCACCACCGGCGCTCGGGCGGACTCACCTTTCTCAGCTTCTCTGGGGAGAATTCTAAGCCGACGAGGAACAGAGTGAAGAACACGCCAAATTCTCCTAATGTCTCCACCTGCACAATCGACTGGAAAACAGAGGGTTTTAAACCAGGCAGCTTAACGTATGTAAGACATTCACAGAATCATCTTAACTCAGAGGGACTATCCCCAAAAGCCTAGTATTTAAAGAAAAAAAAACAAGCTATCCAGACTTCCTCTATACCTGAGAAAATTTGCAATTCCTGAGTGTGGCACTTTCCTTCCTTTTTCTAGATTAGCTGGAGGAGTATTCTCATTCATTTTCTAGATTAGCTGGAGGAGTATTTTCATTCATTTTCTAGGAACCAGCTCACGCTTCGTGAGTCTTCGAGCTCATCGAACGCCACGACGTTTCTCTTGCTCCCTCCCACCGGCCTCCTGCGGGGACGGGGAGGCACTAAGGCTGAGGCTGAAGCTCAACTGATAACGGTCTCACGCTCCCTGGGTCTGGTGAGAGGAGTGTGGAACCCCCCGGGCCTTGGCGGGCACCCCCACAGGCCCTGACGGACAGGAGCGTTCACCCCGCGTCCCCGTTCTACAGGAGAGACCGCTGTTTACGTGGTGCTATGTACACCATTTACACTTGAGGTTTCCATGGCGGCCACCAGCTTGTCAGTCTTTCCGTTGTTAATGAGCACGTGAAACTCGAGTCCGGTGTTCACGCGTCAGCTGCCGCCCCGGCCCCGCCGGGCACGTCCGTGGTCCGCAGACCGTGAACAGCAGCAACCGCCCGCTCCTGCCAGCGTCTTCCTCCTTTCACGCTCAGCCTTCGGTCGTGTTATTCTGAGTCGACCTTGGTTAACGTATGCTTTTTCCCGACACCATCTGCGAACCTGCGTCTTTTCGCAGCGAAGCCTGTTCCACGGACATCTGCTATCACACACGTCTGCTCCCGCTTCTCTGCGTCCTCTGCTTTCCACGCTTCCTCACTGCTACTATCTTCCCCCCTTCTGAAAACGAGGCTGCAACCTGCTTTAAAGTAACATGCTTAAACCTGTACTTCTCGACTCGGAAACTGAAAGCCTATTAACTCCCTATCAGCAAAGATAAATACTGAGGCACAGTTAAGTACAATTACACTTTCTCCATTACCCACTCCCGCTTTTGGCTAGAATGATCTTGGATTTCTACCTTGGTGTTTTTCTCTATTGTAATTATATTACTTTTCCATGGTACAGGTAATTTGTTAAGGACAGTTTCCACAGCACCCAGTTGGGTCTGTCGGCCTTAACTCTCTGCCATCAAGAGAAACAGAGAGGAAAGTACGTCTGTGCCTGTACCGCTGGCAGACGTGCTGGGAAGGGAGGGCGGGACAGGACAGGACAGGAGGGGATTTCCCACCGACCGCCTTCGTGCCGCCTCATCACACGGAAACTGCCACTTAAAGGCCGAGTCATGAATGCAACCAGGCTCCCAGGCGGCAGCCACGTGCGTCTCCCCGCTGAGTCTGGGCTCTCGGCTGGCAGCACGGCCCTTCTCACCCGGCAACATGTCCGCGGTCAGGACTGCTCAGCGTGAAGGCCTCCTGCCTGGCCTGTGTGGTCCGGGGGAGCCTGGGCCGAGGCGGGCACGGCCGCAGGGCGGTGGCGGGCAAGGTGGGGATGGGCATGCTCTCCCATGCCCTGTGTTAGGGTGCCACAGCAAGGGACCAGGATACCGCTTCCCGGCTTTCTCTTCCCCCCGTGCCCACACCGTGCTTTCCTGAGAGGACACAAGGCTGGGGACTCTCTCCTCACTGCCAGAAGAGCTGCTCGGCGAACGGCCTCCACAGGGACTGCCTGGGTCGCCCAATACGCCCCTGGCCGCACGACACCACGGCCTGACCACTACTCAGCACTCAGCTTCTCAGTGTGCAGAGTACTTAATCCAGCATTTTCAGCTCCTTTCAGTGTCTGAATAATCCAACCCACTGTATTACTGCACAGAGAATCTTTAAAACAAGTATCATTTTAAAGACAAGAACAGGGTCATTTTCTCTGGGCAACTTGCTCACTCAACGAACAAAACAACGTTCCTATGCTTTAGAGATTTCCTACTAAATTCTAAAGGACATCTCTAACGTGCTTTATAAGAAACGGCCACCTTCACCGACTCAAGCTCAGCAGGCCCTGCACAGCAGATTCTGTTCTGACCTTGATACTGTTGAGTCCGGAGGGCCCCAGCAGCACGCCACAAATGATGTAGCCGAACATGGTGGGCAGCCCGATGGTGGTGCAGAGCCAGCCGCAGGGCAGGGAGAGCACCACGATGCTGACGATGTCCTGCACGAGGGCGAGAGGTGCCGGTCAGCAGGGGGAAGGGAGCTGCCGGCCATCGGGGACAGCGCCCTGCCTTCCCTGAAGGGGAGACGGAGGAGAGGCGGTGGGGGCTGGTGCGCGGCGCCTCCAGAGCGTCCAGGGAGGAGCTGTGGCTCGCTCCCGGGGGCCTTAAAGCACAGAACCAGAACGCGAGAATCCGACCACGGAGCGGGGCAGGGGCCAGGCTACCTTTATGAGGTGGTGGTCAGCCCGCGGGATGGTGGCGTCCCGGGGCCGCGTCAGGATGTACTGGTTGTTCTGAGAGTCGATGAGCATACTCAGGCCCAGGTCCTCCTCCACCTCCCGCCTGCTGAGGTTCTGCTGAGAGTCAGCCTCCTCCTCCTCCACCCGCAGGACCGCCTCAAAATTGACCCCTTTGACCTTCAGGAAGGACCAATGTCACGTCACTGAAACCAGCCAGATGTGTTCAAATTCATGTACCCCGCACAGAGAGAGACAGGAACGCCTCCAGAATACTGTCAGGCGGGAGGCAGACGGGCCGCCGGGGGCGGGGGTGCGGGGGTGGCCAGGCTCGGGGCCAAGCAGGGGGACCAGTGCGCGTCCGCAGGGCCACACGAGCCCCTTTCCGGGGCGCAGCGCTGCTGTTCTGCCTGCGCCCCCAGCCTGCGCCAACACACGCGCGCGAGCTGGCGCAGCCGCACACCCCCGCGGGGTGCGCCGCAGCCACTCACCGACTTATTGTCGTCGAAGGCGTGCTCCTCGATCTCCAGCTCCAGGCGGTCGGCCGCCCTCCGCACGTCTTCCAGGACCTCGTCCAGCATGGACAGGCTCTTGTTCCGGCGCTGCAGGGTCTTAAGGGCTTCAGCTTGATGCTTCTCTGCGGCCAGGAGCTCCACAAATTCCGCCTCCTCCTATGCGCGCGCGAGATGCAGAGATGCTTATTAAGGGGGGCCTGGCCAGCCGGCGCACACCAGGAGCGAGCTCTCAGAGGCTCCCGGCCACACACGGCAGGGAAGCACCTGGGCAGGCAGGGCGCGGTCTGTGTCTCACAACAGACAGGACCCCGCCCGGGGGCCACACACCCCGTCACCTCATTGCTGGAAGAAATACCACGCTTGGGTGGAAAAAAGCCGAATCATTTGTATCCTTTTACTTTTAAAGCTGTGTAATAATATCATAGCCTTTCCAGGAAGATCAATAATGATACTTTGTATATTTAAAGTGTCTGCCACATAATAGATGGCGTAAATGATAGCTTTAAAATGTTATACAAATATTAATCTGATACAATAGTTTCTTCTCATTTTAAAAGTATCCTTTATCACTGTCCTTAATTCAAGTGTATACATTTGTTTAAAGCTACCTTAACACTTTAGTTCTCAGCCTGTGGGCCTTGAAGAAATTCAGCTTTTATGCTAAAAGTTCTCATCAGAGATTCAGAGTGCGGGCAGTGCGGGCATTGCGGGCAGTGCGGGCAGTGTGCGCAGCAACAGGGGCCTGCCTCCACGTGGGGTCGCCGCAGAGCGCGAGCTGCTCTTCTTGGGGCGCAGGGATTCCCCACGGGCAGGCACGTGAGAGACCCAGCGAGCTCAGGCGTGCTCTGTGCAGCCGCGCGGCCCTCCCGCACCCGCGGGACCGGATCGCAGCCCTGGGGGCGACGCCCCGGCCCAGACCTGCCTTGATGGCTGCCTCCCGCAGGGCCTCCAGGCGCTGCCGGCTGCTCTCCTTCATGTTGGCCACGTCCCTGTAGTCACCCTGCAGCGCTCTCTGGAGGCCGTGCACGGCCTGGAAGACTGAGTTCTCGCTTTCATTCAGCTCTTTCTGGAAAATCTCAAGCGTGTGCACCCGGAACAGCTTCTCTTGGTCCGAGAGGCTGGCGTCCCTCTCCACCGCTCTGATCGCGTCTTCCAGCTTGTTCAGAACCACGGCCTTCTGGCGCAGGAGCCCGGAGAGCCTCCTGCAGCCGTCTAGGACCCACGGCCTCCTCCGCGGGACGGCCGCACCCCGGCCGCGGGGCAGCTGGACGGCGGGCCCCGCCACGTCCTCCTGCTCCGCGCCACTTGCCAGCAGCTGCAGGAGCGAAAGCCACGTCCAGAAGTGGCTCCTCCTTGGCACCTTCATGACCCAGCCTCACGGCCAGGGCCGGGCCTCCCAGGGACTCCGGCCACGCTGAGCAGGCATTTCAGATGCACACGCTCCGCTGAAGAAGAGACGACTGTCACATATAGTTGAAGGATGATTCACTGCGATTGAGATTAAAGTTTTACATGATTACTAAAAGCTATCACTTTCCTGAGGAAAATGCCATTTTTCCTAGATGAACAGAAACGTCTGAGTTATTTAGGGCGTCTAGATTGCAGTCAGTGCTGAATGTGGAGTACGGTGCCTGGAAGGTCACACCTGAATTTAAAGGCAATTTTTTAAGGGAAACTCAGCCTCACGTATGTACCACATCTACCATGCGCAAACGCACAAACTCCTCCCATTCAAGGCCAGGGGCGCCGCCCGCTGCCCCATCACAGATGTGGAGCCGGGGACCAGCTCCAGGGGCCAGAGGTGGAGCTGGAGTGCCACCAGACGGCCCGTCCGCTTCCCTGAGCCACCTGGACCTCGGTCTGATTTCCAGCATGAGTCTAAGGTGCAGGCTAACAAGATGCCAAGGGCAGAAAAGAGACAGTCACAAACCACAACCACACTGGGGCATTTTCCCTGCCACAGACCAGGCCCCTCTGCTCCCTCCCTCAGGGAGGCCTCAGGCAGAAGCCTGGCACACCCTGCCTGCGGGGCGAGGGGCTGGACGGGGCCCGGGGCTCAGCGCCGCCTGCGGGGCGAGGGGCTGGACGGGGCCCGGGGCTGGATGGGGCCCGGGGCTCAGCACTGCCTGCGGGGCGAGGGGCTGGATGGGGCCCGGGTCTCAGCACTGCCTGCGGGGCGAGGGGCTGGACGGGGCCCGGGGCTCAGCACTGCCTGCGGGGCGAGGGGCTGGACGGGGCCCGGGGCTCAGCACTGCCTGCGGGGCGAGGGGCTGGACGGGGCCCGGGGCTCAGCACTGCCTGCGGGGCGAGGGGCTGGACGGGGCCCGGGGCTCAGCACTGCCTGCGGGGCGAGGGGCTGGACGGGGCCCGGGGCTCAGCGCCGCCTGTGGGGCGAGGGGCTGGACGGGGCCCAGGGCTGGATGGGGTCCGGGTCTCAGCACTGCCTGTGGGGCGAGGAGCTGGACGGGGCCCAGGGCTGGATGGGGCCCGGGGCTCAGCACTGCCTGCGGGGTGAGGGGCTGGACGGGGCCCGGGGCTCAGCACTGCCTGCGGGGCGAGGGGCTGGACAGGGCCCAGGTCTCAGCGTTGCCTGTGGGGCGAGGGGCTGGACGGAGCCTGGGGCTGGACAGGGCCCGGGGCTCAGCACTGCCTGCGGGGCGAGGGGCTGGACGGGGCCCGGGGCTCAGCACTGCCTGCGGGGTGAGGGGCTGGACGGGGCCCAGGGCTGGACGGGGCCTGGGTCTCAGCACTGCCTGCGGGGCGAGGGGCTGGACGGGGCCCAGGTCTCAGCGTTGCCTGCGGGGTGAGGGGCTGGACGGGGCCCGGGGCTCAGCACTGCCTGCGGGGTGAGGGGCTGGACGGGGCCCAGGTCTCAGCGTTGCCTGCGGGGTGAGGGGCTGGACGGGGCCCGGGGCTCAGCGCCGCCTGTGGGGCGAGGGGCTGGACGGGGCCCGGGGCTCAGCACTGCCTGTGGGGCGAGGGGCTGGACGGGGCCCGGGGCTCAGCACTGCCTGCGGGGTGAGGGGCTGGACGGGGCCCGGGGCTGGATGGGGCCCGGGGCTCAGCACTGCCTGCGGGGTGAGGGGCTGGACGGGGCCCGGGGTTCAGCACTGCCTGCGGGGTGAGGGGCTGGACGGGGCCCAGGGCTGGACGGGGTCCGGGTCTCAGCACTGCCTGTGGGGCGAGGAGCTGGACGGGGCCCAGGGCTGGATGGGGTCCGGGTCTCAGCACTGCCTGCGGGGTGAGGGGCTGGACGGGCCGGGTCTCAGCACTGCCTGTGGGGCGAGGGGCTGGACGGGGCCCGGGGCTCAGCACTGCCTGTGGGGCGAGGGGCTAGACGGGGCCCAGGGCTGGATGGGGTCCAGGTCTCAGCACTGCCTGTGGGGCGAGGGGCTGGACGGGGCCCGGGGCTCAGCACTGCCTGCGGGGCGAGGGGCTGGACGGGGCCCGGGTCTCAGCACTGCCTGCGGGGCGAGGGGCTGGACGGGGCCCGGGGCTCAGCACCGCCTGTGGGGCGAGGGGCTGGACGGGGCCCGGGTCTCAGCACCGCCTGCGGGGCGAGGGGCTGGACGGGGCCCGGGGCTCAGCACTGCCTGCGGGGCGAGGGGCTGGACGGGGCCCGGGGCTCAGCACTGCCTGCGGGGCGAGGGGCTGGACGGGGCCCGGGGTTCAGCACTGCCTGCGGGGCGAGGGGCTGGACGGGGCCCGGGGCTCAGCACTGCCTGCGGGGTGAGGGGCTGGACGGGGCCCGGGGCTGGATGGGGCCCGGGGCTCAGCACTGCCTGCGGGGTGAGGGGCTGGACGGGGCCCGGGGTTCAGCACTGCCTGCGGGGTGAGGGGCTGGACGGGGCCCAGGGCTGGATGGGGTCCGGGTCTCAGCACTGCCTGCGGGGTGAGGGGCTGGACGGGCCAGGTCTCAGCACTGCCTGTGGGGCGAGGGGCTGGACGGGGCCCGGGGCTCAGCACTGCCTGTGGGGCGAGGGGCTAGACGGGGCCCGGGGCTGGATGGGGCCCGGGGCTCAGCACTGCCTGCGGGGTGAGGGGCTGGACGGGGCCCGGGGCTCAGCACTGCCTGTGGGGCGAGGAGCTGGACGGGGCCCAGGGCTGGATGGGGTCCAGGTCTCAGCACTGCCTGTGGGGCGAGGGGCTGGACGGGGCCCGGGGCTCAGCACTGCCTGCGGGGCGAGGGGCTGGACGGGGCCCGGGTCTCAGCACTGCCTGCGGGGCGAGGGGCTGGACGGGGCCCGGGGCTCAGCACCGCCTGTGGGGCGAGGGGCTGGACGGGGCCCGGGTCTCAGCACTGCCTGCGGGGCGAGGGGCTGGACGGGGCCCGGGGCTCAGCACTGCCTGCGGGGCGAGGGGCTGGACGGGGCCCAGGGCTCAGCACTGCCTGCGGGGCGAGGGGCTGGACGGGGCCGGGGTCTCAGCACTGCCTGTGGGGCGAGGGGCTGGATGGGGCCCGGATCTCAGCGCTGCCTGTGGGGTGAGGGGCTGTGCCACCTAGAAGAGGGCTGGTGGAAGCGTGGGTGGAGGCCGTGCAGGAGGGAAGCAGAAAGGATGGCCACAGAGGCAGGAGGGCACGGAAGAGGTGCAGGCGCAGCAGAGCCCAGGAAGGCGGCCTGACGCTCCTGAGCTGGGCAGTGAGGCCCAAGCCCTACGCCAGGGAGAACGCAAAACCCAGTTTCCAGGACTCACGTGGCATTCTACAATATACAAATACCGTTTCACTTCACCGGTAATCCCGGCTCTAATGAGTTTAATCTGGTTTCCCAGGCAAAGTAGATTAGACGCAGCAAAAATGAGACAGTGCGTTTCTAAGAATCCCAAACAAACCAAGAGCTCGCAGCCACAGAGCTCACAGAGGCACAGGAGGCCGCGGCCCGTGGTCGAGCGGGGGCCGACGGTCCCAGGCAGACCCTGGAGAGGCCCCCACTGAGCAGGAGAGGGACCCGTGTTCAGAATGACAATCAGAAGGCACCCGCTGAAGACTGCATGCTGCCCCAGGACTCTGATGAAGTCAGGAATCCGTTCAGTACGTGTTTAGAGCCTCTGGTCCCCATGTCTCCCAGGGACCACAGACTCTGCACAGCTCACTTCCCGACAAGACAGGATACACAACTAGGGCCGTCTGCGTTACTGAGTTTCCCGTGCAGGCTCAGCACAGCTTTAAGTAAATGTTACCACCTTGAACAAACCAACCACTGGCCAATCACAGCAACACCAGCAATATGTGCTCACCTGTTATTTTACGGACTCACGCGCTAAGATTCTACTGTTTCGAGGGAAAGAAATCAAGCTCAACTTCAAATGTGCACACATTTAGTATTTTTCAGAACCGAGACACAAATTTCAGACGCTGAGTTAATGGCACAGGTCTAGACACACACGTTTTCTCCAAAAGATCACAGAAAGTGAATCTTTTATAGATTCCAAACTTCAGGAAAATAAGCTGCTGCACAGCCAGTTTGGGAGTAACGCCCTTTGTCCATTAGGACGGCTCCTCCCTGACAAGGCCCTGCAGTCGGTTCTCCCTCCCCCGACACACCCGGGGGCTCAGTCACTTTAATGAGAAATCTGTGAATTTCAGTCGTAGCTGTATGTCCACTGAGAAGAGCGTCTATCTTTTGACAGGTGTCTATGAACATGAAGCTGAAATTACTTATAGACCCTTAAAATGTGAACCAGGACTGATAGATACTCTGTGCTCCCAGGGAAAAGGGCCCAGGTTCAATCCCTGATCAGGGAACTGGACCCCACAGGCCATAGCTAAAGGTCTCACAGGCTGCAACAAAGGCTGAAGATCCCTCAAGCCACAGAGAAGACCCACCGCGATCAAATAAATATTTTTTTAAAATAGGAATCACTCCTTCTTCATAAACTTCTCATTTTACTTTAAAATTCAACTACCAAATCCTATGGACTACTAAACTGTAACATGTTTTCTCTTCAGTAAATGGTGTTATTTTGTCAAATCTATCAGTCCTGGTTCACATTTTAAGGGTCTATAAGTAATTTCAGCTTCATGTTCATAGACACCTGTCAAAAGATAGACACTCTTCTCAGTGGACATACGGCTACGACTGAAATTCTCACAGATTTCTCATTAAAGTGACTGAGCCCCCGGGTGTGTCGGAGGAGGGAGAACCGACTGCAGGGCCTTGTCAGGGAGGAGCCGTCCTAATGGACAAAGGGCGTTACTCCCAAACTGGCTGTGCAGCAGCTTATTTTCCTGAAGTTTGGAATCTATAAAAGATTCACTTTCTGTGATCTTTTGGAGAAAACGTGTGTGTCTAGACCTGTGCCATTAACTCAGCGTCTGAAATTTGTGTCTCGGTTCTGAAAAATACTAAATGTGTGCACATTTGAAGTTGAGCTTGATTTCTTTCCCTCGAAACAATAAATGGCATATATTTTCCTTTTTAAAAAATTCTATTTACTTATTTGGCTGTCCCAGGTCTTAGTTGCAGCATGCGGGATCTAATTCATTGACCAAGGATGGAAGATGGGTCCCCAGCATTGGGAGCCTGGAGTCTTAGCCATTGGACCACCAGGGAGGTCCCTGTTATTGCTATTTTTAACTATTAAAAAAAGGCACTTTGGACTTGTTTTGGTCTTATAATGAATTCTTAAAATGTCCACACCCAGCTGAACCCCTGGCCCTAAGTTGGGGGGGCGGGGGGGCCTGACCTGGCACCAGAGCTCCAGGCAAGAATTCCAGAGCGAGCCTCCAGGGTCCAGCGGGATCAGGGTTAGCAGGTGCAAAGCCTCTGGAAAAAAGAAAGCAGGAGGGTTATTTGCAGTGGACGGTCTGACGTGAGCATTTTGGCCAGATTCCACCAGAGCTTCCAGGCACAAACCAGCAACAAAGAAGGAGGCAAAGACACCTGGGGTGGAAGCAACCTAACTCAACGTGGCTTGCAGAGCATTTGTGCTCCCTCTCGGCCACTGAACTCGCGCAGGGTGATAGCCTAGTGGCTGCACTGTTTCCATCAGTCACACTTTTACAAACAGGCAGACTCATTCATGGAGAAGGTGATGGCACCCCACTCCAGTGCTCTTGCCTGGAAAATCCCATGGACGGAGGAGCCTGGTGGGCTGCAGTCCATGGGGTCGCGAAGAGTCGGACACGACTGAGCGACTTCCCTTTCCCTTACCTGAAAAGCCTATTTTACACTTTAACAAGTTAGGTGATGTAAATTCTGTTTGTTAAAAGGTAAAGCACTTATAATCCTGTAAATACAACTTATGGTTCATTTCTAATCACTAAAGAACTGGAAAATGAATTTAAAAAGCAAAACAGGGAGGACAGAAAATTCTTATGAACAATAACAAATGTTAAAATATGTAATGCTAATTAAACTGTACAAAACCCAGTGTTCTGGGCAGGTGCCAATCCAATCACTGGCACCTGTCCCGTGACTCGCAGCCGCCTTCGACATCCCCTCCTCGGAGTAGCTCCCCAAAGGCGGGCTGGGGGCTGTCCCTGAGCCACACATTGACTGGGGGCCATGCTGTGCCTTCTTCTCAAGGGACCCGGAGGCCGCGTGACCCCTGGACAAACACGTGTGAGCTCCCAGGTGAGGTCCCGCAGGAAGGGGCGGGGGGGGGGGGGGGGGGGGGGCTCCTCGCACGCCTGAGCCCAGGATCTGGCTGGGGTATGGGGGAGAGGGGGGAGGGGGGTGTGGACAGCCCAACCCCGCTACGTCCACAGCCCCCGCCCGCGCTCCCATCGCGCCCTCCCCGTCCCGCATCCGCCCTGCATCCTCTGCCAGGTGCGCGGGCCTGGAAAAGGCGCTCAGGTGCAGCACCGTCCTCAGCACAAAGCCTGGGGGGTGGAACCCCGAGAGCGGACAGAGTGCCCTGGGGAGGAAGCGGAGAGACCAGAGGCCCTGGGAGGGAGGAGCACAGACCCCCCCCCCCCCAGGGAGGAAGAAGCCCAGACCCCAGACCCCCGACCCCCGGGAGGGGGAGCCCAGACCCCCAGAGAGGGGAGGAGTCAGACCCCCGGGAGGGAGGAGCCCAGACCCCGGGGAGAGAGGAGCCCAGAGCCCAGACCCCAGATCCCCGGGGAGAAAGGAGCCCAGACCCCCGGGAGGGGGAGCCCAGACCCCCGGGGAGAGAGGCGCCCAGACCCCCGGGGAGAGAGAAGCTCAGACCCCCGGTGGGTGAGCCCAGACCCCGGGGAGGGGAGCCCAGACCCCCGGGGAGAGAGAAGCTCAGACCCCCTGTGGGTGAGCCCAGACCCCGGGGAGAGAGGAGCCCAGACCCCAGACCCCGGGGAGAGGGGAGCCCAGACCCCGGGGAGAGAGAAGCTCAGACCCCCGGTGGGTGAGCCCAGACCCCCGGGGAGAGAGCAGCTCAGACCCCTGGTGGGTGAGCCCAGACCCCGGGGAGGGGAGCCCAGACCCCGGGGAGAGAGCAGCTCAGACCCCTGGTGGGTGAGCCCAGACCCCGGGGAGGGGAGCCCAGACCCCAGGGAGAGAGAAGCTCAGACCCCCGGGGGAGAGGAGCCCAGACCCCCGGGCAGGGAGGGGAAGGGAGCCGTGAGGGCCGCACTAGAGGGCCCGGCCCCGGACGCCGCGCAGCGCTCACCCGGACGTTCCGGCCGCGGCGCGTCCTGGGTCCGGCTCTCCGGAGGGGAGGACAGGGAGGCGACTTCTCCGCATCCCTTCCCAGGCGGCAGGGCCGCCCCCGGGGCGGGGCCCAGGTCAGGCGCCCGGAGGGCCCGCTCTGCCCGCCGTCTCCCGAACGCGCTCCGCGCCGACGCGGCCGAGAGGGCGTCGCGGCTCCTTTAAGGAGGTGGGGCGCGGTGTCCCCGGCCCGGGGCGGGGCGGCGCGCTGCACGCCGGGAGTCGGAGGCCGAGCGCGGCCTGGATCCCGGCGGCCCCCGGGCGGCGCGGGGCACGCCGGGAGTCGGGGTCCTGCGTCCCCGGACGTCGTCCGGGCTGCGGCCGGGGCGGGGGCGGCGCAGGCGGCGAGGCGGGCGCGAGCCGGGGCGCATGCGCGGCGAGGGAGGTGGCGCGCGGGCCGCCGGCGGGGGCAGGGCCGGGTCGGAGACCGGCGGCGGGGCCCGGGGCGGGGGAGCGACGGAGGGGCTTCCGGAGCCTTCGGGCTGCGCTCTGCGGCGTCGCGGCAGCGGGGGGCTTCCGTGTGCGGCCAGCGGGGTCCCGGGCCGACGAGTCAGACGCGGGCCCGCGAGCTGGGGCCGAGGCCCGGCGGAGCGGCCGGCGCGGGCGCGGGGCCCCAGCCCCTTCTGTGCGGCCCCAGCCCCTTCTGCGCGGCCGGGGGCCGGGTGGCGGCGTCAGACGCTGGGCCGGGGGACGCTCAGCCGCGGCTCCTCGGTGCGAGCCGAGCGCCCCGCGGCGTCCAGAGGTGCGGCGGGCGCAGGCCGCGGTGCCCGCAGGAGTCGGAAGGCGGCCGGGGAGAGGGCGCAGCCGGCCGCGCTGCGGCAGCCTTCCCTCCGGGCAGCGGGATCCTGGGAGAGGGCTCCGGGCGGGAGAGGGGGTCCAGGCGGCGGGTGCAGGGGCAGCGGCGGCCTGAGCACACACCCTGCCGGTGGGGAGAGCCGCCGCGGAGGAGGAGATGGAGAAAGTCCGGTCAGCGCCGGGAGGGCTCCAGCAGGTCCGGAAAGCAGAGACCGCGCCCCGGCTCCCCAAGGGAAGGGGCTGCGTGGGCAGGCGCCTGGCCTTCTGAACAGGTTGGAGAGGCGGGAGAGTGAAGGGGGCACTTGGGTCTGACTCCTTGCCCCCCCACCACCACCTGCTGAGCCCAGAACCATCAGGGTGACTCAGCCTACACCCTTAACTGGGTCAGCCCCTTGGAAGCGACCCTAAGAGATTGTGTTGTATTCGGTGTCTCTGGAAGGGCACTTTACGGGCGTATCTTCATTCGATATGTGGTCAGTCTTGGTGCCCACATCACAGAAGTGGTTCTTCACAAGGTCACAGTGAAGAGGCTTGAGACCTTTTCCAGAGGTTAGAGAATTTATCTGATGTTTCTCCTAGATTATCCACATTTTTAATAAAAATTTTGGACATTTTAGGAGGATAAGACAATGAAATGTAGGGAAAGCCCACCCACTTCCCTTAAAAGCCGTGGATAATAATTTAATGTCCTTGGCATGGTGAGCCTTAGTGAAGTCCATCAGAGCTTGAAATGTAGGCCGTGGTCCTGTCGATTTACGGACTTTTATTAATTCATCTTTTAGGCATGACCTCCAAATGGCCCAGCTCCTGCTGCTCCAGAGCTGAAGAAGGTGGTGAGATCAACTGTCCCCTCTGGACTTTGTTTGGCAGCTGAGAAGCTCAGAGCCTAATTTTCAGCTTTCAGCTCTTATATATGGTATGCGTGTCTGTGTCTTATCTCTGGCTTTTTTTGTCTTTTTTCCTCCTAACTTCTTCATCGACATCTTGTTTTCCAACTACATGTTTTCGTAAGTTACAGCTTATTCTATGTGCTTCTGTGAACTATGTCATCTTTTTTTGAACAAAACAGTATAAATCCTTTTAAAAGTAAAATTTTCCCCTTTGTCATATTATTGTTTTTTATAAAGTATTAGCGTCCAGTAATGGGTCTGGTTTTGTTTTGGGGGGACAGTTTGTCCACACCACGCAGCATGTGGGATCTTAGTTCCCCAACCAGAGATCAGACGTGTGCCCCCTGCAGTGGAAGCGTGGTGTCTGGATCGCTGGACTGTCAGGGAAGGCCCTAGCGTCTGTTTTGATTTACAGCCTTGGTGAATCACTGTCATTTCTGCTGTCGTTTTCATCAGGTTACCTTCAATAAATAAAGCCTTAACCATTCCGGTGTCTGGAAGCATCAGAAGACTATTTGGTTTCATCATATACTATATATAGTGCAGTTACGGGGCAGTGTTGTTATTTACTACCCACCCACAGCCTCTGCCCTATTTTTCCATTTTATTTCTGTCTCATGTACATGAACTTCTCATTATTAGTATCTTTGCATAATCATCACGGGCTTTTTGTGCCTGCTTTTGAAGCTTTTATAAGTTACTTTTCACACAATTTTTTGTTACGTGTGTGTGTGTGTTTTCATCAGTGTTCTGCTAATTTTAGACAGAGGAAGGCTTAAAACAATGATGTTTCTAAATCTCAAGGGCCTTCTTCTGGTCATTAGGGCCTGAGATTAATTGAACCTGAGGAGGACCCACCGGGGGGCTGTGGTGTTATGGTCAGACCTCGGGTTACCCTCTAGCCTCACTGCATCAGATGGTACATGTGTGTTATAAAGGGGGATTTCACTGAGACTCAGAGGGAAAAAGGCAGCATCCTACTTCATGCGAAGGGAACCAGATAAAGATCAAAATGTATCTTGCATGGACTACTGATATTTCTAATTTGGGGAGTTTAAACTTTCCGTATTTGTTACTATATAGATGCTGTCATTTGAATTTTCAGAAGGCTGTCCAGTGTTTTTATCCGATGGGCAACAAAGCTTGGTATTTCTGTGGTTCTGAAGTGCAGTCCGGTCACCGAGGAGAAGTTAAGTCCGGATGCAACGTAGATGCTGGTGATTGAGCCATAACGGCTCTCTGGGCCGACCTCAGTGGCTTTCCTGCTGCTTTCGCTTCCCAGAGCATAAGCTTAAATCATCTCAGAAGGACAAGGTCCGCCAGCTCATGGCATTTACCCAGGCTGGCAAGAGAAGTGCCGCCCGCTGCTTAGAGCAGAGCAGGTAGCCGCCAGGCCTGGCCACGGACAGCTGCTCCCAGTGCCCGAGCGGGCTCACCGGGGAGCCATGAGGCCCTCCGTGGACAGGAAGAAACTGGAGCGGCTGTATAACAGGAACAAAGGCGAGGGCGCCAAGGCGCCGCACGGCCAGGGCGCAGGGGTGGCGGTTGGGAGCTTCCCATGCCGTGTCCCAAGGCCTCTGGCCGCGTGCCGCACTAGGAGCACAGTCCCCTCCCTTGCTGACGGTCAGCTACACGGTTTAGTTGGTTTAATCGGAACGTGGCTGCTGATGGCTCAAGGCTGGGGTGGAACAAGGCACACAGAGTAAAGGCTGATGGGCAGCAAGCCCTCCTGTACGCGGCCTGGGTCAGCTGTGGGGAGTCACTGGTGGGAGGCTTGGTGTCCAGGCTAGGGGGCTACGCCTGCTACGAGAGTACTTTTCCCCAGCACTTCCACTGGGCAGGAGTACCTGGTGAGAAGGCTGCTTGAGAACTATTCCACATCGTCCGAGTAGTTCTGACAGGAGGTACAGGTCACCCTGCCCGCCACGGTTGGTGGTGCCAGAGTCCTGCCACAGTGACAGTGGCAGAAGCTTCTGGAAGAGCTCTTGGCAGAGAGACCTTGTGTTGTCAGTTGGAGACTGGTTATTTTTATTGAAATCGGCACTTAGAATGGCGCTTTCCCTATCAAAACACAGTCATGCCGCCAAACAAGTCTGCACGGCGAGTCTGCAGATCCAGACAGCTCCACGGGCTCCGAGCTCCACATCAGGCGTCAGGTCTGCTGAGTGGGAAGGCGGCAGAGGCTCAAGAGCTGACTTATTTTTTCTTTCTAGCAGCTTCTGAGGTTACTCTTAATGTTTCCAAAACTCAAAGAAATAGAGTGCAGAAGGTGAGAATCCTCATCTAAACAGATACTGACATGAACTTCCTAGACTTTGACTTCTTGTTTATTGTTTTCATTTTTTACTTTTGAAAATATACTGTGTATAATTTTAATCTATTTAGATTTAAAAAATCAACTGAAAATGGCATTCCTTTTTTTTTTTTACTCTTAGTTCAGAAACTTTCTGTGGTTAAAAAAACAGGTTTGTATTTGCAGTTCTCCAAAAAGGAGAAAGCACACGGTGTGTGCTTTCGGTGTGCTTCAGATGTTTTGGCTAAGTTAATTACTGAGCTAATTTCGTAAGTTCTATGCCCAGCAGATTTTTTAAGTTATTCAGATATGTGCAGCTGCCTTTCAAAAATATTTCTGCATGAAAGTTATCTTTATTCTTTAGTTCAAGATTTGGGCCCTGAAAATATATAGTTAGACACTGATGACAAACATCTGTCCTTACAGAATGTGTACACGTGAACACGTGCTTCCAAGCTACTGTAACACATCAGAGGTGATGCACGTGGAGTTTGTCAGGACAGCTGGTGGGTGAGGGCACGGTAGACCCAGTTGCCTGCCCTCCTGACCGTGTGCCGCGCTAGGAGCACGCGCTTGCATCGGGATGTGGGGAGCCCCTCTGTGCTGTGAGCCCGCTCGCACGACCTGTGAGCCAGACTTGGAGGGCCTTGGTGACTGCTGGAGCAGCGGGGCCCGCGGTCTCCTCAGGTGGCGACCTACCTTAGATGCGGTGCTGAGCACTGAGGAGTCTGGCCTTGTGTGGGGAAGAGTCTGCTGCACTTGACCTTGCTCCGAGTGAAGTGCTACGGCCTGCTCCGGCGCCTCCCGCAGCAGCAGGTGGCACGTCACCGCCAGGCGGGTCCGGAGACAGGCAAGCTCGCAGGGCCTCACCGGGGTGCTCTTGCGGATGCGTTAGTGGGCGTCACTGTTTGATTTTCCCATGGAAAATTGCTAACTTCCTTAGTTTTATTTCTAAACTAGAAATTAGGGGAGGGGTAAGCCAGAATTTCTCAGCTGTGAAATGTGGGTGTATAGACTGAGTAGTGCTGTGCAGTGGTGTCAGCACTCTAACAATGCAATCGCTTTTGGAAAATGCGTGATCTTTCTTTTGCCGTGAAAGGTGGTGATAAATCCTTGAGCTCCTGGGAGTGCTTCACCATGCAGCGGTTTCCACGGCAGTTTGCCTTTGGGCAAGCTAAAATTCTGTAAACTTGAATTTTTATTTTACTCTAGGGAAATCAAAATTTTTATTCATGATGACATTTTCAGAGAAGTTTCAGCGATTTTTTTTTTCCCCCTGAAAACCCAGAAACCTAGATTTTAAAAATAGGAGTATTTTCTGGATAAATCATCATCTGTTACTATTTCTTTCATATGTACTTTAAAACTGCAGTGCGTTGATAGATATTTTAAAAATACATTCTTTCCACCCATTTTAGTAATACTTTTCAAAATATCCAAGTTTTTAACTTATTTTTCCGTTAATTTTAACTGTAGACTCACAAGATGAAAATAAAATTGGAATTGATGGAATTCAACAGTTTTGTGATGATTTAAACCTAGATCCTGCCAGTATCACAGTTTTGGTTATAGCATGGGAATTCAGGGCTGCAACTCAATGTGAATTTAGCAAAAAGGAATTTTTAGACGGCATGACCGAACTTGGGTAAGTAAACTGGTCTCAGTTTAAACTTTTTCAGAAAGGAAAGTATTTTCGATGTTATTTTTCAGCGACCTGTAAATGTCGTATCAATTTATGTCCTTTGTATATTTTACAAACTGCTTGTGCATTTCTACTATTAAACCTTTAGTTTTCTTTTGAATTCCAATTAAGGTTTTGTTCAGTATTTTTATTCAGATTAGTTCCTTTTGTTACACTTTCTCCTTTTTAATTTTTTCCTTCCAGTTTTGAGTTATCATAAACATCCAGGTGTTCTTGTCTGTTTTCAGCCATTTATTTCATAATGCTGTGTACTCAGTGTGTAGTTTGTTGTGTTGCTGCGTTAAGCATTAATAAAATGTCCTTCTGTCTTTTGCTTGTCTGACTTCTCTGCTCTACCTAGAGTTGGAGTAAAAGGTTCGTTAATACCTTCAGTTCAGTTCAGTCACTCAGTCGTGTCCGACTCTTTGTGACCCCATGAATCGCAGCACACCAGGCCTCCCTGTCCATCACCATCTCCCGGAGTTCGCTCAGACTTACGTCCATCAAGTCCATGATGCCATCCAGCCATCTCATCCTCGGTCATCCCCTTCTCCTCCTGCCCCCAATCCCTCCCAGCATCAGAGTCTTTTCCAATGAGTCAACTCTTCTCATGAGGTGGCCAAAGTATTGGAGTTTCAGCTTTAGCATCATTCCTTTCAAAGAACACCCAGGACTGATCTCCTTTAGAATGGACTGGTTGGATCTCCTTAGAGTCCAAGGGACTCTCAAGAGTCTTCTCCAACACCACAGTTCAAAAGCATCAATTCGTCGGCACTCAGCTTTCTTCACAGTCCAACTCTCACATCCATACATGACCACAGGAAAAACCATAGCCTTGACTAGACGGACCTTAGTCAGCAAAGTAATGTCTCTTCTTTTGAATATACTATCTAGGTTGGTCATAACTTTTCTTCCAAGGAGTAAACGTCTTTTAATTTCATGGCTGCAATCACCATCTGCAGTGATTTTGGAGCCCCCCAAAATAAAGTCTGACACTGTTTCCACTGATTCCCTGTCTATTTCCCATGAAGTGATGGGACCAGATGCCATGATCTTCGTTAATACCTTAAGATGTTTCTTTGTAATTAGGTGAGTCAGAGAAGTACATGAAAGCATGCAACGTAAGTGGCTTTTAACCATTAAGCTTCCTGCACTGTCTCATGAAGTGTGTGGAAGCCGACCTGCTGACTTGCTGACACAGTGCGGTCTCAGTGTTGACAACTTAGACTCACTTATTTTTAGCTCCCGAAGGAGCTCGAAAGCCTTAGTAAACATGTTCTAAGGCTGTGCAGACAGGGTGCTTGTTTTCAGTAAAACAAGAGGAGTCTGTCAAGATGGTAAGTCCTATGAGACTTTATTTCTAATATCTTACCACATTCCAGGTAGTTGGATAAAACCAATTTAAAACCAACCGAACAACATGTATCTTTACAAAAGTGTTGTAACCGCACATGTGTTCATATTCTTTGCACCTGGGAAAGCCTAGAAGTTCCAGTGATCTTAGAACCGGAAAGACCCGTTAAAAGAGCATTCTATTACTGCTGGACCACAGTTACCCCACCTGTTAAAATCGCCCCGCAGATGGCAGCCTAGCAGGCTGCCCCGTCCCTGGGATTCTCCAGGAGGGCACACTGGAGTGGCTGCCGTTTTCCTCTCCTCTAAACAGTGCTAAGCTCTGGAAATACTCCGGCTTCTGTGTCCGCTCCGTTGTGAGCTCCTCACACTTTTCCTGGCTGCCGACTGCTGACTGTGGTTAGAATACCTGCCTTTAGTAGTTAATTCTACACCTTATCTTTGGGTGCTTGAGGATTCTGAGACAAACTGAATAAACTTTATGAAACACCTTGACATTTTTCAAAGAAAAAAAATTGTCTTGTGTGAGTCTTCCCTGCTGTACGCCTGGGACTTTTTATCTGTCTTTAACCCAGCACCACGTATTCTTGATTGCTGTAGCTTTAGAGTGAGTCTTGATGAGTTAGTAAAGTCTTCCCACATTGTTCATCTGCTGCAGGATTGTTAGTGTTCGTTATTTCGGTGGGGGGCAAGAAGAGTCTTTTCAACAAATGATGCTGACACACTTGGGCAAACATGAAAAAGCTAACCCTCAGTCCCTCCTTCAAACCATACCTGAAAATCAGCCGCGGCGGATTGTAGACCTGTGCAAGACACCGAAACCAAAGTTTCAGACAGACTAAGAAACTGTAACCTCTGGTTAAGCTTTTTCAGAAAACACAGAAAAAGTACTAACCATACATGAAAAAAGTGGTAAGTTGGACTTGATCAAAGTTAAAACCAGCATCAAAAGATGCTGTTGGGAAAGTGAAAAAGGTGAAACAGTTGGAAAAAAATTTGTTCTCTCTTTGTATATGTTATAATCACTATAAAACATCAAATTCAATCTGAAAGAATCCAAGAAAAAAAGGACAAAAGGAAAACCAGCTTTCAGCGGGACAGACAGCAAGCCCACGATAAAATGGAGGATTTAAGCCTGAAAGTGTTGGCATTCACGTAATTACGTTAAACGCGAGTGCACTAAACGCTAGGTGGGCTTTTAAACTGAGCTACTGCGTGTACTGTTCACAGTAGACACACCTGAGGCGTAAGGGCACAGAACAGTCTGAGGCACAGAGTCCAAAGCAGCGGGCGAACGTGAGCCAGACGTAGGCTGCGGCGGCTGTTAGTGTGTTAAAGCAAGCTTTAAAGCAGAAAGCAGTTCTGCAGACAAGGAAAGACCTTTTCTTTTTTTGGTGGAAAAAGGAAAGGTGCTTTACTCAGGAGGCCAGCAGCCTGGGAAGGTGGTGGGCTGGTGTCCTCAGACCACCTGAGCTGCTGGTAGGGGCGGGGACATTGGGAGTGGAGCGCCAGTCAGCCCCAGCCTCCCTCTGCAGGCTGGTCCTGCAGTGGCCGGGGGGCGCGTTGTCTCCCTGGCTCTCTGCTTCTGCCATCTAAGGCCCTGGAGTCCTGTGGATACACATCCTGTGAGTTCCCGGCTCCCCAGCTCCAGCCCAAGGCAGGCAGAGCAGGATGGTATTAGCACCTGGGATCACATTCCCTGAAGACCTCATGTGATGTCTCGACTAGAGACATTCTGGCACAGAGAAACCAACCAGTATGCAGATGAATGAGAGCGAGGAGGGAAAGTCGTGTGTGAGTGCATTAAAGAGCAAGGGAAAGGGGAGAGTGGAGGCAGGAGGGGTCTGAAGACCACCTCCTGATGACAAAAGGTTCATTTTACCAGGACTGTAGTTTACTTAAAGCAGAAATGAAACCTCTAAAGAAAATGATAGAGATCTACCAGCGCAGCGGGGAATACATCTTCCCGTCTTCTCACACACATCTTACCAACTGGTGGACTAAGTGGATGAAAAATCAGTGGTAAATAGAAAATTCAGAAAAGGAAATAGAACATTGCCCTTGATGTGGAGGAATACATATTCTTTTCCAAAAGAACACTTATGAATATTGGCATAAGCTGGGCCATAAGGTAAGTTTAAGATGCAACAATGTCCCAGAGTTGAAGTGATACAATGTGTTTTCTGAGCACAATACAACCAAGAAAAGAATATAACAAAAAGATAGCTAGCTAGGTTGAAGTCTGTGTGGATACTGTACCTCTGAATAACCCTTGGGTTGAGAAAGAAGTTACGACAGAAGTTAGAAAGTATTTTGAGTGATGAAACTGTGAGAACGTGGGAGTCAGCTTCTTAGACCCATATTTTAGAAAGTTGGAACTCAGTAAGGACAGCATCCATCTCAGCAAGTCGAGAAAAGAACAGGAGATGAAACTCAGACCTTACAGGTAAAATGAGACTGTATTATGAACAACTTTATAAATTTGAAAAATACAGCAGTTCTTTAAAAAATGACAACTTACTGAAATGGGCATGTGAAGACATAGTTCCGTAAATCTTAAAGAATCAGAACCCATAATTTAAAATCTTTTCAAGGAGAAAGCTCGTGGCCATGATTGGCTCACTGGCACATCTTACCCAGCTTTTAATAAAGAGAATAAAACCAGTTTCACACCAGAGAAGTGTACGGGAAAAAAACACTCCTAGCATGTTTTGAGGCCAGCATAGCCTCAGTAGTAAAACCTAGAAAGGACACGTTGAAAAGGGAAAACTATAAGTCTCTCTCAGTCATGAGAATCAAAAGACACATATGATGAACAGAAGATGCAAAAAATCCTAACCAGATTTTCAGCAAAACAAATCAACCCTCCAAAACAAGTCAACCAAAAATCAGGATAAATTGTGATGACAGTTTGTTGTAGTCCAGGAATGCAAGATCTGTTTAACGTTACAAACTCAACTAATGTAACTGATTGTGGTAACAGAGAAGGGAGGGGTGGCTATTTTATCAGAGTGTAACGCGGTACTTGCAGTAATCAGCAGTGCATGGAGTGGGCAGGGAGAGAGCCAGGAGACAAAGCTGTGTTTCCAGAACGCTCGATTTATAGCAGAGATGCGGAGGAGTGGCTTTTCATGAAAGGGTCCTGAGGGAACTGGCTAGTCCTTTGGGAAAACGTGGCTTCCCTGGGGGCTCAGATGGTAAAGAATCTGCCTGCAATGCAGGAGACCCAGGTTCAGTTCCTTGGTTGGGAAGATCTCCTGGAGAAGGAAGTGCCCACCCACTCCAGTGTTCTTGCTTAGAGAGTTCCATGGACAGAGGAGCCTGGCGGGCTGTAGGCAATGGGATCACGAAGAGCTGGACACGACCGAGCGACTAACACTTTGGCGGGAGAAGGTTCGTCAGTTCAGTGAGTTGCAGATCTCCGGGCGAAGGCCGCAGGCAGAGAATACCTGCAGCCCTGCATCCTCAGAAACCACCGCAGAGAGACGGGTGCGTAAACCGTGCTGCCCCGAAACCAGGACTTCTGAGCAGAAGCGGCACCAGGAGGCCCCCCGCGGGGAAGGAGGGGCGGGGGCCGTGAGGTGCTCTGCTGACACGAGCACCCCCACAAAACGAGAGAAAGATGACCTGGCGGAGAACGGGCGGGGGCGTGACCGCACCCTTCACAGAGGGTGCTTCCCGAGGGGCCGGTGAGGACGCGGGCGGCACTCAGCCCCGCTCGGGGGGTGGGGGTGCAGATTAGGGGCTCACCAAACTAGGCCCTCCCAGGCCCTTTCTAGGACAGCTGCCGAGCGTCGCCGGGGGGCAGTCACCCGGAGGAGGGCTTGACGAGAATCGTGGAATCGTGGGTGTCTGCCTCACACAGCCACTGAGCGCCAGGATACACATACGGGAACCTTCAACATTCTTCGAGACCAGAAAACCAGAGGCGGCCGAAATGCTGGCCTGTAGCACAGCGGGGTTGCTCAGCGTGACCGCAGCGGCGTGCTGTGAGACGGCGGAGGTGAGCCACCAGAGCCCCCGTGTCACACGGGTGAGCCTCACACACACAGCGCTGGCACAGAAACCCAGACGCAGGGTGGAGCTCGGGGGTTCCCATCCGTCAGCTGCGACGCAGGGGTAACTGGTCCGCCAAGGAGCGCAGGTGCCGCGACGGGGCGCGGAGAGGGCAGGGGTGACGGCCTGGAGGAGGTGGGCGGTGGTGGGAGGGGCTGGGCCCCCGCTCACCCGCCAGACCCCGAGCTCCACGCGGCTCGGGGACTGCCACTCCGGGGCACGCGGGTCAGTGACGTGCGGCTCTCAGCCGCCTCCTTGCCACGCAGTCAAAATAGGCCACCGATTTTATGTTTCGCTGTTCTAAAGCCTGCTTTAGTGAGGGCTTTTAAATATTCCTAAGGTTGTTGACTTTTTGGAGGAAAATCCAGCTTTAAAGCGATAGAGCTGTTTTCCTGTGTTGGCTGTTTTAAGTCCAGCACGCTGTAATGAAGCATTCCCTGGACACTGGCCTGAGTCTGCAGGCCTGTCTCCTCCTGGACAGTACAGGCTGCAGGTCGGCTCAGCTCTGCCCTCAGCGAGGGCCCAGGTCTTCCCACCTCGTCTCCATCATGCCTGGGTGCAGGTCTCTGCGGGACCCCGGCTGCCGGGCTTATCCCTGGCTGTATTCCAGCCCACACAGGCAAGGAGAGCCTTGCAGCTTCTGTGGGGTTTTTTCCTTTGCTTTTAATGACATCTCTGTGCGTGCTAAGTCGCTTTAGCTGTGTCCGACTCTTTGCGACCCCATGGGCTATAGCCTGCCAGGCTCCTCTGTCCATGAGCTTCTCCAGGCAAGAGTGCTGGAGTGCGCTGCCGTTTCCTCCTCCAGGGGATCTTCCCAACCCAGGGATCGAACTTGCGCCTCCTGTATCTCCTGTGCTGGCAGGCGGGTTCTTTAACCACTGCGCCCCCTGGGAAGCCCAGGGGCCTCTCTGCTAAGATGCAGGCCATGCGGCATATGAATCGGTGGGTTTGGTTTCTTCACAGAGCGTGGGGTTATCACCACAGACAGGGCCAGCCCTCTCTAGCCCTTGTAGCCAGAGCAGGGACCTTAGCTCCGCCCTTAGGCCCGCGCCTCAGGCCGCACCGGAGCGCGGGGAGGCTGGAGCCCTGTCCGCCGCTGCGACGCCCACGTGAGGCTCCGTTCTGGAGCAGGAGCTGAAGGACGCGGTGAAGCCCAGGGCCCTTTACCAGTTCACCTTCACCCTCGCTAGGAGCCCGGGGCAGAAGGGGCTAGGCGAGTATGCCTGCCAGACGCCGGTCAGCTCGAGAGGCCGCACGGGCGTGGCCAGCAGGCCTCCAGGCGGGCCCCTCCTCTGGGGTCCCCACTGAGGGCGCCCCTCGCCGCTGGGACAGTCCCACGCGCTCCAGCCCCTCAGCCTGCAGTCACTCCTGACGTATGGAGCCAAAAATGCAATTTTAAATGTGGAGTAATCTTCAGATGCTCTGCGTTCTCTCCTAGTGATGTGTAATCATCTAATGGGTTAGAGACGTGGGCAGGTGACATTAGTCTCATCCTGGCTGGGGATTTAATGTTAGCTCACTTAAACTGACTCTGATGTGTGTTGGGTTATATTTTTCTTCTTCTTTCAGAGACGTATGACTTTGCCGAAACGTTACTTGTGCACTACCGTATGTGGCATGTACAGAAACTCTCTAGCTTGTATTTCCGGTTTGAGGTTTTGGTTTATTTGAGGACTATAAAATCTGCTTATTTCTGTCGCCATGTCAGAGAGGACCTCAAACTCAGGGTTTTGAGCAGCCATCATTTTTATCGCGTATGATCCTTTGGCTCAGGGCTCTGCAGGGCTCCGCCGGACAGCCCTCTGTGCCACGCGGGTCAGCTCAGACGCCCAGCAGTGTTCCTGCCTCGGCTGGACGCCACCTGCCCTGGCTGACCAGGGGCCCCCTGCAGGGTGGTGATCCCGCCAGAAGGCTGCAGGGCTGCAGGCAGGGGAGGTGGGAGCTGCCTGGAAACCCTACAGCCTTGGTTCCATCTGAAGCCATCGCGCTTGCTGTGCTTTTAAAATTCCACTCTAAGTTCTAAGAGGTTGTAACTTAGTCCAAGTTAATCACCTGTTTTAAAGTTTATAAATTTACTTTCTTTGGTCATGAAGTTCAGCGTGAGGAGTATTTTGAAGCACTTTTGCCACATGGAGCCCGGCGTGTGTAGCCTCTATTTTAAGTAGCTTTGCCTGAGTATCAGGCAGCAGAAAAGGAGAAATTCATAGTTTATCCTGTAATTCCTTTACTGAGAGAAAAAAAAATCAGTATCTACTTTATGCCTATAGACAAATGAGATGCTCGTCAGAATCAGTCACTGAAGAATTGCAACAGGCCTGTGCTCATGAGACTCGTTGAGAGAACATAAAATTGTATTAAAGGGAACAGTAGCCTCTTCAGGAAAATTATTACATACCTGGACACTTCACAAACACTACACTTTATTTTAGAAGGTTTTTTGAGGGCTTTTTAAAGAAAGATACAAAGCCGGGTGAGTATGGGGGAGCGGGAGGGAGGCCCGAGGTGGGAGGGCAGCAACCCCAGAACCGATCCCCGTCATCCATGAAAGAGGCTGGCACAGCGTTGTAAGGCGACCGCTATTCGCTGTTGTTGCTCAGTGACCCAGTCGTGTCTGACTCTTTGCAACTCCATGGACTGCAGCAGGCCAGGCTTCCCTGTCCTTCACTATCTCCCAAACCAACTGTACTTCAATTTAAAAAAAAAAAGAGTAATTTTACAGCTGTGAACCCCAGATGGAACAATTGATTTTACAGTTTCCAGAGTTTACGATATCGTCTTCTGAAGGGTTAAATGTAATTTAAAGAGGTTGATTCAAGTGTTCCTATAATTCCTAAACCAGCGTGGACAGCAGTGGGAAGGGTGGAGAAACAGCCTGCAGGCCGAGGCTTCATCCCCTTCAGACCTGTGAGCCTGTGGTGTGTGGTAAGAGGGGCACGTGCCGCCTGCTGGGTATTCCTCAGCCTAGCGCTGCTTCGTTGCTCAGTCGTGCCCGACTGTGAGCCCATGGACTCTTCAGTCCATGCAGCTCTCCAGGCCAGAACACTGGAGTGGGCAGCCGTTCCCTCCTCCAGGGCATCTTCCCGACCCAGGGATCAGACTGGGGTTTCCTGCACTGCAGGCGGATTCTTTGCCAGCTGAGCCACTTCGGAAGCCCCCTAGTAGAGGAGGCGATTAACACTCCTGGATGCTCCGCTTTAATGTGAGATACTCGGCATGGTTTATACTGGCTCGAGTCCGCAATCAGCTGGCTTTGAGAAATCATAATTTTTGAGGAAGTAAAGTTTCATGATTATTAACTAATTTTTCCATCAGCCCAAAGGTTCTTTTTTGACAGAATGGTCATCTTTACGATCTAATTCTAAACGGAGCATCGCAGACGTAAATTTTGCTTGGGAACATCTTATAACCGTCTTCTTACCCAGGAGGTAGGGTTTCCAGAGGTTTGCAGAAAGAAAACAGCTGCTCCAAAGACGCCTTTCACGGCCAGTAGAGGAGATTCTGTTCTTGACCTCAGCTCTCAAGTTCTATCGCTTTGAGTGCTGCTGTTGCTTTGCAAATGGCCAGGTCCATCAGGACAGCACTCAGCGTATTCACTGAGGTGATGCTAGGTCTCTGAAAATGCAGGCGTCTGCTGTGAGTCGTGCGCTTCACAAATAATGCACGTCGGGAACTTCATAAGAAGGGTTTCTAGGACCAAACGAACCCAAAGGTAACCAGATCTAATGTCTGCCATGAAGCTTTCTT
Organism: Ovis canadensis; assembly: GCF_042477335.2. NCBI lineage: Eukaryota > Metazoa > Chordata > Mammalia > Artiodactyla > Bovidae > Ovis > Ovis canadensis. The sequence continues at coordinate 100,047,363 of NC_091254.1, read as the reverse complement.
CTCTCTTCCCCAGGTTTGCCTCCATCTCTCAGCGTGAGGCTTTCCCTCCCTAAGACGAGCTGAGTCTGGATTTTCCTCAGATAAGGAAGTAGACTCATCAGGGCGAGGGCCCGCCGGCAAGGTCCAGCCAGCCTTCTCTCCTGCCCGTTCCTCAAGTTTTCGGACCACTGCTTTCTGGCTAGGACTCCGGGTTATTTCAGACTGAGTTATCTTGTGGACGCTAAACACACAGGAGATAGAAGCATTTTATTTGAAGTTGGCTACCGCTCACGTATCTCTTGCTCATCCATTTCTAACGATTCACTGGGGAACCTCAGGTCAGAGCTTCAGCTTTTAAGACTTCTGTCCAAGTCGGGCCAAACCAGATTTAGATGAAAATCTTTTGGAAGGTGTTTGCTAGACTATTTTGCATTGAACGCATTTGTTGCCTTAAATACTTATTTGCCTGCTTTTTGCCCTCATTCTCCTGGCATGCACACACCAGCACTATTTCGGTGTGAGACTGTGGTTCTATCATCTGACAGTGAGGACTAGCCGACCTAGTTGAAGGTTGTCAGCTACAAAAAGTTTCCTTCTCAGCCCCTTGATGTTCTGTTGTATCAATCACACAGAAATAAACCGATACCAGCCTTGCAGTGAGCAGCGAGCGAGCCCCTCTCCTGCAGCCCTGACGCTCAGCTTCTGTGTCCATGAACATCCCACCTTGTGATGCAGCCCATGGCGACAGTCTGTTTAGACGTGAAATTGTTGCTACCTTCCAGCTGGGGGAAAATGAGGACGTTGACTTCTACTAGTGACCAAACAACTTGCTGACTTGTCTTGGATCTATCTTAAGAAACCCCAAGTCTTTACGAGACTTACGAGATTGACTTTTGAATCAGATTCCATTTTAGTTCTTACCGTGGCAAGGAAGGTCTGTTTGGAAAGCACTGTGTCCCTTCCTTTCTGAACAAGCTTTTAACTTGTAGTTCATCACTTAGAAAGTGCGTGGAGCTGTTTTTTTTTTAATGTATGTATAAATGGTATGCGTTAATCATATCCAGCTAATCATATCCAGGTCGGTCCAGCTGTCAAGAGAGCCCAGTACATGAGAAAAACAGTCTTCATAATGGATTAATTCGGTGCAGCTCAGTCGCTCAGTCGTGTCCGACTCTTTGTGACCCCATGAATCGCAGCACGCCAGGCCTCCCTGTCCATCACCAACTCCCGGAGCTCACCCAGACTCACGTCCATTGAGTCCATGATGCCATCCAGCCATCTCATCCTCGGTCGTCCCCTTCTCCTCCTGCCCCCAATCCCTCCCAGCATCAGAGTCTTTTCCAAGAAGTCAACTCTTCTCATGAGGTGGCCAAAGTACTGGAGTTTCAGCCTCAGCATCATTCCTTCCAAAGAACATCCAGGGCTGCTCTCCTTCAGAATGGACTGGTTGGATCTCCTTGCAGTCCAAGGGACTCTCAAGAGTCTTCTCCAACACCACAGTTCAAAAGCATCAGTTCTTCAGTGCTCAGCTTTCTTTATAGTCCAACTCTCACATCCATACATGACCACAGGAAAAATCATAGCCTTGACTAGACGGACCTTATTTGGCAAAGTAATGTCTCTGCTTTTGAATATGCTGTCTAGGTTGGTCATAACTTTTCTTCCAAGGAGTAAGCGTCTCTTAATTTCCTGGCTGCAATCACCATCTGCAGTGATTTTGGAGCCCAAAAAATAAAGTCTGACACTGTTTCCACTGTTTCCTCATCTATTTCCCATGAAGTGATGGAACCGGATGCCATGATCCTCGTTTTCTGAATGTTGAGCTTTAAGCCAACTTTTTCACTCTCCTCTTTCACTTTCATCAAGAGGCTTTTTATTAGGGGATAATTATCGACACATCCAACTATCCTAGTACACAAATCGTTTTCAAAGCCATTTTCCCCAAGGTACCAAGTCAGACTCAGCTTCAGGAGCTCTTCCGTAAGCATTAGACCTCATGTAACCATGGGTAAGACTGCCAAGTGTGGCTAAGTGAACTCCAGCGTGCCAAGAAGTGGTCACTGTGCTGTGTTAAAAGGGGCTGGGACTCATAAGTGCCTTCTCTCTTTTTGCCAGATTTGGCCATCGCCTACTGGAATCTGGTATTATCCCGAAGGTTTAGGTTTCTAGATCTTTGGAACACCTTCTTGTTGGTAAGGGTCTTCCTGCTTGCCGGGTCCCCATGCAAGGGTTAGCCGGGGCAGTTACTGTCCTAATAACCGATTGCTTGTCTGCAGGCCCTGAGGAACCAGTGTCCCCAGCTGCGGTCCCAGGGAGCCCACCTGCAGCCATTCTCTGCCTCCTGCAGAAAGTGGTGCCATGGGCTTGGGCCAGGCTGCTCGAGGCCGCCTCCAGACTGTGTGTCCGTGGTCCCCGCCCCAGGGCGTTCATGGGCCGAGACCGCTCGGCGGCGACCGCGGCCGAGGGGAGGGTGCAGGCTGCCGGGCCCGTCCCTGACCGTGGGAGGTGGCTGTGCTGTCCTGCTCAGGGTCCCCCTGCTCTGTGAGGACCAGTCCTTCTCGCGGAGGCGTGTGGGGCGGCCCTCCAGGAGCGACCTGGGAAAGGGCCCCAGCATGCGCGGCAGGAGGGCCGGGGGTGGGGGGCGGCGGGGGCCCGGGGCGCGCGGGGGGCGGCAGGAGGGCCGGGGGTGGGGGGCGGCGGGGGCCCGGGGCGCGCGGGGGGCGGCGGGGGCCCGGGGGTGGGGGGCGGCGGGGGCCCGGGGCGCGCGGGGGGCGGCGGGGGCCCGGGGCATGTGGGGGGCGGCGGGGGGCCCGGGGGGCGGTGGGCGGCGGGGGGCCCGGGGCGCGCGGGGGGCGGCAGGAGGGCCGGGGGTGGGGGGCGGCGAGGGGTCCGGGGGGCGGGGGGCGGCGGGGGGCCCGGGGCGCGCGGGGGGCGGCGGGGGGCCCGGGGCGCGCGGGGGGGCGGCGGGGGCCCGGGGCGCGCGGGGGGCGGCGGGGGGCCCGGGGGGCGGGGGGCGGCGGGGGGCCCGGGGCGCGCGGGGGGCGGCGGGGGGCCGGGGGTGGGGGGCGGCGAGGGGCCCGGGGCGCGCGGGGGGCGGCGGGGGGCCCGGGGCGCGCGGGGGGCGGCGGGGGGCCGGGGGTGGGGGGCGGCGGGGGGCCCGGGGCGCGCGGGGGGCCCGGGGGCGGTGGGGAGCAGAAGAGCATGCTGACACACCACGTGCACGCACTCTGGAGTGTGAGGCGAGCTTGGGAGCCATCTGTGGACACGTGCACTCACCTGTGCGAACACAGGCTCTAGGGGGCTGGGAGCCTCCGGGAGACCTGGGGCTGCTCTCCAGCCGGGGCCCCCGAGGAGCAGAGTGGGCCCTCCAGTGTCTGCAGTGTCCAGTGGCGGGGCGCGTCCAGCCCTGCGGAGAGCTGCCTGGTTCACAGGAAGTGAGCGCCTCCAGACGCCGCTGGCCCATGTTGTTTCCGAGCTGGCTTCAGGCTTGGGTACAGAGATTAAAAATGCTGCCTTTCTATGTGAAATAAAAGTCAACAATTTTTGCTTTATTTTGTGTTTCCATAAGTGTGCTTTCTGCAGCTGCACAGTGGCGTCATGCAGCCCCTAACACTGGCCCAAAGCTCCGTTGCTGCATTAACGGTGCTGGTCTGGTCCTCAGGCCTGGTCACATTGTGTCCTGAGACCACCGGGCTGAGAGCACCATCTGAGCCAGCGGCCCACTGGTTTTTCCTCTTGTGTTTTAGGAGCATCACAAAAGATCGATCCCAAGGGGCACTTGGAACCTTCTAGATTTTGGAAACACAATCGCAGATGACATGTCCAACTACGATGAAGAAGGTAGGTGAAGTCCGCAGACCTCAGGTGATGGCCAGTGGGCAGGTGGGTCCCCATTGACCCCTGCCCGACCCCGTGTGTGAGACAGGAGTGATGGAGTGACTGGTACTCACTTATTACGCCCTGTAAATCCCACAAGAGAAAATACCGCTCACACTTAAAGTCGGGAGGACCGCTTCTGAGCTGAAGCTTTCAAGGTGGGCGTGCAGGGCCCCGAGGCAGGACCACAAGCAGGATGGTGACGGGGGCCCGCTGACCCCTGTGCGGCCAGCGGTTATTCCATCATGCCGCCGAAGCGCACGGAGGATTCCAGCCTGTGTTTACTCACCTGAGCACCATCCCACCTGCAGTGGCCCCCACCCCAGACGTGTCAGGGCTCAGGGAACTTCTCCCACTGTGGGCACTGCCCGCTCGGAAAGAGTGTCCACCCCCAGCCCCCTCTGCCCAGCGCAGACGTGACTGTGGACATGCTCAGCAGGGCTGGCGGTGGGCACTGCTCACAGACGCTTGCACGCCAGCACACAGCACCTGCTGCTCCCGGCTGGCCAGAGCCGAGGAGGGTAATTTCAACTGATCCATTACGTGTAGAAGTTTAAAATCATTTGAGTTCTTGAGATATAAATGCTGGATTGTGAGAAAAATCCTTTGTGAAAACTGTTATCCTAAAATGCCGATTTTTCCAAACCTTTTGCTTTCCTTAAGGAGCATGGCCTGTTCTCAGAGATGATTTCGTAGAATGCGCACGGCCAGTGGTCGCAGGCGGTAAAGGCAGTTGTGTCTCGGCAGAAAACTGAGTTGGATTTAGATGAATGGGAACCGCGTCCTGCAGGAGATGCTGGCCAGCTGTGCCCGTCGCCCATTTCTTCCTGACCAGTCGTGAGCCTGGAGACCCCCTCCCGCTGCTTAGAGAAGACGCCGCTGACTACTGGTGCCGGAGACCCTCCGTGATCACGGCTGGGCACCTGGAGGCGGGGCTCTAGCCCTGCCGTAGGAGCCCTCCGTGACTGTGGAGGGGCGGAGCCTGTCTGCAGCCTCGGACCTTCAGATCCTGGTGAGCCCTGCACGCTCACACCCACTGGTTGTCCGGGAACCACACCCAAGAAACCGCCGGTCAGGCGGCCGGACACATGTCCTGAGAAGACAGTCGTAGACGCTGAGGTTTTTAGATTTGGTGCCAGGATTAAGACGTAAGTTTTTTGAATTATCCAGATTTCTCAGCTCTGTTTTCTCTGGATGATCATGGGAATGGTCTTACAGGTCGACAGGCTGTTGAGGTTTGCACAGCAACTTTAAACTGTGTGCAAGTCAGCGGGTCTGTTTCCTGCTAATAGTGTCTATTAAGCCACCTAAGAAGCTTCATAAAGTATGCAAGTATGCTTTTTTAAAAAATGTATTTTATTACATTTTAAAAGACATTTTTCTGTGAGAAGTTATCTCTTTTGTGACAAATTTAAATTTAAAAATCAACTGTTGGCTTTCTTCCGTGTGTGATGTGAGCACTTGCTGTCCACCCTCCTGCCCTTCAGGTGTGGTCACGTCCAGCGGGTAAGACACACGTGGCTGTCCCCCGAATGCCACGAGCCGGAAGCCGTGCCACACGCACGTGGGGCGGAGTGTTGGCGCCCCGAGCCGCTGGCCTCCGGCATGGCCCCGCCACCTCCTTTCCCTCCTGGGGGTCACGCCCAGCTGGGGGGCTGGGAGGGCGGCTGTCCCGCGTGCTGTTCAGGTGGGCACCACGACCCGCCTGCCCATCGTGGAAGTGGCTTCGTGTGGCGGTTTGAGAAGCGCTGGCTGGGCCACACCTCGAACGTGGATGACCACATCATGGCACGCCCTTAGCCCCACCGCGGCCCCGCTTATGGGGCAGAAACTGGGGCAATTCACGGGAGAGGGGAGCGCCCTCAGCTCTGCAGAGCGTGTGCCTAAAATGTGCAGCTTAGTTTGGCTTCCTGAAGTATGAGCCACTCAGACCTGAGTTCTGGAGACCCAGCCGGGCGGGCAGTGTGCGGTGGGGGCTCAGCCCCTCTCGAGGTGCAGGGCCTGGAAGTCGCTGACCTCTCCCAGCCCCACTTCTGCGGCCGCAAAGAAAACACAGGCCACCTCTGCCCACAAGCCTGGGGTTCTTGGAGCTTTGACAGAAGCCTCAACAACCGTTCAGGGTCCTTCGAGGGGCTGCGGGTTCTGGCGTGTGAGCTCCGTTCAGGGAGGTCGCAGGACTCAGGCCGGCGACAGCCGCGAGCTCTGCGGCACAGCTCCGTCCTGAGGCGTCCGGCTGTGCGGGAAAGGCAGCCTGTGCTCGCGGGCCTTCTTGCTCATCAGCAGACGCGAGAGCTCAGTGACTGGACCGAGCCTCTCGCCCACGGCCGGCGACCGTCCTTCTATCCTAAGCGTTCCCGGCAGGCGAGCTGCGGAAGCGCCGAGCACTCAGAAACACTGAAGGGCTTCTCTCTGGGGCCGAGGTGGCTTTCCGCTCTGCCCCGGACGCGCGGACGCTCTGCGCTGGCTCTCCTCCTCCGCCCCACGTGGGGAGCAGCCGCCTCACCCGGGGCCCTCCCAGCCGTGTCTGGCCTGCCGCCTCCTGACAGAATCGCGTCCCACGTGGACGGCCTGAACCCTCTCCTCTCCTCTCTCGGTGTCAGGCGGCCCCTGCTGAGCAGGCCTGCTTCAGGTGGGCGGTTACAGCTCTCAGGGCGCACAGGAGCCTCGGCGTGCACGGGCGTTCCTCTGGCCGATAAGAACCGTGCCCCCGCGGAGTGCACACAGGCTGGAGGCACGCGGACTCACCAAACGCGAGGCGAGCGAGCGTGGCTGCCCTGCGCGCGCCGAGCCTCCGGGCCCGAGCAGCGCCGCCCCCCGCTGTGGCGGTGCCTCCACGCGTGCTGCTCCGTGATGTCGGCTTAGTAGAAGCTTACAGGGCGGTTACGCACGTCTCTGGCTCCTGGCTCTGCGGGGCGGCCACCCCCACGCTCACGGCACACAGCCAGGGCTCACCTCCCAGCATCCTCTTGGCTCACGTCGGCCGAACGGTGTGCAGTTGCCCTGAGCACCTCCGAGGATGGTGCCTCTGCCTCAGCCACGAGTGTTTCTGCCCAGCAGTGCCCTTCTCCCCACGGCGGGCAGCTGGCAGAGGGCTGCCCTCAGGGAGGGAGCTTGCATGCCCAGCAACCCGATGGCACTCACTGTGAGGCCCCTGGCTTCAGGGTCTCCCAGAACCGTGCCAGCTGGAGTTGTGTTCCAGAGCCTCACTCTCAACACGGGCTGCGAACAGGCCACCATTCACTTATGGGCACCTTAGCATCTTAGCATCTTAGGATCTTAGCACCTTAGGATCTTAGGATCTTAGCATCTTAGCATCTTAGCCCCTTAGCCCCTTAGCATCTTAGGATCTTAGGATCTTAGGATCTTAGCATCTTAGCATCTTAGCATCTTAGGATCTTAGCATCTTAGCATCTTAGCCCCTTAGCATCTTAGGACCTTAGCATCTTAGCATCTTAGCATCTTGCTGTTACTGAAACTATCAGATGTGTTCCCTGGTGCCCTGGTCTGACATAGGACTGGGCCCTGTGGTACCATGGGCCTGGGGACACAGATGGCGGCTTTTCTGACCCTGGGCTTCAGGTCTAGACGCCTGGTTTACACCTGGACCCCCCTAGCCGCGGCACCGCCATGAACACTCTTCCCATGGAACGTGGGTGGGGGCCCTGCCTCCGGCCCCACACGGCATGGCCTGTGTCTGTCAGGGAGGCATTGCCAGCGCTGGGCTGGGGGACACCCAGGCCACTGCAGCTCCATCTGCTTCTTCCTTCCCGTGTGGCAGATTTCTGTCAACGTGCTCCACAGTCACACGCCCTCCAGAAACCAAAGCCGCGCGCGTGACAGCTGAGTCCCAGCAGGGTGCTGGGTGCAGGAGCCAGGCGTAGGCTGCTGAGGGCGACCCGTGTGCTGCGAGTCCAGGAAACGCAAAGACGCAGGGACAAGGCAGACGGGTGGAGGCCCAGGGCTGGGGGGTCTCGGCGGCAGAGGGGCCGGGGACTTGGGGGTCTCAGCCTGGCCGAGAGAGGCCCACGCACACTGTGTGATTGACTGGACTGAGCCTGGGTGTGGGGCTTCCACACCGGAGCTCTAGAAACGCGAGTGCGTCCTCCAGGTCACTGGGCAGACTTCCCCAGAGCCGTGGCCTTGCCCGCCCAGGGCTGCTCTGAGCCGCAGACGCCTCCTCGGAAGAGCCAGCTCAGTCCCGACCCTGTGGACAGACGCTGCTGCCCCACGTGGCTGGGGGAGGCTGTGAGCTGCAGTCCAGACGGTGTTCTCATTGGTGCCACCTGCAGAGACAGAGGAGGAGTGCCTGCCACTCGGGCAGGCTCCCGACAGCGGCGCAATGAGCGGCCCGGAGGTCAGCGGGGCGACCTGAAGGCAGAGCAGCACGGCGGCCGCCCGCAGCCGGGGGCAGATATGGAGAAGTTCCAGGCTGCGATGCTGCTGGGGGCCGTCGGGGACGCGCTGGGGTTTGGGCACGCTGCCAGGGAGAGCAGCGGCTCGGGCGCCAGGGTCCAGGAGGAGATGGGGAAGGGAGGTGGGCTGGACCACCTCGTGCTCTCGCCGGAGATGTGGCCTGTAAGCGACAACACCATCATGCACCTGGCCACAGCGGGGGCCCTCGTCACAGGTGAGGCTCTGTCCCGGGGGCGGGGGCGGGGCGGGGGGCCCAGAGCCCGGAGGTCGCTCGGCACATGGGGTCCCCGGCAGACGGGGTGCGCCTCCACTGCCTTCCAAGACAGCCTCTTGGGCAACCGTGTCACTTTACTCTGCTCACCTGCAGACTCGGGTTCTTACGCCAAGACTTTCCATCATGTCTGTAAACGTTCACTCAGCAAACCCTGTGTATTCACAGTTAAATGTAATCAGAGGGCTCACTTTGGGCCCATTTCAGTTAAATGTAATCAGAGGGCTCACTTTGGGCCCATTTGGGAGGAAACCTCAACTTCTCACTGTGACTAGTTAGCTTGCTTCTGAATTTATTTCAAAAAATATATAAAATAATAAGCCAGTTTGCAGTTGGGCTGATTGAGATGATATTTGGGGGGCATTGTTTCTAAATCCCGATGAATGGTGGTTAAAACGCCATCTGCCAAAACACGGTTTAGCTTGGAGAGTTGCAGGTTCTCTGTCACCCTAAGAAATGCCATGAAGTTGGTTGGATTTGGGGGAAACAGTTTCCTTAAGTAGCAGGTTGATTTGAGGAACACATTTTTACTGAATTTCGGAAAAGCAGCGGGTGTCTGGGTGAGGCACAGCCCCCTTGCCATTGCTGTTGAAAACCTGTCAGAGGGTGAGCGCGTCACTGCAAAATTAGAACCTGAGGCGGCTCTGAGTGGCTGGAATGTGTGTGTCACCGAGTGCTCAGCCGCCAGCCGTGCGGGAGCCGGGTTTAGCTCGGATGTCACGGCACAGGAATGCCGTCTGCTCCAAATAGCAGGCGGAGAACTGAGCCTCAGATAAGATGGTGTCACAGCAGGTTGACATGACAAGCCGTCCTCTGAGTCTGCAGACTCCAAGACCCGGGGGTGGGGTGCAGTTGTGGGGCTTCCGGGCCGTCTCTGGCCAGGCCCCAGGCCCCGCCGTGCCCCGTCCCTGGGCCCTCCTGGGGGGCCCACCTGGCAGAGGCCCCGGCACGTCTCCAGCCTGCACTGTGGCCCCAGGACTCCCAGTGTGGCCCTGTCAGGAACGTGCTCCCCCGGGCTGGAGCAAGTCGCATCCCCTTGGCAGGAATAGGGCGGAATCCACCCGGTTAAGCGTGTGGATCCGGAGAGCACTGGGCGCAGGCCCAGTTCTGATGGGCGCGGACACCTCTGGACGCATGCCCTCTGGCCTGCAGGTGACCCTGATGCGCTCGGGCAAGGCTGCGCCCACAGAATGTGCTTCACCCTCTAAACATCTAAGTTTAGTTTTCAAACAGCCCAACTTTTTTCTTTAATAACAAACTGTAGCTTGTGTAAGGGGCATGAGAAATAGATGGGGAAACAGTGGAAACAGTGTCAGACTTTATTTTGGGGCTCCAAAATCACTGCGGATGGTGACTGCAGCCATGAAATTAAAAGATACTTGCTCCTTGGAAGAAAAGTTATGACCAACCTAGACAGCATATTAAAAAGCAGAGACATTACTTTGCCAAATAAGGTCCGTCTAGTCAAGGCTATGGTTTTTCCAGTGGTCATGTATGGATGTGAGAGTTGGACTGTGAAGAAAGCTGAGCGCCGAAGAATTGATGCTTTTGAACTGTGGTGTTGGAGAAGACTCTTGAGAGTCCCTTGGACTACAAGGAGATCCAACCAGTCCATCCTAAAGGAGATCAGTCCTGGGTGTTCATTGAAAGGACTGATGCTGAAGCTGAAGCTCCAATACTTTGGCCACCTGATGTGAAGAACTGACTCATTTGAAAAGACCCTGATGCTGGGAGGGATTGGGGGCAGGAGGAGAAGGGGACGACAGAGGATGAGATGGCTGGAGGGCATCACCGACTCAATGGACATGAGTTTGAGAGTAAACTCCAGGAGTTGGTGATGGACAGGGCGGCCTGGCGTGCTGCAGTCCACGGGGCCGCAGAGTCGGACACGCCTGAGCGGACACACTGAGCCCCGCGCATCACGGCGCGGTGGACCCTGCCTGTGGGCCTGTCTCTCCGTGGGTGTCACCACTGCATCCTCACGCCACCCTTCAGGTCTTCATTACGGCGGATCACAGATCGAGGAGCTAACGCAGAGGAGCGGCGTCATCGGCCCAGCGCCACCCAGCAAGTGCAGACAGAAGCCGCTCAGCCTTGGCCTGCCTCTGGAGCCCCGACCCAACCCGGGGGGAGGGGGCACGACCTGCGCTGCTCTGGGCCCGGCAGACCGTGGCTCTTCACATGATTTCCACAGGCAGGTAGGGCTCGCCGCCCCAGGCGTGTGGCCGTGGGCCGGGCCCTGCGGAGCGGCGGGTACGCCTGGCCGTGCCCGCTCTGCCATGCCTGTGAGATGGGCAGTGCTGAGCAGAAGCACGTGCTGAGCGGGGCGGGCCCCACGGTCCTCCCCGGCTCGTGCTGCCTGTGGTGGCCTTAGAAGCGTAGGCATTACCGAGGGATCCAGATGGGTCTGCTGCCTTCTCTATGTCATGACTTCATCTGGGAGGCTCACAGGGAGCTTTGTAGGTGGGTCTGTCGGGCAGGGGAGACAGAGAAGCGAGTTCAGTGGCCGCGTCAGCAAGCCCAAGAGCTCGGGCCAGAGGGCGCGAGGCTCTGCGGCTCTGAATTCGGGATTAGTTCCCGGGATTTTGCTGCCATTTTGCTTTTAAAGAACTTTTGTCTCTTGAAAAAGAATGTGATTCCAGAATAAAATGACCCATTTTAGGGGACCTGGAAGGGCCAGGCTTATTCGCCCTGGACTGGGAAGGTGGAGGCGGTGGCAGACACCCTGGCCTTGCCCCTCCCCAGCCAGGGTCAGCCAGCACCACCTGCTGTCACCCAACGTCGCCAGGGTTACCCAGTGTCACCTGGCGTCACTGTCCACAGGCCAGACGGGACTCACACCCACCAGCCCGGACCCTACCACACCCCTGCCCAGCTCAGAACTGAGGCAACACGGCATGGCCCAGAGTCAAAACAGCGGCCAGACGGTGCCAGGCTCTGCCCCGCTGCTGAGAGGTGGGGGTGGACAGGAGCCGCTCCCCCCGCAGCGCACCCCCAACCCTGCCTGGACTTGGCGTCTGCCTTCCCCGCCCGCACTGGGGCTGGAGGCGACCTGGGCTTCGTGCCAACCATGCTCTGCCTCCGGCTCTGCGCCCAGGGTGGGCGGGAGAGGGGCAGGGTCCTTCTCCCCCATGGGCCCCAGAGACGGGCTTTGCCGGGAGGGCTGCACGCAGCCCTGCACAGACAGGGCCAGGTGCCACCAGCCTCGCTGGCAGGCGCGCCCTCTGCCTGCTCCATCCCATCCGCTCTTGTGTGACCACGCCCCCCTGGGCCCCAGCTTTCGAGGGTGTGTGGCCTCTGTCCACCACGCTGTGGACTCACTTAATGGCAGAAACGCCCGGTTGTGATCAAAACCCATTCACGACCCCTCGCTGAGCCTACAGCAGGCAGACGGGGGCCTGACTGTGCAGTGGGGGCACGTGAGGCCATCCAGACGCCGGTCAGCAAGCCCTCTGTGCCTGGCACCCCATTCTGGCACCCTGAGGTCTCCAAGGACACGTCCCCAGACCACCTTCCTGCGGGGTCACGGTGGGGATGATGGGGACAGTGGGGGCGGGGTATGTGGCCGCTTGGCTGGAGTGGGGAGCGGGCAGCTGGGCTGGGAGGGCGGCTCTGGGCGCCCTGGACAGGGGACCCTGAGGGCCGTGGAGCAGGCGGGTGTCGGGCCAGCGGGCCCCTCGTGGACAGAGCCATCAGCTGTGCATGAAGACCCCAGGTCTTCCTCGATTCTCATGTGTAACAGTGAGAAAGCACACCTCTGAAATGAGATGAAATCCAAAGTGCATTGCATCTGCGGTCGGGTCTCTCCAGGGAGTGGGTCCCAGGGCCTCCCTCCTGTGGGGGGGCGGGCCGCGTGCTGGGGCGCATCTGATCCCCCCTTCCTCCCCAGACTTCTGGTGCCTGGACGACCTCTACCGTGAGATGGTGCGGCGCTATGTGGACGTCCTGGAGAAGCTCCCGGAGCAGCGGGCAGACCCAGCCACCCTGGAGGGCTGCTCCCAGCTGAAGCCAGACAACTACCTCCTAGCGTGGCACACGCCGTTCAACGAGAAAGGTCAGGGAGCTCTCCTCTCCCTCTGAGGAGGCGGGGCCGGAGGGCCTCTGTGACACGGCCTGGCCCGCCACCCTCAACGGGACCCCCAGGGATCCAGCCCCGCCTGGGCGCCACCGGGGATGCAGGCATCTCAGTCACCATCCCTGGTTTGCGTTAAGGATAATCTCCCACTGCTTTCCTTTTAAATGTGTGTTCTTAGCCAAAACATCAAGGAAAGCATACATCACCTGCAAAGATGTCTGTCTCTGAGACGATCTCGTGTGGGGTGATGCTGGCAGGCAGCCTCTGCCCCGGGGCTCTGCTGCTGGGGTCCTGGACCCGACCACTGGGCTCACAGCAAGGGCAGGCCCGACCTCTGGGCTGATGCTGAAGGACACCATCAAGTCAGATGCCACTGGCAATTAAAGAAGCAGGAAGTATGGTCCATAATAAAGAGAAATATCAGTGAATCAGAAATGACAAACTCTGACAGTCATTGAGTTATCACGTAAGGATATAAAACTGTGTTCCATGCTTTAGAAGAGTTAAGCAGAGACATACAGGTGTACAGAAGACCTACACCACAGTTCTGGAGAAAAACACTACAGCGTCTGAGTCAAACTCGCTGACTGAGATTCACAGCAGATTAGACATTTCAGGAAAAAGTTTAGTGAGTTTGAAAGGCAGAGCGATAAACTGTCCACAGTGGGACACACAGAGAAGAAAGGACCTGAAAACGTGGAAGGGCATCAGGGAGCCGTGGGACAGATCGGAGCACGAGGTCCTTAACAGAGAAGGGAGAGCAGAAACGGGGGAAACAGTGGCCCGAACTGCCCAGAGTAGATGCTTACAGAAGTGAACCCACACGCCCCAGAAACTCAGTAAATTCCAAGCATAAGAAACAAACAGACAGACACCTCCAACAAGGCCCACAGCCATCAGACCACTCAGAACTGTCAGCAAAGGAGGAGCACCTTCCGTGCAGAGCGCCAAGCTGAGGGCGGCGGGCTCCGTCGGAAGCAGCACCTCCGGGCGCAGGGAAAACTCAGCCAGACCGACACCCGGAGCAGAGAGGCCTGAGCAGCCTCTGAGGGCGGAGCAGAGGAGCCCATGCCCGAGGGTGCCGGGGAGAGACGCCCGCAGGGAGGGACGCCCGCAGGGAGAGACCCCCGCAGGGAGAGACCCCCGCAGGGAGAGACCCCCGCAGGGAGGGACCCCCGCAGGGAGGGACGCCCGCAGGGAGAGACGCCCGCAGGGAGAGACCCCCGCAGGGAGAGACGCCCGCAGGGAGAGACCCCCGCAGGGAGAGACGCCCGCAGGGAGAGACCCCCACAGGGAGGGACCCCCGCAGGGAGAGACCCCCGCAGGGAGAGACCCCCGCAGGGAGAGACCCCCGCAGGGAGAGACCCCCGCAGGGAGGGATGCCCGCAGGGAGGGACGCCCGCAGGGAGGGACGCCCGCAGGGAGGGACCCCCGCAGGGAGGGACCCCCGCAGGGAGGGACCCCCGCAGGGAGGGACGCCCGCAGGGAGGGACGCTCGCAGGGAGAGACCCCCGCAGGGAGGGACCCCCGCAGGGAGGGACCCCCGCAGGGAGGGATGCCCGCACGTCCTGACCACCTGCACAGGCCAGGCGGGCAGCAGTTCCTCTGTGAAGGAAATGACGGCGGGAACGCGGACCCAGCGTCCTCACGGGGAGGCTGCCCACAGCGGCAGAGGCCCCTCCGGGGAGCTGAGTCAGCAGCCCCCAGGCGCCCTCTCCCCTCAGACGCCGCCACCAAGAGGCCGGGCAGGCAGGCCACGTGCTGGGAGAACGCACTGCTGAGCACAAGTCTGCGAGGGATGTGAGCCCCAAGGACGCAAGGAACTGCTTTTAAAAGTGACTCTGTTCACTCATTGTTGCCAGTGCGGGGCCTCTGTAGCCCCGGGGCTTCCTCCAGCCGGGAGCGCGGGCGCTGCCTCTCGCGGGGACGCGGGGGCCTCTCCCGCTGTGATCACAGGCCCGGGCACTCGGGCCCCAGCAGCCGCGGCCGTGGGCTGTTGTCCCGGCTCCGGTGCCCTAGCGCACAGGCTCAGCTGCGGAGGAGCGAGAGCGTGGCTTCTCCGCGCCACATGGTTCTTCCCGGATCAGGGATCAAATCCGCGTCTGCTGCGCCGGCAGGTGGCTTCTTTACCTCCGAGCCCCCAGGGACGCCCTGAAGACCTCTCAGAGCCTAGTGATGAGGGACGTCCCTGGTGGCCCTGTGGTTACGAACCCGCCTGCCACTGAAGGAGACGTGGGTAGGATCCCTGGTCTGGGAAGGTACCACATGGCGCGGAGCAGCTAAGCCCGTGCGCACAGCTCCTTAACCCGAACTCTAGAGCCCAGAAGCCACCGCCACACCTCACGGCTCCAGAGCAGCCCCCACTCACCGCGGCCAGAGAAAGCTCACAGCAGCGACGAAGACACACTGCAAGCGTAAATGAGTAGCTAATTTAAAAACCCTGCTTATGGAAGAGCAACCCCTACAAAAATGGGAAACTGCTTAAACCAGCACTTCACCAGGGAAGGCGGGAGCACGCCGGGGGAGCAGCGCCCGTCACCGCCCGGCGACTTGGAAGCCACAGCAAACGGCCCAGCCTCACGGCTCACCCCAGCCCCACGCACTCACCCCAGCCTCACGGGCTCACCCCAGCCCCACGGGTTCACCCCAGCCTCACGCACTCACCCGAGCCTCACGGCTGACCCCCAGCCGCACGGGCTCACCCCAGCCCCACGGCTCACCCCAGCCTCACGGGTTCACCGCCAGCCCCACGCGCTCACCCCAGCCTCACGGGCTCACCCCAGCCTCACAGGCTCACCCCAGCCCCACGGGTTCACCACCAGCCCCACACACTCACCCCAGCCTCACGGGTTCACCACCAGCCCCACACACTCACCCCAGCCTCACGGGTTCACCGCCAGCCCCACGCGCTCACCCCAGCCTCACAGGCTCACCCCAGCCCCACAGGCTCACCCCAGCCCCACGGGTTCACCACCAGCCCCACACACTCACCCCAGCCTCACGGGTTCACCACCAGCCCCACACACTCACCCCAGCCTCACGGGTTCACCACCAGCCCCACACACTCACCCCAGCCTCACGGGTTCACCGCCAGCCCCACACACTCACCCCAGCCTCACGGGTTCACCGCCAGCCCCACACACTCACCCCAGCCTCACGGGTTCACCGCCAGCCCCACACACTCACCCCAGCCTCACGGGTTCACCGCCAGCCCCATGCGCTCACCCCAGCCTCACGGGTTCACCACCAGCCCCACACACTCACCCCAGCCTCACGGGTTCACCGCCAGCCCCACGCGCTCACCCCAGCCTCACGGGCTCACCCCAGCCTCACAGGCTCACCCCAGCCCCACGGGTTCACCCCAGCCTCACGGCTGACCCCCAGCCGCACGGGCTCACCCCAGCCCCACACACTCACCCCAGCCTCACGGGTTCACCGCCAGCCCCACACACTCACCCCAGCCTCACGGGCTCACCCCAGCCTCACAGGCTCACCCCAGCCCCACGGGTTCACCCCAGCCTCACGGCTGACCCCCAGCCGCACGGGCTCACCCCAGCCCCACGCGCTCACCCCAACCTCACGGGTTCACCGCCAGCCCCACACGCTCACCCCAGCCTCAGGGGTTCACCACCAGCCCCACGCGCTCACCCCAACCTCACACGCTCACCCCAGCCTCATGCACTCACCCCCAACTTTACAGGTTCACTCCCAACCTCACGGGCTCACCCCAACCTCACGGGCTCACCCTAACCTCACAGGTTCACCCCCAACCTCATGGTCTCACCCTCAACCTCATGGGCTCACCCTAACCTCACGGGCTCACCCCCAACCTCACGGGCTCACCTCCAACCTCACAGGTTCACCCTCAACCTCACGGGTTCACCCTCAACCTCATGGGTACACCCCCAACCTCACGGGCTCACCCCCAACCTCGCGGGCTCACCCCCAACCTCACGGGTTCACCCTCAACCTCACGGGCTCACCCCCAACCTCGCGGGCTCACCCCCAACCTCACAGGCTCACCCCCAACCTCGCGGGCTCACCCCCAACCTCACGGGCTCACCCCCAGTCTCACGGGCTCACCCCCAACCTCGCGGGCAAGCTCGTGTGGACAGTGGTGTCCGGATGTGGCGGAGATTCCAGGGTGGGGGTGTGCAGTGGTGTGGCAGCTTCAGAAACTGGTCCCGCAGTTTCTCACAACCCTGAACATTCATGCGATGTATGAGCTCAACGTTCTTCTCAGAGATGTTTACCCAAGAGAAGAGAAAACACCCTTCCACACGAGATTT
Source organism: Ovis canadensis (assembly GCF_042477335.2). Classification (NCBI taxonomy): domain Eukaryota; kingdom Metazoa; phylum Chordata; class Mammalia; order Artiodactyla; family Bovidae; genus Ovis; species Ovis canadensis. The sequence goes on along the minus strand of NC_091254.1, from coordinate 100,030,460 downwards.
GGTCATCAATGCTCAAAGCACCTTTATCTGTATTAGCCTCAGACTGGAGACAACTCAAACGTGCGTCAGCTGCGAGTGGACAAACTGGCTGAGTTCCCTCCACCCACACGGCGGAGCCCAGCCACGGACACACAGTGCAGACGATCCCAGCACAGCTACGCTGAGTGGAGGGAGCCAGGCAGAAAAGGCTGCTTTCCATGTGGTTCTGTTTGTATACGTTTCCAAAGGGGGCAGAAGCACAGACGTGTTGCAGTTTTCCTTTGGGCACCGGTTTCCTCGGGGTGTCATGTCAAGACAACATGCATTTGTCAGCTACACGTGGCCGGTTGTCCGTCAGCTGTAGCTCAGGGAAGCAGCTTTCAGGCAGGGGGCATGCCTGCCTGGACGTGCACCATGGACACTCTGGCTCCTGCGTTCCCAGTCGGGGCGCACTGGGAGCGGCCCCCACCCCAGTGGAAAGCCTGCCTTTCGTGGCTGCGCCTGTCCCAACACGTGCCTCTGAGATTTCCTCCATCTCTCGTCTTTGTCAGGAACGTGGGCAGTTTCCCTGTCTCTGACGCACCGACGCAGATAAACGTGGGCACAGACTGCCGTGCGTGTCCGGGTTAGGTGGGGTTGCAGGCAGAGGTCTGAATGCAGGTTCCCCACGCAGGCTCGGGGTTTGGTGCTGCCACCAAGGCAATGTGCGTGGGGATGCGGTACTGGCAGCCGGGACGGCTGGAGACGCTGGTGGAGGTCAGCGTGGAGTGCGGCAGGATGACACACAACCACCCCACAGGTGACGGCGGGCGGCGGGCAGCGGCGCTCAGGGTGACCGGGAGCCACGCTCGGGAGCGTGGCCCCAGTGGCGGGTGAGGGGCCCCCCTAGCCTCTGTCCCGAGCCTGGCCCTGGCGGGTGGGGGTTCCATCCTGGGGTGGGGGTTCCATCCTGGGGTGGGGGGGCCCCCCTGGCCTCTGTCCCGAGCCTGGCCCCGGCGGGCGTGGGGTCCACCCTGGCCTCTGTCCCGCATCCCAGGCTTCCTTGGGTCCCTGTGCACTGCCCTGTTTGCGTCATACGCTGTCCAGGGAAAGCGGCTGGAGCAGTGGGGGCGAGACATGCTGCGGACGGTGCCGCTGGCCGAGGAATACTGTAAGAAAACCATTCGGCACCTGGCAGGTGAGCCCGCACCCCCATCCACACACACAGCGGCGAGGCCAGGCCCGGGGGAGGGCGGCTCCGTGTGACGGGCAGACCCCAGGTCTGTGGTCTGCGGTGCCACCTGGCCGCAGGGCGGGAGGCCCGGTGTGGGGACACTCTCTGGGCTCTTGAGGCGCGGGTCCCCCCACCCCTGGCATCATCCATGAGCAGGTGCAGCTGCACAAACGATTCAGAAGGGTCACCACTGCCTCCGGGGCTTGGATGTCAGGCGACTAATTAGGGGCAGTGAATGTCCTGTCTCCTGACTTTGCAGGCACAGCACTGAGTTAACAGAAACACTCAGGCTCAGAATTTCCGCGAGAAGCCACTTAGGCCTTGCCATGGCTGCCTTAGTTCAGCACCCCTTCACGCCTCCTTTCCCCTCTCCATCTTCCCTGCTAGTGTCTCAAAGCAGCTACAGTGTGAGCATCTTTTAATTTTGGGAGCCATCGCTAAAGCCCCAGGCCCTCCTCCAACCCCATCTGGGTGGGGGCACGGGCTCTGCCTCTGGCCCTCCCCATCGCAGCCCACAGCACCTGGCTGGACGGCCGGCACAGCCTGCTCCCCTGCTCTTTGTGTTCAGAATACCAGGAGCACTGGTTTTACTTTGAAGCTAAGTGGCAGTTTTACCTGGAGGAGAGAAAAATCATCGAGGACACCGAGAACGAGGCCAGCTTTCCCGACCGCTACGACGCGGAGGAGAGGGAAAAAGTAGGCTCTTGGGCCCGAGATGCATGGGGTGAGAGAAGTGGGGGCCGCTGCCCGGGGTCCCAGGCCCAGCCCTGCCTACCGCCCCCACCTGTGGGGAACCAGGGAGGTGAGCTGAGGGAGCATTTGGGGGGCTGTGGGAGACCATGCAGGAAGCCCATTTGAAATGGCTACTGCGTTTATCTTTTCATCTTCTTGATTATAAGCACAATTTGTGCAAAAATAGTCCATCTCACTTCATCTCTCCTGAAGACCAGGGATATAGGGTTGTCTAGGATGAACAAATCGATGCAAACCAGTGGCATTCCCCATGCTGAGAAAACCCCTGCAGTGGCTGAAATCGCTGGGATCGTGATTGGCAACACAAGAGAAAGCCTGTGTAGCTATAGTTTAACCGAGGCAGACATTTATTATCCTCCCATAAAGGATGTTCAGAGCTGGTCAGAGTCTCCTGCAGGGAGGAACTGAGGGTCTTCCCTGTTTGGCTGCTCTGCTATTCTGAGAACTTGCCTCGTAGTCCAGACTGGCTGCTCCTGCTCCAGCCAGCACACCTGTATTCCAGGAAGCAGCATCTGCCCTTCCCTTTTCAAGTGCTTCCTGCTGCCCTCTCGTTTCTCTCGCACGGGTCCCCTGATGCAGGAAGACTCTGTCACACTGTTCTGGAGATGCTGCTGCCTCAAACCAACCTGGCTTTGTTGCCAAGGTGCAGCAGTGTGACCTGCCCGTGTCCATCTCCCTGGCTGTGTCTGGCCCCTTCCCCTTGTCAGGCTTCTCTCCCAGACAGAGGGACCTGCCCTGAGGCCCCAGCTGCTTGAGCCAGCAGTGACGTCCGGCCACAGCATTCCAGGCCCCTTCCCGGCCGTCTGCATCACAGAATTCGCTGCCTTTGTCTGCGGGAAGGCCGGGGCGTGAGAGGCTGGGAAGCTGGCCTTTCCAGCCCACTGTCCACCGCAGCCGGGGGCAGTGCCTGGACACAGGGGCTCACATCAGCGCAGGGACGGGCCAGGAGCTGCGCCCCGAGGCCCTCGGCGTGGTCCAGGCCAGGCCCCTGACCCATGGTGCCCTCCCAAGACCTACAGGAAATGGAGCTCTGAGGGCCGCGGGGGCCGGCGAGGCCACGACGCCCCCATGATCGCCTACGACGCCCTCCTGGGAGCCAAGGGCAGCTGGACGGAGCTGTGCCGCCGTGCCATGTTCCACGGAGGTGAGGGGCCGCCCACGGGCCTCCTGCTGGGAGGAGCACCTGCCTCCCCAGCACCAGGGGGCCTCTCCGAGCGCCCAGGGGTGCCCAGCAGTGCCTCCCGGGGCAGGCGGAGGGGAGAAGGGGGCAGCAACCTGGGGCCTCGGGCGGGTAGGGAGGAGGAGGCTGGGAGGCGAGGTCAGCGGGTGAGGGGCGCTGTGGGGGCATCACCCCTTCGAGGCTGTCCCCTGAGTGCTGGGCCCCGGGCTGGGAAGACCTCTGCACACCGGGGGTGCAGCCATCCCAGGAGCGGGAGGGGACACCCCGCGCCCTCACTGGGCTACGGCCGAGGTCAGGGCAGGGGCTGAGACGGCTCAGCCCCCTGGCGAGGGGATGCGGGGCCGGGGGCGGGGACCACAGGGCAGCTCTGAGGGTCCCGTCTCTTCCAGGCGAGAGCGGGGCCACCGGGGCCATCGCCGGCTGCCTGTTCGGGCTGCTGCACGGCCCGGGCGCGGTCCCCGTGGGCCTGTACCGCGCGCTGGAGCACCAGGAGGAGCTGAGGCGCCTGGGCGAGGCGCTGCACCGCCTGTCCTCGCAGGAGAAGTAAAGCCTCCCCTGCCGAGGCCGCACGCAGCCCCCCGTCGCCTTAGCCCGCCCTCCAGGTCCCCGGGGCCTAACTGCTGCGTAAAATGCACCGTTTGTCCGATGAGCGTGTTCTCCCTGCCCTGGCCTCGTGCCTTACTGACGTCACTCTGCATTCGACACCTCAGACCTCCAAATACAAGGTCGCGAAGGGCCTCTTGGACAGTCGGTGTGTTTTATTCTGTTGCGAAACTAACGCTCTCTGCTCACTGACTGGACAGCACTAACCGCCACGGCTCAGCTGGGATGGGCTCGGGCTGCAGGGCGTCCCGCACGCCACCTTCTAGCTCTTAGCGGGGCCTGTCCACCCCACACACTGCTGGGTCCCCAGCCCCGTCTGCACCCTCGCCACGGTGTGTCCAGACCAGGAGGAAGAGCGGCCCCCAGCCCGAGCCTTCGGGGCACCCCACACGCTCGTCTAACCGCCAGCCCACGTGTTTAATCACACCAGTGCTTAACACCAACCCCTCTGGGAGCGACTAACCGAGGACGCCTGGAAACGGGCCGCCCTTCCCCAGGCTCGACGATGAGGACAGAGCTGGGCCTGCTCCCTGTGGTCGGGCTTCTCCCCGAGGACACTCCCTCTTGTTAAAAATAACTCTGACCACAGCCTTGGTGAGGCAGCGGCTGGTGTGAGCGGAACAGGGGGTGGCGGCTGACACGTAATGCGTGCGTCGCCAGCTTGGCGGGCCCATCGTGCGGTGGCAGTCCCCACGGGGTGAAGGCTTGCTGCGGAGAGGTCAGGCGCGTCCCCTCCAGACACGCGCGGCACTCACCCCAAGCCCCAGGCTGCAGCGACCGGGGCGCGTTTCTAGCCGAGGCCATGGGTGGTGCTCCACTGGCCCTCGGGGCCCCTGGCTATGCTAACAAGCCCTTGGCCTCGCGCGCATCGTGACACGGGGGCTCCACGCAGCGGCTCTGAGCCACCGAACTAACCTCGCTGCTCAGGACACTCAGCAGTCAGAGTCGGGGGTGGGCAGGTGCCCCACTGTGCGGGTGCAGGCAGGGCTGGGGGTGCGGAAATTAACAGAGTGGTGTTCCAGGAACGGAAGCCAGCTAAGGTGAGTCAACCCTGGCCCAGGCGCGCAGGACGTGTTGGGCTTCCACGCAGCCTCCATGCCGTGTGCCTGGCCCTCCCATAAGAGCTGCATGCCCGCGCCTCTGCGCCCAGGGATGGGGAGCCCCTGGGCTGGAGCCGTGGGGCCTCCACCCTCCTGACGACGCAGGAGGACTGATCGCCTCCTTGGGAGTCAGGCAGCGAGTCTACTTACAGACTGATTATAAACTAAAACACACAGAGATTCTCAGGCTCATAAAATTAGAGTGAAATTCGTTCCCCCCACTTCCTTTTCCTATTCCAGGGAAACGCAAATCTTGAAAAGAAAAAAATCATAAAAGGAAAGAGAATCCCATATGTACTCAGATGTTCTAAAATGTAATAGTTGCTGATTTCATTTTTATTAGAAAAGGGATACGTGCATTCAGCTTCAGAAACCCAGTCCATAAATTGGGGTGTCACCCGACTGGTGTCACCAGGGCGAGGTCATGGTGCCTACACTCCCTTCCAGAAGGCTCTGCACACACAGTGAGGATAAGTGGGGTGCCACACACACGCATTTCTGTGGTACACACACACACGACTTCTCTGCACAAACAGGAATCTCACTTTACATATGACTTGTTTTGGGTGTTTTTCACTTAACACTTTTCTGGACATTTTCCTAGACCATCACACATGCATCCCTCTCCATCTCCTCAGCTCTTGCCTGAAATTCCATTGCCCTGAATTTGGTGGCCGTTTCCCTCCTGCGTCTGTGCTGCACGCCTGCATTACGGCCCCACGGCCGGTCAGGACGCGGGTGTGAGAGCCACAGGTTCACACCCTGAGCCACAGCTTCAGGGAGGGGCCTCCCAACAAGCCGACCCCACCCCCAGCCCCTCTGCCTCCCTGACCCCCCCGTCAGTTATGACCCAGCACCCGGACCAGATGGAGCAGGAAGCGTCCAACTCTGTGCTCCACCAAAATGCGGGGCTTGAAAACCCCATCCCCGGGACTCACCCCGAAGGTGCAAGGGGTTCTTGGGGCGACACTGGCAGCGCTGACCACCTGGGTTAAGACGCCCCCCGTCTCAACCTGTTCCCGGTGAAGGAGTAGATATGATGTGAGCGCCGGGTGTGGTGGAAGGATGCCAGCCTCGAGCCTTTCGGGGGCTCCAGGAACCTGCCATCCGCTCAGCCTCGGCTTCCCTGGAAGGGGCTTAGGTTCCGGGGCCAAGCTGCAGACAGGTGACGGCCAGGCCAAGCCCACACCAGTTCCTTGGGCTTCTCCTCTCCCCTGCCCGCCCCCAGACACGAGAGAGGAAACGCTGGGCCCCCAGACGCGAGAGAGGAGACGCTGGGCCCCCAGACGCGAGCGGGGAGACGCTGGGCCCCAGACTCGAGCGGGGAGACGGGGGCCCCCAGGCATGAGCAGGGAGATGTGGGCCGGCCGGAGTCTGACCACAGGCCAGCCCCGCGGGCACAGGCAACGGCAGGTCACCCTCGACCCGGAGCCTCACCCACCCCGCCTGGGCTCACACGTCCCCCTGGCGCAGGTCACCCTCGACCCAGAGCCTCACCCAGCCCGCCTGGGCTCACACGTCCCCCTGGCGCAGGGGCGGTCAGTTTTCAGGGCCCTGCAGGCCATTCTCGAAGCTAGGGGCTTTTCTGCCTCCCTCAAGCACAAAATCGCAAACGGCTCAAGGAACCCACGTTCTCTTCGCCCAGCTTCACCCACTTTACTGTGCTGGCACTGGGCCCCATTTGCTGCAGAGTCTTCTCTCCCTCTCACGACATGCAGACACACGGAGACACGGGCAGAGACACGCACAGACACACACGTGTAGACACACAGACACACAGACATGCATAGAGACACAGGCACGCACAGACACGCACAGACACGCATAGAGACACAGACACGCAGAGACACGCACATGTAGACACACAGACACACACAGACATGCACAGAGACAGGCACGCAGAGACACGCATAGAGACACACACACAGAGACATGCGCAGAGACACACACGGAGACACACCCAGAGATACAGACACGCACAGACACACAGGCAGTCAGAGACGCGCACACAGCCGCACGCAGCAGAGCTGTCGCTGGGCATGAGGGGCGCGTCCCCACAGCGCTTTGCTATTTAAATCTCCGGTTCTGAAATAGTATCCGACCTCAGGGCCCGAGGCAGCCTGTGCCCAGGAGACCCTCATCTCAGCGGGGGCGCGGGGCGGGGCCGTCCGGTCGCTGCCCACGCGCGGCAGAGCGGGCCCAGGCCAGGCCGGGCGGGCCCTCGGGGAGGCAGGGCAGGGGCCTGGCAGGGCCGTGGCCCCGCGGGCGCTGGGCGCCGCCGCCTTTTAGGACGGGGAGCGGCTGCAGGACCCCGGCGTCCCGCCCCCCTGTGACGGCCGCGGGGGCCCGGCATTGGCCGGGGGGGCGCGGCGTCGCCGGCGGTGACGGGTGGCCCTGGGTTTCGGGTGAGCTCTGACAGGGCCACGCTCGGAGCGCCTGCTGCTGCCCTACTGCTCCCGCTGGCCGCGGGAGAGACGCGCTCCGCGGTCCTCCTGGGACGGGCTTGCTCACGCCCGCCCCGGGGCCGTCCTCGGGGCAGCGCTGGGCGGGCCCCTGAGATGGGCGGGCTGCTGAGGCCCCGGGGTGGGAGCTGGGGGCCGGGCGCGGGCCGCGGGGCAGGCGCGGGCGCGGGGCGCGGCCCGGCCGGCGGGCCCAGTGCTCGGGCGCCGGTGCCGCCCCGCGCCGCCCCGCTGTCTCTGCTTTCAGCCGCGGTCCCTGCGCCCTCTCGGGGCTCGGTGCCTTCAGGGCTGGCCTGTTGAGGAGCCTCGGCCCCCACGTCGGGGTCTGAGGCTGGAGAGGCCCTGCTCCACGGGGTTCTCACGGCGGGTCCTGGGCCGGCAGCCGCGTCCGCTCCTGGAACCTGCCGGAAACTCAAGTCTTGCGCCTGAGACCAGCCGCTCTGGGTCCTGGGGGCCGAGGCGACCGCGCGAAGCCGCGCTCTGCGCCAGCTCACGGCGCCGCGGTGAACGCAGGGTTCCCAGCAGAGGTCCGCGGAGAGCCCCCTCCGCCTGCACCGGGGCAACTCAGCCCGAGACCCGCTCCCAGGCAGTGGGCGTGCGCCCGGCTCACCGAGGAGCCCGCGGCTGTCACACCGCCATGGAAGCCCCCTAACGGCCCCTTAGGAGCTGCTTGTGCGCAGCTTCTGAAAATAGAGCTCTCGCTTCTGCAAAAATAGTGGAAGTCCCGAAAGAAAGTGTGTTCGCAGGCTTGCGTCTCCGCCCGCTGTGTCTCCAGCACTTTCCCGCCGCAGACTCAGAACTGCTGGTTTCCGAGGCGTCAGCCACTTAGCATGGGTCCCGGCCCGCACACAGCCCAGTAACCCTCGCCCTGTGCCGATCATCTCTGGGAGTGAGCGGCCAGCGGGGGAGGGCTGGGCTGCGATTCTGGGCCCGTCTTTGCCAAATGACCAACTGTAGAGGCTGGGGCCCCACCAGGGAGGAGGCTTCAGCAGCACTCCGCGGACACACTCAGGGGAAAGTGTCTGGTCTGGACGCCTGGCTGAGACCCCCGCCCCAGGAATCCTGTGGAGACACCGCCGCAGGTGGCCGAGCTGGGGTGAAGGGGCCTTGGGGACAGGGCTGCAGGGTGGGGCTCAGGCCTCGGTCTCGGGGTTTCTCTGGGAGCGTTTCCGAGGGGCTCAGGAAGGCGGCCCCAGGCGGTGACCTCAGCCCTCCTCCCTCCAGGCACAGGGAAGTCCTCCCACTCCAGCTCTGCAGACACCACACCATCGTCCCCGCCCCCCACACTCCCACCCTGGTGAGACCCGGAAGGGAGGCCCCTGCCAGACCCTCCAGTGCCTCAGGGCCACAGCAGGCAGAGTCTCAGAGCTGGGGACATTCCCCTTGGGGCTGAGTCAGGGCAAGCGCGGTTAGAGGAACCAACAGAACCACAGAAGAGAAGCTACTTACGCTTTTTCCTACCTTATGCAAACGAAGCTCATTCAGCTCAGTCACTCAGTCACATCTGACTCTGGGAGCCCATGGACTGCAGCACACCAGGCCTCCCTGTCCCTCTCCAACTCCCAGAGGTCACTCAAACTCATGTCCATTAAGTCAGTCATGGAGTCAGTGATGCCATCCAACCATCTCATCCCCTGTCGTCCCCTTCTCCTCCTACCTTCAATCTTTCCCAGCATCAGGGTCTTTTCTAATGAGTCAGTTCTTTACATCAGGTGCCCAAAGTATTGGAGTTTCAGCTTCAGCATCAGTCCTTCCAATGAATATTCAGAACTGATTTCCTTTAGACTGGTTGGATTTCCTTGCAGCCCAAGGGACTCTCAAGAGTCTTCTCCAACACCACAGTTCAAAAGCATCAATTCTTCAGTGCTCAGCTCTTTTTATGGTCCCCTTCTCACATCCATACATGACCACTAGAAAAACCATAGCCTTGACTAGACAGACCTTTGTTGGTAATGTCTCTGCTTTTGAATATGCTATCTAGGTTGGTCGTAGCTTTTCTTCCAAGGAGCAAGCGTCTTTTAATTTCATGGCTGCAGTCACCATCTGAAGTGATTTTGGAGCCCCCCAAAATAAAGTCTGACACTGTTTCCATTGTTTCCCCATCTATTTGTCATGAAGTGATGGGACCACATGCCATGATCTTAGTTTTCTGAATGTTGAGCTTTAAGCCAACTTTTTTGCTCTCCTCTTTCACTTTCATCAAGAGGTTTTTTAGCTCCTCTTCACTTTCTGCCATAAGGGTGGTGTCATCGGCATATCTGAGGTTATTGATATTTCTCCCGGCAATCTTGATTCCAGCTTGTGCTTCATACAGCCCAGCATTTCTCATGATGTACTCTGCATAGAAGTTAAATAATCAGGGTGACAATATACAGCCTTAATGTACTCCTTTCCCAGTTTGGAACCAGTCTGTTGTTCCCCGTCCAGTTCTAACTGTTGCTTCCTGACCTGCATACAGATTTCTCAGGAGGCAGGTCAGGTGGTCTGGTATTCCCATCTCTTTTAGAGTTTTCCACAGTTTATTGTGGTCCACACAGTCAAAGGCCTTGCCATAGTCAATAAAACAGAAGTAGCTGTTTTTCTGGAACTCTCTTGCTTTTTCCATGATCCAGCAGATGTTGGCAATTTGATCTCTGGTTCCTCTGCCTTTTCTAAATCCAGCTTGAACATCTGGAAGTTCACGGTTCACGTACTGTTGAAGCCTGGCTTGGAGAATTTTGAGCATTACTTTACTAGCGTGTGTGATGAGTGCAATTGTGTGGTAGTGTGAGCATTCTTTGGCATTGCCTTTCTTTGGGATTAGAATGAAAACTGACCTTTTCCAGTCTTGTGGCCACTGCTGAGTTTTCCAAATTTGCTGGCATATTGAGTGCAGCACTTTCACAGCATCATCTTTAAGGATTTGAAATAGCTCAACTGGAATGCCATCACCTCCACTAGCGCTGTTCACAGTGACGCTTCCTAAGGCCCACTTGACTTCACATTCCAGGATGTCTGGCTCTAGGTGAGTGATCACAACATTGTGGTTATCTGGGTCATGAAGATCTTTTTGGTATAAGTCTTCTGTGTATTCTTGCCACCTCTTCTTAATATCTTCTTCTTCTGTTAGGTCCATACCACTTCTGTCCTTTATTCCCTTCGTATCTCTAATTTTCTTGAAGAGATCTCTTCAGTTCAGTTCAGTTCAGTTGCTCAGTCGTGTCCGACTCTTTGCGACCCCATGAATTGCAGCACGCCAGGCCTCCCTGTCCATCACCAAATCCTGGAGTTCACTCAGACTCATGTCCATCAAGTCCGTGATGCCATCCAGCCATCTCATCCTCTCTCGTCCCCTTCTCCTCCTGCCCCCAATCCCTCCGAGCATCAGGGTCTTTTCCAATGAGTCAACTCTTCTCATGAGGTGTCCAAAGTACTGGAGTTTCAGCTTTAGCATCATTCCTTCCAAAGAAATCCCAGGGCTGATCTCCTTTAGAATGGACTGGTTGGATCTCCTTGCAGTCCAAGGGTCTCTCAAGAGTCTTCTCCAACACCACAGTTCAAAAGCATCAATTCTTCAGTGCTCAGCCTTCTTCACAGTCCAACTCTCACATCCATACATGACTACTGGAAAAACCATAGCCTTGACTGGATGGACCTTAGTCGGCAAAGCAATGTCTCTGCTTTTGAATATACTATCTAGGTTGGTCATAACTTTTCTTCCAAGGAGTAAGCGTCTTTTAATTTCATGGCTGCAGTCACCATCTGCAGTGATTTTGGAGCCCCCCCCAAAATAAAGTCTGACACTGTTTCCACTGATTCCCCGTGAAGTGATGGGACCGGATGCCATGATCTTCATTTTCTGAATGTTGAGCTTTAGGCCAACTTTTTCACTCTCCACTTTCACTTTCATCAAGAGGCTTTTGAGTTCCTCTTCACTTTCTGCCATAGCTCCGGGGTTAGAGCACTGGTCTTGTAAATCAGGGGTCACGAGTTCAAATCTCGCTGGAGCCTACTGGGCAATCCTTTCATTCTTTTTGGGCCTCCCTGGTGGCTCAGAGGTTAAAGTGTCTGCCTGCAATGTGTAAGACCTGGGTTCGATCCCTGGGTTGGGAAGATCCCTTGGAGAAGGATGGGGCAACCCACTCCAGTATTCTTGCCTGGAGAATCCCATGGACGGAGGAGCCTTGTGGGCTTCAGTCCATGGGGTCGCAAAGAGTCGGACATGACTGAGCGACTTCACTTTCACTTTCACTTTCTGCCATAAGGGTGGTGTCATCTGCATATCTGAGGTGATTGATATTTCTCCTGGCAATCTTGATTCCAGCTTGTGCTTCTTCCAGTCCAGCATTTCTCATGATGTACTCTGCATAGAAGTTAAATAAGCAGGGTGACAATATATAGCCTTGACATACTCCTTTTCCTATCTGGAACCATTCTGTTGTTCCATGTCCACTTCTAACTGTTGCTTCCTGACCTGCATACAGATTTCTCAAGAGGCAGGTTAGGTGGTCTGGTATTCCCATCTCTTTCAGAATTTTCCACAGTTTATTGTGATCCACACAGTCAAAGGCTTTGGCATAATCAATAAAGCAGAAATAGATGTTTTTCTGGAACTCTCTTGCTTTTTCCCTGATCCAGCGGATGTGGGCAATTTGAGAAGAGATCTCTAGTCTTTCTCATTCTATTGTGTTCATCTACTTGTTTGCATTGATCGCTGAGGAAGGCTTTCTCATCTCTCCTGCCGTTTCTGGAACTCTGTGTTCAGATGGGTGTGTCTCTCCTTTTCTCCTTTGCCTCTAGCTTCAAACAAGGAAGGCCCGCATTAGAAAGAAACAAGTGAACCCCGCAAGTGCAAGCAGTTTTTCAAAGCGCCCTCTCCAAGCTCTGCAGAGGGCCCGGTCAGTTAACAGAAAGGGGCACGGTGGCCCAGAGGGGCGTGGGAGACCCTGACTCTTGCCGCAGAAGCAGGGACGACTAGAAGCCAAGCCCAGGCCCCATTCCTGGGCTTCTTGGGGTGTTTTAAATGGGATCGTCCCATAAGAAATGTACGGGCTCACCCTAGAAAAACGATGATAAAATCTGTGACGATTCATTCTTTCCCTGCAGCCCCAGGAGCAGCAAGGTTTGCAGCGACAAGACGCCCGTCAACGTCCAAGCCCTGAAAAAGAAGGTCGGCCAGGTCACATGCCACCCGGCGGTGCGAGCCGTCCTCAGCAGCCTGCTGCTCTACCTGACCGACCGCGAGGACGCGGCCGCGGGGCCTCCTGCCGCCCGGAGGGCACAGGGCATGGCTAGCCGGGCCCCTGAGCCCCAGGACGCCCAGCGGCGGCCCACGCGCTTCCAGCTGCTCCAGGCCAGGTTCATGGGCAGCGGCCGCGAGCCCCGCCTCAAGAGGACCCGGGAGGTGGGGCGGCTGATCTTCAGGGACAAGCAGGGCCCTGGCAGGGGCGTGGTGGCGGCCACCATCCACAAGCTGCTGGAGAAGGCCGGGGAGGCGGCCGGTCGCCCGGCCCCCGGCAGGGAGCCCCCGGGCCGCGAGAAGCCGCGGGCCCTCCCGGCTGGGAGGAGCTCGGTGAAGAGCATCCTGAAGGTGTTCCTGGCCGCGGAGGAGAAGCAGGCCGCGGAGCAGCCTCCCGTGGAGCCGCCCGCAGCCGTAGGGGGCCCGGCCGCGAAGCCGAAGGTGAAGGCGGGTGGGCGGAGCGCGGCGCTGGCCAGGCTGCGGGAGAAGGTGGCACAGAGCGGCGGCCTGTGCGCGGAGGCCGGCCTCCTGCCGCGGCGCGCGGAGGAGCGCACCAAGAAGCGCACGCCGCGCAGGCCGCTGCACCGGCCGGAGCTGCGCGTCCTCCGCGTGGCCACCCTGGCCAGCAGCTGCCTCCGCGCGCCGCCCGCCCGCCTCCTGGCCTGCTCCACCGAGCCTGCGCTGCCCTTCAGCGTCGCCACCGTGGTCTGCGGGCCCCGAAGCTGGCTGTCCCACGGCACCCGAGTCACCCACACGGGCGTGGGCCGTGCGCCCCGAGGGGACACAGGCACCTCCCCTGACGCGGCAGAGAACCCCGGAGGGAGCGGAGAGCCGGGGTGGCGGCCCCCGCAGCCCTCCACGCCCCGGCTCGCAGCTTCCAGGGACGGCCTGGAGACAGGGCTCCCAGGTGTGGAGGCCGAGTGTGTCCCCCCGGCAGCCCCCGCTGCCGCCTCCCCCGGGGGCGAAGCGCATCCTGGCCTCAAGCCTGCGAGCTCCGCGCTGGGCCCAGCCAGCCCAGGCGGTCGGGGGGCCGCTCAGGGGGCCGGGGAAGTAAGCCTGGGGCCGCGGCCAGGACTCTCCGGAGGCGGCGCGGGGGCTGGTCCCGAGGTCACCGTGGCCGCGCGCAGCTCAGAGGGCGGGATGGACGCAGCGAGTGTGGGCTGGGTGCCGGAGCCCCTCTTCGCCGTCCAGGAGAGCCTCCGAGAGGAGAAGGCGCCCGGACACATCCCCCCACCGGCCGCACTCACCGCACCCTGCGCGCAGGCCGCGCGGCGCACACAACCCGCCATGGAGCCCCCGCAGGTCACGGTCAGACTCCCGGTGGTGCACACGATGCCGCCCCCTCCCGCCACCCCGCAAAGGGCGCCCGGAGACCAAGGCTGGGGTCCTCTGGGCGGGGTCATTGAGACTGGAAACCCAGGCGCCCCACATTCCCCCACGGCCGAGAGCGGAAGCCGGGGTGCGCGGCCGCAGGGCGCCGGGGCGGAGCCGAGGCTCGCAGCCACACGCGGTACTGCTGCCCGCGGTCCAGACCTCCCCGCCGCCGCCGTCTCCACGACGGGGCCACAGAACAGCTCCTTGGGAGGAAAGGACGCCAGACCTGGGCCTGGGGCTTCACAATGGCTCCTGAAGCCCAAGGACGTGCGTGGGGAGGACTTGGGTGGGGAGGACGCGCCCCCCCTGAGTTCTGAGCCGCCTCTGCCGTCAGAACCGCAGGGAGGGCCAGGCGGCGACGCCGGTGCCTGGGAGAACCGTGGGAGGGGCCGCACGGGCTGTGCCCCCGGGGGCCAGCGAGCGCCTGCGCCCACCGCTCGCGGCGGCGAGAGCGGGACGCGTGTCCTCGCGTGGCCAGCGGCACGGGCTGGGGCGAGGCCCGGGAGCCCCGTGCGCAGGAGCCCCCCGAGTGAGCAGGAAGGACGCGGGAGGCCCCCGCCACGCCTGGAGTCAGCTGGGCGCGCGCCTACAGCTGCAGGGAGCGCTGGCAGTGATCTCGGTGAGGAGAGAGCCTCCTCCTCAAATGGAAAGACACCGCCCGGTGTCAGAGCCCCCAGGCAGGAGCCGGTGGGCAGCGCCTCCCGGAATCCCCCAGCCCCGAGCCCCAGAAACTTGGCAGCTGGGCTGCGGGAGGGTAAGGGGGCTGGGTGGCCCACAGGCCCGGGCCTCATGGGAGTCGTGCCTGAGGAGTCTGCTCGCCAGCCTGGCGGCCACAGCTCGGCCTTGGGGTCCCCGCCCGGCCCCACTCGGGAGGCCCCCGGCGCGCCGACTCTGGCCGTCCAGCCCCACCTGGCGGCTCCGGGTCACCTGGCCGCAGGCGACGTGGCCACGGGCGGAGAGAAGGTGGAGGCAGGAGACAGAGTCACAGGCTCCGCGAGGCAGAGGCCTCAGGGGGACAGCCTGGAGCTCCCAACTCCAGCCCCAGGCCTGCCGGAGCCACAGGGGACCCACGGGGCAGGGGCTCCAAGGCGGCAGCTTCCTGAGACGCAGCAGGCAGAGGGCAGGGCGGGCCTCTCGTCCAGTGAACAGCTTCCCCTCGGTGCCAGGCCTTCCCACCAGCCCGGCCCCTCGTCCGCAGCAGCAGACGGGCGATGGGGGTACAGGGTGGCCCCCAAGCACCCTGACCTCCAGGCTTCCGGGCAAGTGGAGGGAGGGGAGCGGGCTGGTCTGGGGACTCGAGAGAGTCGGCGTGGACGAGAGGAGGGGTCCCCAGGGGCTGTGAGTCGGGATGGCTCTGGAAGGAAGGGAGAAGGCCTTCGGGGAGAGAGGTCCGGCTCTCGAGGGGTCAGGGAGTCTGGGAGCAGGCCCCAGGAGGAGGCTCTCGGTAGGCGTGCCGGGAAGGGCCCAGAACTCCCGCGGAGGCAGCAGGCGGGGCATGCCAAGGGTCTCCCGGAGGAGCGGAGGGCCCCGGCTGCAGAAAGCAAAGCCCCTTCCCTCTCGGGGAGCCCCGCACTCCCAGCGCAGGCCCAGGTGAGCCAGATGGTGCCTCCCAATTCAGCATGGCCCACAAGTGGCTCTGGTGGAGTGATGCTCGCAGCAGGCAGAAATGAGGCACCCCAGGTTCCAGCCCCCAGGGATGGTCAGGGGGGCCCCCGAGTGCTACTGGGAGAAGGCGAGAGCCCGGCAGCACCCAGCCCCCGGGAGGGGGAGATCCAGGCACCCTCCAGCATCCAGAAAGGGCAGACCTGGGTGTCCCCCAGTCTCAGGAAGGGGCAGAGCTGGGCACCCCCCAGTATCCAGGAGGGGCAGAGCCAGGCGGCTCCCAGCCCCTGGGAGGGGCAGAGCCAGGTGGCCCCCAGCATCCAGAAGGGGCAGAGCCAGGCAGCCCCCAGCCCCTGGGAAGGGGAGATCCAGGCACCCTCCAGCATCCAGAAAGGGCAGACCTGGGTATCCCCCAGTCTCAGGAAGGGGCAGAGCCAGGCGCCCTCCAGTATCCAGGAGGGACGGAGCCAGGCAGGCCCCATCCCCGGGGAGAGAGAGATCCAGGCACCCTCCAGCATCCAGGAGGGGCGGAGTTGGGCAGCCCCCAGTCTCAGGAAGGGGCAGAGCTTGGAGGGGCAGAGTCTGGCAGCCCCCAGCCCCCAGGAGGGGGAGATCCAGGCACCCTCCAGCATCCAGAAGGGGCGGAGTCCAGCAGCCCCCAGCTTCCAGCCAGTGCCAGGCTCTGCAGTGCCCACACCCAAGCTGGGGAGCAGCCTTGTGCCCCGTGGCCCTGCCCAGGAGGGGCCCGCAGACGCCCCCGGGGTGGGGCGCGGCAGGCGCGGGCCGCAGCTGGCCAAGTACCGAGCCCAGAGCTTCAGTGACCAGAGGTCCTTTGAGCTGTCTTTTAGGCCAACCATCCTCAGGGCCAGCGACAAGTACAGGCCTCCACAGTGACCCCGAGTGGCGTCAGAGGCCCAGATCTCACTGGGGTCCGGGCACGGCTGCTCCAGACGCCCCAGCCTGGCCAGAAACAACAGACCCGGTGGCCACTGACTCTCAGAGCCGTGAAAGGCCATTCCTAGCGCTGCTTCCAGGCGCTTTCCCTCAGGGCCTGCTGAGCAGAGGGGCCCGTCACTCAGCTCATCTGTCCCTCGGCCGTCAGAGCAGCGTCCGAGGGCCTGTGAGTCCTGCTGGGACCTGGGCAGGCGCTGGCCCCGGGGCCGCCCACCTGCAGGGGCCGGGGTTGGCCCCCCGAGCTACAGACCCCACAGGCCCTTGGCAGAGGTGCGGGGAGCCCAGCAGAGCCTCCAGCCTGGCCCCTCTCCCGCAGGCTCACCTGCTCAGGCCCAGCGCCTCGGCTGGGGCTGGGGGTGCCCGCCCCCTACGCGCCTGGCGGCACCATCTGATTTAAACTTTTTATTGATTCGTACTCTGGTACACAAAGGATTTAGGCAGCGGTCGGCAAAGAGACGGAGGAGATAAAAGCGCTGTGCACGCTGCATGCTCCCTTTTTAAAAGGAGGAGCAGGAGGGGCTTGGCGCTCTTTTAGACAGACCAGAACGTCCACTGAGATGCAGCCAGTCGTGTCCGTGGAAACACCTGAGCCCCCCACCCCACCCTGAGCCTCCGAGGGGCCACCTCCCACGGCCCCCACTGCCAGCGACACCGTCCTCCCAGCAACCCCCCAGAAGAGAACAGAGACACCCCCGAGGACTTGCTGGGGGTCAGTGTTCAGCTGGTCCTGGACCCCTGATGACTTGCTGGGGGTCAGTTTCAGCTGTCCAGGGCCCCTGAGGACTTGCTGGGGGTCAGTCTCAGCTGTCCGCGACCCCTGAGGACTTGCTGGGGGTCCGTTTCAGCTGGTCCGGGGCCCCTGCCTGGACCACCGGGCCCTTCGAGCTTGGCTGGTGGACAGAGTGCCCACACTGCAAGTGGGATGTCTCTTCTACAGAAGAAAGACCCTCGAGACCCCTGGGCTGAAACAACCGTTGCGGCAGCGGTGGGCGGGCAGCTGGCCGACGTCTACATCGGTGTCTTAGCCACGTGCTTTCTTATGTTGAAGTAGCTCCTCGGCTTTCACCTCGATTCAGCGCTTTCAGGCTGTTTACAGACCCGTCCGTGAGCCCCACGTGTGTATGTATGTGCGTGCTGCCCAAGGAGAAGAAGCTGTCACCAGGATCACGGGCGTGCGTTTTTATTTCAGGTGCCCCGTCGGGAGCAGCGTCGCTCAGGAGTGTACAAATTCAGCATCGCGTATTTGTGTAGTTAGGGCATCTTTGCGGTTCGGTCGTGACTTTTTAAATATTTGATTACATATTAACCATCAGCTGTTGATTCAATGTTCCTTATTTTATCCTCCTTTGTATACAGGTTAGCTCTAAAATGATCCCTTAGGCAAGAATTAACTAAATATATTTTGTGGTATTCTTTCCTTTGAATTTCTACTAACTTTATTCAGCTGGAAACCATCTTGAGAAAGGAAATAAAACATGTGGCTCGCCACACACCTGGTCCTCACCTCTCTGACAGCTGTGGGGGAGGCAGGTCTCAGGTCAAGAAGTAGGAGCGGCAGCTTCCCAGTGGGGTCCCTGGGAGCTCGGACAAGGCCAGCAGCCATCCCAGAAGACACAGGAGGGCCCTGGGGGCCCGGACGAGGCCAGCAGCCTTCCTGGGACTTACAGGGCCCCCCTCCACCGGGGCTTGGACGAGGCCAGCAGCTTTCCTGGGACTTACAGGGGCCCCCTGGGGCTTGGACAAGGCCAGCAGCCGTCCCAGGACACACAGGGGGGCCCTGGGGGCCCGGACGAGGCCAGCGGCCTTCCTGGGACTTACAGGGCCCCCCCCCCGGGGGCTTGGACGAGGCCAGCGGCTTTCCTGGGACTCTCAGGGGGCCCCAGGGCTCAGACAAGGCCATCGGCTGTCCCGGGACGCACAGGTACCCGGTGGGCTGGGCAGAGACCTGGGTAGAGGAAGGGCCGCCCCTGGGAAGCGGGGGCTGGGGGAAGCAGTGGCCACTTCCCTGGGACGTCCAGGGAGGCTGCGGTGCCCAGAGCAGGGCCTGGGGTTGGCACCAGGGTGGGTAGGGAGGCCGCCAGTGGGAGCGCGGGCCTGGCGCTCCAGAGCCCAGCACTGCGCGTGGGGGCGGGCCTGTGTCCAGCCTCTCCTGACGAGCTCCTTGGTGCCTGGAGACGCCGGAGACGGGGTCCCCGTGTCCCCCTCCTTCTGCCCAGGAAGGACTTCTCAGAAGAGCAGCTGTGAGCGTCCCCGAGGCCTGGCCTGGCTCGGGCGGTGCCCCCAGGACCCTCAGTGCCTGGATCCACCCGTGGCCTGTGAAACACCGGGCCTTTTCCCTGAAAGAACTGAGAGCCTAAGGAAGCTGACTTTTCTCATATCCACAGAAAACCTGATCAATAGTTGATCCAAGAAAAACAGTGGGAGATTCCATTGGAACCGCCCGAGGACTGTAGTCTTTCAGAAAGTTCTAGGACCCTGCCGGTTAGAGGTCAGAGCACATGTGGGTAAGCTTTTGAGACAAAGGGTTATGGTCACAGGACCCAGGTTGCAGGTCGGGGGCGTCACTGTGACCCCACGCACGTGCACACGGGGGGCTCTCCTGGAGGCCTGCTCAGAGCAAGCAGATGCTCGGCCTGGACCGCAGGGACAGAGGAGCCCCAAACCCGTGAAGCAGGAACCCCGCTGCCCCCACCACACCGAGAGCCGGCGCGGCTTCCCACGCGGCCCGCCCCTCCTGCGGTTCCCTGGACGCCAGCCGGCTCCTGCAGTAGGCTCATGTCGTCCACCGTCCACCCATGGATTCGGACTCAGCTCCAGGGTCAGCAGGCAGTGCTGGACCCGCAACACCCGCACTCCTGTAAACGGGTGCAGAACACCTCGCTCACACAGCCAGCTTTCTAGACAGGTGGCGGGTGAACGGCCAGCGATGAGGCCAGCGGGCCCGGACGGGACAGTCCTGACTGGCGGGCCTCCTGCCCCCGAGTCCGCAGCGCGACGCTCTCAGCCCCACGTCTCGGGCTCCCATGGGTGGTCCGACCCCAGGCAGGACGGGTGAACTCACTGGCCGCTGGTGATTAACTCGGCCTCCGTCCCCGCCGAGGTCGGGGCTGGGACTGCACGCTCCGAGCCTCTGAGGGGAGTAGTGCTCCACGTCCAGGTCCGGGGAGACCCTCCGGCTCAGCCACAAGTTAACCTGGGCTCGATGCCGCTAAAACAGCCCACCTGCCGCCCACCAGACGCACACTACGTCTGCTTTAACTGGTAAAGAAAGGGATGCTCTGGCCAGAAGAGCATCCGTGTTGGATTCCGTCAGCTGGAGGTCCAGTGGTTAAGACGCTGCACTTCCAATGGAGGGGTCGAAGGTTCAGTCCCTCATCAGGGAACTAAGATACCACGTGCCGCTTTTTTTTTTTAACCGTGGAAGAATGGATCCCTAACTTGCTTGACGTTCTGTTCTGACAAGCCACAAAACTGCTGAAAACCGTGCTTCTCCAGGACAGATTCCCAGCACCACCCGGGAGGATGGCTCCCACCTACAGTCTTCAGTTGGCTCAGGTAAAACTCGGCTCCTGTTACAGGTTGCACGTTGATTATATGAGACGCCTCTCACCAGGGGCCCGGTCTCCCCTCCCTCCAGAGTTGCCACCTTGGCAGAAACCCGGGTGAGGCCCAAAGGGATTTGACCGGGGCAAAGTTGGAGGGTCGTGGGCTGGATGGAGCCCAGGCACACGCGTGCCGCTCATCACCTAGTTGCGGGCCAGGCGGGGTTGTGGCGGAGGTGTGAACCGCCGGAAACGCACGGCCAGGGGAGAATTTCAAGCCTTTCGGAAGCAGCCTGAAGGAGCAGCCGACACGCCTGGCCTCCACGCTCGCCCTGCCGACGGACGGCAGCAGCGAGACGGGAAGCTCTGACTCTCTGGGCCCCGGCGGCCATGCTGACCGTGGAGGACCACAGGCTGGGTCACTGTTCCCCAAGTTACCCTAAACGCACCTGAGACTCTCCCTTCTTTGTCTCCCGGCGTCAGGAGGCAGTGAGAGGCTGCCCTGCCTGCGTCCCAGTGACGCTGCTGACCCAGGAGTCCCAGTGACCCACCCCAGCCCCCACAGTCCCCGCCGACCCACGGTCCCTGCCGACCCACGGTCCCCACTGACCCGCGAGTCCCAGTGACCCACTCCAGAACCCACAGTCCCCGCAGACCCACGGTCCCTGCTGACCCACGGTCCCCACTGAACCATGAGTCCCGGTGACCTGCCCCCGCGCCCACAGTCCCCGCCAACCCACGGTCCCCACTGACCCACGGTCCCCACTGACCCACGAGTCCCAGTGACCCACCCCAGCACCCACGGTCCCCACTGACCCACGGTCCCCGCTGACCCACGAGTCCCAGTGACCCAGTGACCCACAGTCCCCGCTGACCCACGAGTCCCAGTGACCCAGTGACCCACAGTCCCTGCCGACCCATGGTCCCCACTGACCCACGAGTCCCAGTGACCCACCCCAGTGCCCATGGTCCCTGCTGACCCGTGAGTCCCCGCCAGCCTGCCTGCCCCAGCGCCCACGGTCCCCACTGACCCACGAGTCCCGGTGACCCACCCCAGCGCCCACAGTCCCTGCCGGCCCGCCCCGCTGACCCATGAGTCCCCGCCCGCCCCAGCGCCAATGGTCCTGTCTGGCCCGTGAGTCCCCACCGGCCCGCCCCAGCACCCTCGGTCCCTGCTGACCCATGAGTCCCGGTGACCCGCCCCAATGCCCACGGTCACCGCCGGCCCGCCCCAGTGCCCGCCCCGCTGACCCGTGAGTCCCCGCCCGCCCCAGCGCCCACTGGCTGTCCTCCTGTGCCTGTCCCCGAGTCTTGGGCCGAGGTCACTGGGTGGAGAGAGGGCTCAGACTCCTGGGCACAGACTCAGCTCTGGGACGGACGGCCAGCGTCACCAGAGGGCATTGCAGGCCCAGGAACCCTGCAGGGTCTGGGGCACCCCACAGGGCATGCAGACGCAGGGGGCTCACGGGGGGGGGGCAACGGCTGGGGTGCGCGCGGCTCAGCTGCTCATCGCACCGGGCGCAGGGACCCTCCTCCCCGCAGCTGATCCTGCTCGGGGCCAGGAGGGGCCCCTGCTCGGTGAGGGGCCACCCCACTGTGCCCGCAGGGTGGGTAGTGCAGAGCGGGGGTCCCTGCCTCCAGGGGTCCCTGCATCCGGGGCCATGTGGACAGTCACCGCTCCCCTGCAGTCCCCGTGGATGAGAGTCTTGTCCATAACCATCATGCGGATGGGCTGTGAGGATGGACTCCTGTGGGGGGGGCACCTCCTCTTGTGATTAACTCCAGACCTCACTGAGGCGCATGGAGGCAGGTCCTCTGACACTTACTCCCGGTCTGAGAGGGGCCAGGACGGGCAGGGCTGGGCGATGCGTGAGGGTGGCTTGAGGATTCAAGACACGTATGTACAGGTATGCACACGCATACCTGCTGTTCTATTCCCTACACGGGTTAGAAAGTCCAGAAGGAAATATGCTCCAAAGTCCAGCCCGTCGGGGCCCCTGGGAAGTCGGAGCAGGAGGAGCTGGAGAAGACCAGAGCCCACAGGGGGCGGGGTCTCGGCTCCACGGTGCTGGAGGCAGGGAGGTGGTCTCGGGGCCACCAGAAGCTCTGGCAGAGGTATCGCTCCCCCGGGACTGTGAGTTTGTGCTCCCCCAAACCCCCAAGCCACACCCCAGCCTCACAACAAGCCGAGCAACCACGCGTCCTCCAGCCCCAAAGCCTCCCGCAACAGTGGGTGGTCAAGAGAGCGTTCTCCTCCGGGGTCTGTGGGCAGAACGCCCGCCTCCGGGAACTTGCCGGGAGCCTGGGAGGAAGACCCCAGCATGGGCCGCGACACACGGGAGAAGTGAAACTCCTGTCTTCTCCACGAGAGGATGCGGCGTCGTGTGGACCGGCTCCGGGGGGACGTTCCCCACGCAGGGACCCTCCTCCATGTCCACACTTCAGAGACGGGTGCAACCCCAAGAAGGCATCGGAATGCAAACCTGCCCAGAGGCTTCAGAGAGTCTCCCGGCATCTCAGAGAGGGAGGGCATGTCCTCCCCGTGCTAGGGAAATTCTATTCATTAACTTTGTCTTACTGGAGTGTAGTCGACCACAGCGTTGATTTCTGCTGTGCAGCAAGGGGATTCAGTCACACACACATTCTTTTTCACGCTTTTGCCCGTGACAGTTTATCTCAGACACTGAATACAGCTCCTGAGCTGCGTGGTAGGCCCTGCAGCTCACCCACTCTGTTTATAATAGTTTGCACCTGCTAACCCCAGCTCCCAGTCCTCCCCTCCCCGCGGAGGAAACTCTTCCAGTAAAATGAATGGTCTAGACTTGCTCTGGCCCTTCCGGCCATCACCGTGTCCCGGATGAGACCCGGTGGCCAATGGTCACTCACAGAGGCCCCGCAGGACCTGCTCTCGTGCTTGCCTGAAGTCCTGGTGTGACGCTGGCTCCGGCACCTGTGTGTCTCTTAAAGCGAACGCTCTAGGGTTCAGGCTCCTGGCGTGGAGCGCTGACACGCACCTTCACGAGTCCAGGACATCCCACGGCCTCAGGGCGCCCACACCTGACCAGCTCCTGACCCGGGACGTCCCGAGGCCCTCACCCAAAGACCCAGGAGAGCAAACCTGGGCCCGAGCTGCTGCCACAGTGCGGACGGCGAGGCCGCGCTCAGACCATCAGGACAGAGCTCAAGAGTGTCCTTCCTGGAACAACAGCCTTCAGAGAAACCCTCAAGGCAGAAAGGTCACCTTTCCTCTCCACCAGAGGGAGCCAGGTCACAGTTGCAGAGGCTTTCAGGACAGGGACACGCGTGAGCATGCGTGAGCTGGTGTGAGCATCAGCAGGCCCCACACTTGGTGACAAGCATGCCGGCCCCGTCCCAGGTGTATGCATGCTGGGTTTCTCCGAATGCCGTGAATCTGGGGTATTTTCTCTTTATAGTACCGCTCTGAAATCCCAAAGTTGAGAGCCTTGCCATTTTTCAAGAGTAGAAATATTTTTGAATGAGACCGTGTTTAGAGAAGGGGCCTCTAAAGCAGGGATTAAGGTCAGATGAGATCACTAGGGTGGCCCTAATCCCATCTGACCTGTGTCCTCATGAGAGGGGATCGGGACACAGACGTGCCTAGGGGCCCACCACGCGGGCACATGGGGAGGCGGCCAGGTACGGACCAGACAAGGGGTCTGCCAGCACCGCGGCCGTGAGCCCGGCCTCCAGGGTGGGGAGAAATGAGCTCCTGTTGTTTAAGCCACTGGTCAGTGGGGCTCCTGTGACGGAAGGAAGACAAGGAGGACGGGGCGGGGATGCCTGCCCGGCCTGAAGACGGGTCTGCCAGTTCCCAGCGCCTCCCAAGGGGCCTCCCAAAGCTGCTCCCTCTCAACTCCGGGGGGGGCCTCGTGAGCCTACTCCCTCTCCCAGCCGTCGCGTCTCCTACAAAAGCTCACTGTGGTCCCTGCGTGTCCAGGGGCTTCACAACACGGCTCTTCAAGATGCTCGTTGTACCTTACAAAGATCTGTCTTATTTAGAAGCAACACTCTTAGAAACTCGTCTCCTGAAGCAAATCCCAAGCTCAGGACAGAGCCCAGAGCCTCAAAGCGCCCGACACTCGGAAATCCGTGTTCAGAGAGGGACAACAGAACAGACAGCAGCGGGTGACCAGACAGGACGCCCACAAGGGCCTCGGCTTTACAGACACTGCCCCCTCCCTGCCCCACCCCCACCCTGCCCCCACGCCCCCCACGCCCCTCCCCGCCAGCGCCTGAGTAATTACCCTGCAGGGCAGGAGCACTTTGGGCCTGCCAGCTCCCTGGACCTGTTTTTCTTCTTCAAAGGACAGGGATAGGACTTCCTGCCCGGCTTGTGGGCCCCCGGGGGCGGGGGTGGGGGGCGGCGGCCTCAGCAGCACGGGCACTGGTTCAGCCCAAGGTCTTTCTGTGCACGAGCAGGCATGGCCGGCCAGCGGCTGCTGTTCAGAAGCTCAGTCACGGGCACTGGCTCAGCCTGAGGTTTTCTCCCCCATGTTTTGTGCACGAGCTGGCATGGCTGGGCCAGCGGCTGCGGTCCAGTAGCTCAGTTGCGTTCGACTCCTTCGCGGCCCCACGGACTGTAGCCCGCCCGGCCACTCTGTGCAGGGTCCTCACCTACAGAGCAAGCTTCCAGGACCTGAATCCCACCCCTGCAGCCCTGGGGAGGTTGCTCTGCCCTGAAAAGAGGCCCACACAGGGAGGCCGTGTGGCCTGCTGTGCCTGGGACTGTCCAGTGGTCCCTGTGGTCCTGCGGCAGGAGGCTGATGGCCCAGCCCCTGGGGGAAAGCAATTGGAGGCTCATTTCCCTGTTGACCAAACTCCAAGAGGGAACAGCAGGACAATTAAGGGAGGAAGCTGGGCCCTGCCAGACCACATGTCTCTGATTCCTGAATTCCTCTGGACCACACGTGCACAGAAAGACTCCCCGGAGACCAAAGGGAGCTCATGTCAAGGGATGTTCTACCCAGACGCCTCTGCGGTAAAACCACCTTGTCTAAGAGATATGTGCGCACACGGGAGGATCCTGAGACAGAGCAAGTGTGGACTGTGAACCAGGCAACTCAAAATGACTGGCCACAGGAAGCCCAGAAGAAAGGTCCCGTAAAAGTAATTCTGATCACGACGAGGGCCTGACCCAGTGACTCTGAGTGCCTCCCTGAGTCCCCAACATGTCTGTCCACACGTACTGGACTCTTTCCTCTTAACAAACATTTTACTTACTTAACTGCTTTCCATCTTTGTGGGAATTCTTTTTGCAAAGCTGAAGGCAGGGCCTCGTCACTGACCCCGGGCCTCGTGGCTGGGATCTGGCGCTTCCACCGCCGGGACCCAGCCTCGGTCTCTGGCTGGGAACCCAAGCCCCCTCCACGCCGCCGCAGGCTGAGGCCGCCAAGATCGGTCACCCCAGACCTCACGCACAGAGATGAGGAAAGGGTGGGGGGGATGTGGAGATGACACGCCCTGAAGTCCAGGCTCTCGGGCCGGTGCTACGTGGAGATGGGGTGTCTGGCGGGGTCACTGTAAGCCTTGAGGCTGCCTCACGTGGGTCTTTTCCATGTCCACCCCCGGTCCCTAATCGTGTATCTGTGACCCTGCCAGGGACCCACATAAGCACCTCTGAGGACCCTCTGAGCACGTCTATCCCACCGTCCCCACAGGCCTGGCCCTGGAACAGTCCCCTGCTGCCCCGGCGGCTGGGACACCGAGTCTCCTCTTCACCTTTCCAAAGCAATTACGGAGATATTCAGGCCGACGTGAAAAGGCCCCTCTTCAGCGATTCTGCCTGTGCTCCCAGCCACTGGCTCCTTTTCCCTCGCGCTGCAGTCTATTTAAAGCCAACTCCAAATATCATATCGCTTCACCCATAACTGAGCTTCAGCCAAAAACAGAACTTCGTACTTTATCGGAAAGAGTGTGAGCAGTGTGCTGCAACGCTTCCTGTGGGCTGTCGGGGCGCCGGCGGCTGGCCCACCCGGACCTGCGGGGACCCTCCACCATCCCCGGGGCTTCACAGTGATCATCGGTGCTGCCTGAACACCCTGTCAGTCCTGGGGGGACGGGCACCCCCCGGAACTAAAGTGCTCAGACAGCACATGTTATCCAAACGGCAGCAGCTCCTGAAATCAGGCAGCAAGAACTGGGAGTCCTGCAGGAAGACGGGGGCCTGCGGTGGTGCATGCACACCGGGGTGGGGCCCTCGGGCCTCTCGCTGAGCCCCTGCCGAGGAGCCGGTCCTCCGGCCGGTGGTTCTCACGTGGGGCCTGCAACCTCAGCACTGCAAAGCTGGCTCCTCACACAGCCTGGCTGTGGGACCCGGGGGGCCCTGTGGGCGTGTGCCGGCCTGGGGGCTGTGTGGGCACACCCTGGCCCTGGGGGAACAGCTGGGCACAGCCAGCTCCCTGGCTGTGGACGCGACCTGCCCTTGCGGATGATCGTCGGCTTTGAAAGAAGGGCATCTGGCCAGCAAGGGTGCCCAGGATGCTCAGGGCAGCGGGCATTTGGAGGTTGGTGGAGGGGCACCAAGGACACGGGTCCGGCTGCCTCTTGCTCCTAAGGTGGGGGCTCGGGCAGGTGCTGGCGGCCGGGCTGGCGGCCCTCAAAGGGCCCTCTGGCCGTGACCGCTGGCTGCCTGCTGAAGGGTCCTTCCTCTCTGTATCTCTCCCGCCACACTTCCTGGATGGGCCTCCTCTTGTCTAACGCTCAGCCACGTCTCCTCGGGCCCCAGATGTCCCCGGTCAGGGTACTACCATGTTCGAGTCCAAGAGCGTGTGTCTGTGGTCTGCGTTTCCTGCGGGGCTGGGACCAGGCCGGCGTGAGGATGGGACACAGCGGCTGGAACCCACCGGAGACAGCAGGCGTCAGGGGGAGAGGCCGAGGGAGCCTGCACCAGCAGGGCTGCGGGGGCGCCTGGGGCCGGGGCCGGGGCCGGGGCGCGCCAGACGTGCTCTCGGAGACAGGGAGGAGGGACGTGTGGGCCCCACAGAAAGGACGGGAGGGGGTGCAGGCAGCCACCTGCTCCAGCCAGAAGCTGCCCCGTCCAGGGGGAACGGGGGCTGGGACGGGCGGAAACAGGGGCTTGGGGGCACCGGCGGGGGGTGGGCCGCACGCCTGATGATTTCTAAGACCAGGATGGGTCGACGCCAGGCCTGCGCTGGTGGAAGGGCCAGTCACCGTGCCTGTGGACCGGCATCTGCAGGAGGCACCTGGGGTGAAGGCCGAGGAGGGGTCTTGAAAGGGGTCCTGCGTCTTCTTTCAAAAGCAAAGCAAACTAGGCTGAGGGCTTGGAGAACTTTCCCAGAACCAGCAAATGGGGGGCCTTTGCGGTTCTGTTCAGCTGAGCACGAATTTCCTACAGACCTCATGGAAACGGACAGACAGACGCCCCCACTTTGGGGCAGGCATGCTCCCCAAATTACTTTCCAGGCTCCTTGCTCAGCCCTCCGACAGGACGCTCCGGAAAAACCAATGCTGAGCGCCAGGCGAGTTCACAACAGCCGAGCAGGCACTCGCCACCAGAAACAACATCAGAGTCCCAGGGAGACACTGTCCCCAAGGGCCGGGCCCGGTGGAGTGGGCCGTGCAGCCTGTGGCTCCACGGCGTCAGTGGGCTGGTGCCTCACCACGCCTGACTTCTGCTGTTCTGAGCCCAGTTCTTAAAAAGAACCCTTGGGATGCCGGGGAGGCTACGAAAGTCCCTTAAACCTTAAAGAACCTTAAAATCCTCTTATCTCACCGCGTTTCCAAAGTAAAACTCAAAATGCAGCTTATGCACATTCTCACGGCCTCCCAATACGAGAGGCGGTTTTCAGGCCATCCATGGAAACACCAGGACGCGGCGGGGCCTGACAGGGAGGACGCTGTCCTAGGCCAGGGCAGAACTGCCGGCACACGCATGGCGACCACCACGTTGGTGTCTGCAGGCGGGTCCCCGGGAGTAAAAGGCCTGCAGGCTGGGCGGCATGTCTGTTCCCTCCCAGCCGTGACTCACCCTCCCCAAATCCTGTGCATCTGTGGGGAGAAGCCTGGGGGGCGCCTCTGACTCCTCTGGGAGCGGAGGGGACGCGGGCACTGTCAGCCCTGGTCACCCCAGACGGCCACTGGGCAGGGCGTGCCCACCCTCCCGCGTGGGCAGTGCGGGGGGTGGGGGGGCGGCTATGGGCAGCGCCTGCACCCCTCCTTCTGAGCCTCGTTTGGGGTGGTGGGAGGCAGGGACAGGCTGATTCCGCCGGGGTGGGGGAGGGGACGGTGGCACCCGGATTAAGATCCACTTATTCGCGTGTTATTTTCAGGGGGGAAAGTGTAGGCTGAAAGAGAACAAGTTAAATATAAGACGATCGTTTTCTGTAAAAAGAACATTAAACCATCGGTCACAGGTCAGGACGCCGGCCTTTGGACCCGCGGGGCACGGAGGCCTGGCCGGCTGTCTGAAGAATCTAAGCTGGACTCACCTCCTCCCACCTCGGCTGCAGCAGAGAGGCCCCGGGGCGCGAGGCGGCGGGAGCCGGCGCGCCGGCCGGGCCGCCAGCCTCCGGGGCCCAGGCCCCTCTCCCCGCCGGGGGCCGTCCCCGCGCCCCTCCCCCGCGCCCCCATCCCCCGGCGCCCCTCCCTCGCCCCCCGCCGGGGCCCCCGCGCCCCTCCCCCGCCGCCCCGGGGGCCGGGGGCCGGCTCGGCCGCGCCGCCGCCCGGCTCCGGGCTCCCGGCTCCGCGCGCAGGAGCAGGTGCAGCCCCTCCCGCCCCCTCCCTGCGGGCCGCGCCCCGCCCTCCGGGTCCCCAGGCGGCCCCGCCCCCGGCCCCGGCCCCGCCCCCGGCCCCGCCTCCCGGCGCCCGCGGCCCGGCGGAAGGACGCGCGGCGCCCCGCGCCCCGGGAGGTGAACGCGGCACCCCGGCCCCGCGGCCCGGGCGCCCCCTCCCGCCCCTCTCGGCATGGAGGCCGCGGGGCGCGCGCAGGCGGCGCGGGACCGTGTCCCCAGGTGGGCGCGCGGGGCCGGTGCGCCCCCGGCCCGGCGCCGGGCCGCGGGCGGGGGCGGCGGTGCGGGCGCCTGCGCGCCCCTGGGCGGCCCCTGCGCTGCGTGCGCGCCCGCGCTCGGCCCGCCGCCGCCGCCGCTGCGGGGCCGGGAGGGGGGCACGCAGCCCGCGCGCCCCGCGCGGGGACCGGGCGGCTGGGTGCCGAGGGTCCCGCGTGCACGTGCGCGCGGAACTTTACTCTGCGCCTTTTTGTGCGGCAGGATCGATCCGTATGGGTTTGAAAGGCCTGAGGACTTTGATTATGCAGCTTACGAAGAGTTTTTTTCCGCCTACCTGGCGATCCTCACCAGGAGGGCCATCAAATGGTCCAGACTCCTAAAGGGCGGAGGTGCTGTCCAGAGGAGCATGACCGGTGAGTTCGGCGCCTGACCCAGAGGGTGCGCAACAAGTCGTGCGGTCCTCGGTGCGTGCGCTCGGGGCCGCTCAGGACTTGGGGTTCCTTCGAGGCCAGGGGCGCTGCCCCTATCCCAGCCGTGCCCCGCGCAGGCGCACAGGTGAGGGCGCTGCGCGGTCCAGGTGCGAGGCCCCCTTTCCTCGCCTGGACGTGGGGCCTGCTCGCCCTTTGAGACGCTTGGCGCCCGTGGCCGTCTTTCCAGAAGAAGCCGGGTTTCCTGCTCCTCAGAGCGAGCGGCCAGGGCAGTGCCCCCGCCGGCTTCTGTGCGGAGCGCTCCCTGCTCCCTTCAGAGAGAAAGCGGGGGGGCTCCCTGGACCCCTCAGCTCCTCCCCGGCTTCCGCGCCCCACGCTGTGACCCGGGGCCTCCTTCAGGTCTGGACTGGAGCGCCTCCTCCGGGAAGCCTTCCAGCCCCACCCCGCAGCTCCTCGCCTCCTGCCCTCTCCTTGCCTCTCTGGGCCTCCACGTGTGGGTCTCACTTTATCCTTAGTTTCCGCGCTGGGGTCAAGATCCCTCTGTGCCGGCTGGGTTGGCTGGACGGTCCCTTAGCTGTTTGTTGAATAAATGAATGAAGTCTTTGCCTGCCTGCTCCCTAGCTGAGGATACAGAGGCCAGACCTGCCCGCTGGAGGTGAGGGGTGGGCAGGAGTGTGCCCCCGGGGGCCTCCTGACACGGTGTTAACGACAATGAAGGGGTGAGGACAGGGGTCCCATCCGCGGGGGGCTGAGCTGTGTGACCAGAGCGTTAGGGGTGAGGAGAGGAGGGCCAGAGGTGGAGCACGGCCCGCAGCAGCTCACGGTGGGCACACGAGGGACAGCCAGGGGGAAAGAAGTCAGTTTTTAAGCAAGCGTGGGGGGAGGCGATCAGATCAAGCTGTATCTTTAAAGAGCCATCCGTCATTGAAAGGCAGGTGTCTCTAGTAGTACCGAGGGCCACGCCCGCCTTGCTGCTGGGCGTTAACAGGCTTCCAGCCGTCTATGGCTTCATTTTTTCTTCTGTTTTTAAAGTCATGCACAAGTATATAAAAGTACGAAGGCAGACTTAACTTTTGCACGCGGGAGAACATCTCGGTCACACTCGAAGGTGTGAGTTGGCCTGAGTTTCTCAGCTGCCCAGGCCCCGGTGTCCCGTGGGGGGCGGCTGGTGACACTTCCCCATCCCCCCAGGAGCAGGGCGGACGGTTCGCTTCCATGCAGGAGGAGGCCTCCTGTCCAACAGGGGCCCAGAGGCCGGCTTACGCCGCAGACCGTCACTGCAAGATGCGCAGGCGCTCGTGCCCTTTGCACGTGGCACTCGCGTAGACGTGCGTTCCCCTTGGGCTCTGCCGTGCCCCTTTATACGTGGCACTCGCGTGGACGTGCGTTCCCCTTGGGCTCTGCCGTGCCCCTTTATACGTGGCACTCGCGTGGACGTGCGTTCCCCTTGGGCTCTGCCGTGCCCCTTTATACGTGGCACACGTGTGGACGTGCGTTCCCCTTGGGCTCTGCCGTGCCCCTTTGCACATGGCACACGCGTGGACGTGCGTTCCCCTCGGGCTCTGCCGTGCCCCTTTATACGTGGCACACGCATGGACGTGCGTTCCCCTTGGGCTCTGCCGTGCCCCTTTATACGTGGCACTCGCGTGGACGTGCGTTCCCCTTGGGTTCTGCCGTTTGCGTCTGGCTGGTCATCTTTTCTATGCGCAGCGCCGGCATGCTAATTCTGTATCTTTCCTGCGGAAACCGTTGCTGTTCAGTCACCAAGTTGCATCCAACTCTTCGCGACCCCATGGACTGCAGCACGCCAGGCTTCCCTGTCCATCACCAACTGGAGTTCACTCAGACTCACATCCGTTGAGTCGGTGATGCCATCCAACCATCTCATCCTCTGTCATTTCCTTCTCCTGCCCTCAATCTTTCCTAGCATCAGGGTCTTCTCCAATGAGTCAGCTCTTTGCATCAGGTGGCCAAAGTATTGGAGTTTCAGCTTTTTTAGCATCAGTCCTTCCAATGAATATTCAGGACTGATTTCCTTTAGGATGGATTGGCTGGATCTCCTTGCAGTCCAAGGGACTCTCAAGAGTCTTTTCCAACACCACAGTTCAAAGGCATCGATTCTTTGGTGCTCAGCCTTCTCTGTGGTCCAGCTCTCACATCCACACACGACCCCTGTGGGAACTACTGACTGCTGTCTGGTTTCCAGTGTTGCTTTCCCAGGGGATCGGGAGTAGAAGCCGCCTGAGTGCAGAGCCTTCCAGACCTTAGCTCTCTTCCTAGACTTTTGTAGTTGCCTGGTATGACGGTTCTGTTTTGTTTCTGCTTTTGCCCAGGGCTTCCCTGTGACTCAGCTAGTAAAGAATCCATCTGCAAGGCTGGAGACCTGGGTTTGATCCCTGGGTTGGAAAGATCCCCTGGAGAAGGGAAAGGCTACCCACTCCAGTCTTCTGGCCTGGAGAATTCCATAAACTGTATAGGCCATGGGGTCGCAGAGAGTTGGACAGGACTGAGTGACTTTCACTTTCACTTCACTTGCCTTTTTGGAGCACGTTTCGACTCTTTCTGAAAATTTAATTTGGTTTTATTGAAACTGCCATTATTTCTTTTTTGCTTTAGCTTTTGAATTTATGTAATGTTTGTTAAACTTTGTAATTATGGTGTAACAGGCTCAGGAGCAAATACGCTTGATCCCTGGTGAGCCTTGGCCTGGGAGTGAGGTTCACCGCCAGGTGAGCTGGAGGGTGTAGCGGCCTGGTGTTCTTCCAGGGAATCTGGCGAGGCGCCTGTGGGCTCGCCCAGTTCTGTGCCCAGGGTGTTGCCGCTGAGCTGGTGTGGCCTCCGGGTGAGACCGCCGGGGTTCCCGCAGCACCCGTGGCAGTCCAAGGGAGTGGTCAGGCGTAACCAGGAGTGGATTTGTTAGTCAGGAAGCGGGAATACGGTTTCTTCCTGCCAGATGGTCCGGGCTGGCCGGAGTGTCCACAGCTGTGTGGCGTCCGTGGGAGGGAGGCTGTGAGGGCCGTGGGCCCCGGGTGGGCAGTGGGAGCTCTGTTTGGGGCCCCGACCTTGACCCCGGCGACCACACCTGGAGGACTGCCTTCACCCCTGTTCCTCAACCGTGTCTTGCTTTTGGGTTCTGCTGTGTGTGTTCTCTTTTGAGAGGACTTGTGTCCGGGTCCGCAGATGAGCGCTGACACTCAGCCTGCTTGAGGGTGTTAGCTGTGGGTCCGTGTTTGCTTTCTGTCGGTGAGGAGATCCACCAGGAGCTGCGATTGCTCACTCATTCTCAGCGCTCGACCTAGCCGGCCGCACCCCCCTGGGCAGGGAGCTGCCCCTGGGCCTCTGTCCATCCCGGCGTGGAGGGACCTGATGAGAGGAGCTCTTCCGGTTTGCTTCTTTCTCTCCTGCCCCGTGGGCGAGGGGGTTAGCACCATCTGAATAAGAATGAAATTGTAAGACATGTTTAAAGACAAATATGAAAAAAAAAAAACAAAAAAAAAACAACAAACCCTGGGAACCTGCTTAACTCCTGGGGCAGACAGCCGGGAGTTAATTCTTCGGGCCGAGCTTCTCTGTTTCTGCGGCACAGGTTACACTGCTCCGCGTGTTGGAATGAAGAGTGCGTCAGCCCTGCCCTTGCTCTGGGCGTGGGAGGACCACTTTCTTTCTCTTCCAGAGGAACTGCGTCAAGCAGGTCGCAGGCAGTGACGGCGGCAGAAGCCCTGAGTCTCTGAAGCTTCTGGACATGGCTGCTCTTTTCACAACCTCCCGGGAGTCCGGGGCCCTGACTGTAGTCCAGGCCCTGGGCTTCGCTTCCACTTTGCAGGGAATTTCCCATTTTCCTTCCGTTTTGGAAGGAAACCGAGGCGTGATCGAGGTATGGTCTGCCTAGCCACATCCGACGCCAGAGTCAGGGGTTTAACCAGCTTCCACTTCACTTTTCAGACTCTTTGCGACCCCACGGACTGTAGCCCACCAGGCTCCTCCTTCCACGGGATTTTCCAGGCGATAGTACTGGAGTGGGCTCTGCCACTTCCTTCCCCACATATTTTATACTTTATATTCATTTTTTAAAACTTTGCAAACGAAGTTCACTCTTCTTGGCGTGTAGCCCCGTGAGTGTGGACAGACGCACAGTCAGGTAATCCCCACCAGGCGCAAGGTCTAGAGCAGCGGTCGCCTTCACGGTCCGCTCCTGTGTGGTCCCGGGCGCTGAGCTGCAGGCCCGGGCGTGGGTGAAAGCCTTGGCTGGGGAGCAGGGGCTGGGAGAGGCCGCAGGGCTGTGGAGGGGTCCTGAAGGTGCGCCGGCCTCTCCCGCCCTTTCTCTGGTTCTCTGGCTTCTCTGCAGGTGCGCGCTTAGGGTGGCGCCTGAGCGGTTCTCCGCGTGTTCGCGTGTCTGGTGCCGCCTGAGCGGTTCTCCGCGTGTTCGCGTGTCTGGTGCTGGCCTAAGTGACGCTGTCTCGGTGTTTTCACTTCCGCTCTCTGCGGCCCGTCCCTGGAGTTGCCAGGAGCGTCTGTATGTCCCTTCCTTCTGCTGTGTCTCAGTGGGAGCGGTCCCTGCCCAAAGCTAGGGCTGACCCTCCCCTTGGAGTTGAGAGAGGGTTAATTCAGGGCACCCCTCGGCATGCCGAGCCCTGAGGTGGTGTGTAAATAGTAGGAGGTTGGAGGGACGGTCCGGCTGAATGATTGCTGTGTTTGGTAGGCTGAAATACCACGTCCGGTAGCGGGGGGACCACGTCACGCTGGCCGAGACACTCTGGCCACGCGTGGTCCTCTGGCCGCACAGCTGCCTCCGAGCTGCAGAGGGTTCTTGGCTTTCTCTGCCTCTGGCGGGTGGTGCTCACGTCTGTCCTTCCCTTCCTCTGGGCCTTCCTCGTCACCCCCGCCCCCCCCCCAGCCTCTGCAAACTCCCATCCTGAGCGCCCTCCCGAGAGCGGCAGGTGCACGCGACCTGGCCTCGGGGAGGCGCTCTCAGGAGCTCGTGGACTGGTGGCTGTCAGCTTGAGTTATAAGATTTCAGCAGCAGCGCCTTTTTCGCTTGTAACCTAGGACATTGTCCTGTAATTTTTTTCTGTTCGGTACAGGCGGTGCCTGAGCCAGTGCCGACCTGCGTTCAGGACGGTGGCGTCTGCCCTGGGCTGCGGGGTGGGCCGGGTTGGGGGATGGGAGGCAGCCCGTGTCCCTGCACCGCTGCTGAGGTGGAGGCTGGGCTGCTGCGGCCCGCCGACCGCTCAGCGGGAGGGGAGAGCGGACTTCTGTAGGGAGGGCCTGTACCTGTTGGCAGGACATGCCTGTCTTGCCTTTCACGTCTGACTTACTGACTCTTGAGAGCTATCCATGGAAACCTTTGGAGCGGGGCCCGTCTGAAACTGCCCTTTCCCTTTCTCAGTGAAGCGCTACATCCGCAAGGGCATCCCGCTGGAGCACCGGGCCCGCGTCTGGATGGGGGTGAGCGGAGCCCAGGCCCGGATGGACCGGAACCCCGGCTACTACCAGCGCCTCCTGCAGGGTGAGCGGAGCGCCAGCCTGGAGGAGGCCATCCGGACAGGTGACTCGGCCCCGGGCTGGGGAGGCCCCCAGGGTGGGGCAGCCCTGCGGGTGGGGGCGCCTCCCCCAGGGGAAGTGTGTCTGCACCCAGACTCTCGGCTGTGATGCGGATGAGGAAACCTACGCTGTCAAAGGCGCACCTGACTCCCACTTTCTCAAAGGACAAGCAGAACGGGCTTATTTGACAGGAGGACAATGGTCAGAATTGGTTCAGAAAATCCTCGAGCGGGCAGCTAGGTGGTAAGGAAAATGGTGGGGAGAGCGGGTTTCTTCTGCAAGACGCTGCCCAGGGGCGTGAGGAAGCCTCTGAGCCATCTGTCAGAACTGACGAGGGCTGGGTGGCCCCGCGGCCTCGAGACACAGCTGCAGGAAGCTGCGCGCCGCCCCGCTCTCCGTGCCGATGCCGAGTGTCCAGAGGCGCTCACGCCCTGGCCGCCGTCTCGTGACCCCAGCTTCCTCGCCGGCCACGGGCGCTCACAAGTGCAGAGTCCTCAGAAAAATGGTTCACCTAAGTTGAATAAGTAGCTCTTTAGGAGGCATCTGCTTCTCTGATTTTGCCAGCTTCTGAGAACGAGAAAATCAAACACAAAGTTCTTCATTTAAAAAGTTGGTTACTTGAAATGTCTGGGAGGTTGGATTGACTGGGGACAGTGAGAAAGCGGCGTGTCCTCAACGTAAGGAGCGGGGGGTCTCGGATCCCAGCGCTGCCGCTGAGCCTGCCGGCCACACCGTGACCCCTTCTGGCCAGGGACAGATGCTGTCGTGACCTGCAGGGAGCATGGGCTCCCTCCGCAGGCCCAGCAGCGCTGACATGGGCAGGGAGAGACCACAAGTGACGGGTGGTTGTTTGTCTGAAAAGTGAATTTTAAAGGCTCTACTTGGTGCACAGTTTTGGACACTTTTAATTACGGTGAAGCGCGCACAGCGCGCAGTTTCCCATTCTCTGGTTTTCCAGTGGGAGCCTCTGTCCCATTGCACACGACACCCCCAGCCCTGGCTCCACCGTCTGCTCCCTGTGTCTGAGTCCGACCCCCCTAGACTTCACGTGGTGGAATCAGGCAGTGTCTGCCCTTCCACGTCTGGTCGATTCCACGGAGCACAGTGTCCGAGAGGCCCAGCCGGGCTGTGTGTGTGCCAGAGCTTCCGCCCTTCCTGAGGCTGAACCAGGTCCCGTGTGTGTGCGTCTTCGGTCCCTGGACACCTGGGCTGCTCCCACCCCCTGGCTACAGTGAATTCTGGCTGAACAGGGTGTCAAGTGATTCTCCGAGACCCGCGTTCAGTGCTTTGGGGACAGACCCCGAGGTGGGACCGCTGGGTCATGCGGCCGCTCTGGTCTGCGGTCAGGAAGCCTGCATCAGTTGTGGGGCAGGGTCAGCAGAGCAGGCACGTCGTGCACCTGAGCCCAGACGGGACGTCCACCACGTCTGCCTCCGGTGCGGGGGCCAGGGAGAAAGATTTCAACCTCTGCTAAAGCTTCTCGTCGTAAAGACCATCACACAGGCGGGAGCCCAGCCAGCCTCCCCCTGATAGGTGCCGGTTTGGAGAACGTTTAGATTTCCAGGGAAAAGAAATCTTTTTTGTATAAAACATATGATTGAAAATTACAAGCTTGGAGGCAGCCCGTTTGCTGCTCGGCTCAGACCTGGTCTTCGTGGGCAGGTGCAGGGCTGGGGGCCCGAGCTTGGGGGCAGAATCCCCGAGGCCGCCGGGAGGCCTTGCATTATCAACGGTGTCTACGTATGTCCCTTCACTGACACCGCCACTCTGCTCTAGGTGGGGTCAGAGGATGTCTGTCTGCCCCCCCCCCCACTCTGCCCTGGACGCAGGTTCACAGAAATGTAACGGAGGGCAGGGAGGGGGTGGCAGAGGTGGGAGAGGCCGCCAGGCACCCTCCTGCAGACAGAAGTTGGCGGTGGTAAGTTTATCTGTGCTGTGCTAAGTCACTCCAGTCGTGTCCAACCCCATGGACTGTAGCCCACCAGGCCCCTCTATCCATGGGGTTCTCCAGGCAAGAGGCCTGGAGTGGGCTGCCAGGCCCTCCCCAGGGGACCTTCCCGACCCAGGGTGGCACCGCGGCTCTAGGTCTCCTACGCTGCAGCTGGCTCTCTAGCACGAGAGTCTCCTGGGTGGTTTTCAGTTTTGTCTCTTTGTCTCCAAAGGGGGCTCTCAGGTGCCCTGCCTGCTTCTGTTTTCAGTGTTAAGAACTGGGGAGAATTTCCAAAGCTTTATGTAAAGTGCTCACACTTCACCCACACTTGGGAGCGTGGGGACGGGAGGAGACGCTGGGGACCCGGCAGCCGGGCCTCATCAGAGGAGCTGATGTTGGTGTTGATTGGAGAGTAAGGGCTGCGGGCTGCTGGCGGCCCTGGTCAGGCTGCTGGGGGCCCGGAGCCGCCTCTGCCCCTGAGTCCAGTCGACGGTGGAGGCTGCTGGGGGCCCGGGGTGGCCTCTGCTTACGCCCTGAGTGCTATGTGGGTCCCCGCAGACATGAACAGGACCTTCCCCGACAACGTGCGCTTCCGGAAGGACGCGGAACCCTGCCTGCAGGGCCCCCTGTACAATGTGCTGCTGGCCTACGGGCATCACAACCACG
Source organism: Ovis canadensis (assembly GCF_042477335.2). Taxonomy (NCBI): domain Eukaryota; kingdom Metazoa; phylum Chordata; class Mammalia; order Artiodactyla; family Bovidae; genus Ovis; species Ovis canadensis. The sequence continues at coordinate 99,992,934 of NC_091254.1, read as the reverse complement.
GCGTGGGCTATTGCCAGGTGAGCCCCAGGCCCCCCACGGACCCCGGGGCCTCGCCCAGCCGGGGCTCCCACGCCCCCACAGCCCGGGCATCACAGCCACGGCGGGGGCTATTGCCAGGTGAGCCCCGGGCCCCCCACGGACCCCGGGGCCTCGCCCAGCCGGGGCTCCCACGCCCCCACAGCCCGGGCATCACAGCCACGCCAGGGGCTATTGCCAGGTGAGCCCCGGGCCCCCCACGGACCCCGGGGCCTCGCCCAGCTGGGGCTCCCACGCCCCCACAGCCCGGGCATCACAGCCACGGCGGGGGCTATTGCCAGGTGAGCCCCGGGCCCCCCACGGACCCCGGGGCCTCGCCCAGCCGGGGCTCCCACGCCCCCACAGCCCGGGCATCACAGCCACGGCGGGGGCTATTGCCAGGTGAGCCCCGGGCCCCCCACGGACCCCGGGGCCTCGCCCAGCCGGGGCTCCCACGCCCCCCACAGCCCGGGCTGGGCCTCTCTGCGGGGGCGGGAGGGGGCAGCCGTGGACGTGAACACAGGCTGTGTTTGTGGGACGTGGGTGACCAGCACCCTGTCGCCTCGGAGCCGATGGTGTGCGTGTGTGCACGTGTGGGTGAGTGCGAGCGGCGGGCCGGCACGGAATGCAGGGCCTCCTCCGGAAGCCGGGCCCCCGCGCAGTCGGGCGGCGCAGCGGGGTCGGTTCTCGTGCGCCTGGAGGTCCTCTGTGTGCAGCATCTCAGGGACGCGTGTCCACAGCCCAGACCATGAGCAGAGCCGTGTCGGGAGCCAGTCCTTGGGCTGCCGGGCCCTCCTGCCGTGCACACTGGAGGCCGTGGTGTCTGGGGGTGTGTGGGCAGGAGGACGGGGCTGGGGGGTGGGGTCCCCACGCTCCAGGCCCCCGAGCTGGAGGCCAGCCTCCCGAGAGGACGGCTGGGCATTCAGAGCCGTTGGTGGCGGCGCCCGAGCGGCCCGAGTGGTTTCTCCTGGTGAGAGTTTCACGAGGACGCGCCCTGCCCGGTTCTAAGGCAGAGTCCCAAGAGTCAGTCCTGACCACACGTGTCTGTCGATGGCAGAGCCGTGAGGCCGACGCTACCCTGGACGGTCATTCCAGGATCACGCGCATTCTAGGGAAGGACGAGGAAGACGGGGAGTTAGCAGGCGGAATCCCAGGGACGGGGGAGCCTGGTGGGCTGCCGTCTATGGGGTCGCACAGAGTCAGACACGACTGGAGCGACTGAGCAGCGGCGGCGGCGGCCGCCACACGGTTGCAGGGTCTGGGGGTGGGGCCGGTGTCAGCGCGGGCCTCCTCTGATTGCAGCGGGTGAGCTTCGTCAAGGGGTGTCTGATCCTGGTGACATTTGTCTGATTTCAGGGGATGAACTTCATCGCGGGGTATCTGATCCTGGTGACTAAGAGTGAAGAGGAAGCCTTCTGGCTGTTGGACGCCCTGGTGGGCAGAATACTCCCAGGTGCGTGGATCCCGCAGTAAGAGTGACTCGATTTCTGGTGTTGCCGTAACGATGCTGCCGACAAGTCCGGGCGTGACGAAGCATAAGGCGTCGTTTGAGAGCTGAGGTTGGCAGTCTTCCTGCAGTTGAGTTGAGCTGAGACGCTCCCAAGATGTGGGGGCCCAGCGGAGCGGCGACCTCTCCCCCGCCACCCCCACCCCGCGGGCGGCGCTGTGTCTCAGCCTGGATGCCGCTGAGCCGTTTGCTCAGTTACATCAGAGACCAGATTATGATGGAGGTTCCCATCGTGACCACTTCCAGGTGGCGTCTGGGACTTTGGGGAACTTCAGAGAGCAAAGCCTAGAAGCCGCGACAGCAACTGAGAGAGACAGGCGAGGGCTGGGGAGGGCGGACCTCGGGCAACGGGGCAGCGAGGCTCCAGGCGCCCCTCCCCGTGGTTCCTCGAGAGACTCAGAGTCGGAACGTGTCGCTCCCAGCAGTCGCTGGATTCAGTCAGTGCAGCAAAATGGGTCCCGCTTCAGAGCCAAAGGAAACCTCCAGAGGAGCGGGCAGGGCTGGGGCGGGGGCCACCGTCTCCTTCGGCCGGGGCTGGGCAGGGCTGTGTGCGTCCTCAGGCCCCTGGGCGCACAAGCTAGGTCACTTCAGCACACGCCCATCCTGCGATTAGCTGCTTCTGTCTTTGTCAGACCCAAGTTGCACAGACACATCCTCCTCTCAGAAGCTCCAAGACTGCAGCACGGACGGAGGGCGCGCCGTGGACGCTCTCCTCAAGGGTCCCCGTCCCTCGCGTGCTCTCCGCCCGTGCTCAGCGGGGTGGTGTGTGCGCGTGCTCCCCGCCCGTGCTCAGCGGGGTGGTGTGTGCGTCTCCAGCTTCCTGCTCTGCGTGTGCGAGCACATACACGGAGTGGAGGTTAGGGACAGGGAACGGCACGACAGAAAGCTGAGCTGAGACCGAAGCTGGTTCTTTGGGAAAACTGTTGAAATGCTCAGGCGTCTGACAAGACTGATAAGGAAGGAAGGGGATGAGGAGTCTAGAAGTGCGAGGGGCGCCGGGACGGGAGCCGCTGCAGGGAGTCCCAAGAGCCGCAAGAGAGCTTGAGTGGAGTGAAGAGCCGAATGGACGGTGGGAGCGTACAGGCCAGCAGAGCTGGAACGGGACCCCTGAAAGGCCAAATGCAGAGAAAAGTGTCTCAGGAGAGCTCGAACGGACAGATAATTCCCAGTTTCTAAGAAACAGAGACAGATGAGCTCATCCACTCGCGCTGTGAAGCTGGTGTAGCCCTCCTGTGGTGCAGACTGGTCTCAGGAAGAACGCGAACGCAGAGCTCATTGACGTGACCCTGATGTCAGCGCCCGGAGCTGAGCGATGGTTATAGAGTAGTGTTTCTTTAAATGTGTGGCTCAACATGTGGATGGGTTAATCCATAGATTAAGGATGGGTAGTGGCTTCGTCAGCGGAAGGGTCACTGGCAGGGCCACGCCAGGAGGGCTGGAGGGAGGAGTGGTGCTGTTGTCTAGCCCCTCGGTCCTGCCTGACTCTGCGAGCCCGTGGACTGTGGCCCACCGGGCTGCTCTGCATTCCAGGCAAGAGCACTGGAGGGGGTTGCCATGCCCCTCTCCAGGGGATCTTCCCGACCCAGGGATCAAACCAGGGCCTCCTGCATTGCGGGCAGGTTCTTTGCCACTGGCCGCCGGGGAAGTCTGCAGGGGAGGGTGCTGGAGCTGCTTAGGTGCTGCAGCAGTCGCCAGGTTGGCGAGGGACAGTCAGGTCTGTCCATCTCTTGTACTCGGTACGTGAGTTGTATCGAGCAAAAGACTGTTAAAACATCATTCCGTGACAGCTGATTGTCTATAGAGAAGAAAACAAAACTGGACCCTTATTTCGATTCCAGGTAGACTCTAGACGTATGGAAAAGCAAAACTTTGAAACTCGAAGCGAGTCAGAGAACAGTGCGATTCCAGAGCAGGAACAAGGTCCTCAAACGAAACTCAGAAAGCGTGAAAGACACGATTGATCGTTTTCGTTATGTTAGAAGTAAAAACTGATTTTGACACAAGACATAGTCTGCAGAGTAAAAAGGGATCCATGGAATTAATGTGTAAAGAATTCCTAAAAGTCTAGGTGGATACGGGTCGACAGAAAAGGTGAAGAATAGGCCTGACAGGCAGTTTACAAAATAGGAGACCTGCGTGGTCCCGAGTTGGGGCGAGGCAACCGTGGTCTCCCGGGAGCAGGGAGGCCAGGTCTCAGCGCCGAGCGAAGCTGGGCGTCAGCGGCGAGGGCCGGAGGCCGTCCCCCAGTGCCCACGACACCGCGATTCAGAGCAGTCGAGTCGAAGCAGAGGAGGGAGAGAGCAACTCTAATGAGGCGGAGACGGCGGGGTCCCAGGCCGCCGTGCTGCCCCCCGGGCTCTGCCACCCCCAGCAAGGCACCAGTGTCGGGGTTTCATCTGTTGCGTGTCAGCCGCTCAGACAAGCCCCTGCGGGCCTTCACGCTTCCCCTCTCGTCCCCAGTCGGCAGAAGCCTAGCCGCCCACGCACAGCCACGCTGTTTCTCTGAAACTGGGCTCGTCCGGCGGTGGGTGAGGAGCCCAGAGACAGTCCAGGCTGAGGGCGGGAGGAGGGGTCCTCATGGGAGCGCGGGGGTCTCTCCCAGACCAGGGACTCCCCAGCAGCAAACAGCCGTGTTAACCCAAGCGTCCGAGCGCCGTCCTGCTGGGGCTGGGGGCGGGAGGATCGGCGTGGACCTGGGCCAGGCCCGCAGCCCAAGGGCAGCAGGGGTCAGCACCGCCGGCCCTTGGCTTCCCTGCGACCTGCTGGTTGAGCGCTCCAGGGGGTCGGAGTTCTGGAACGGCTCAAGACGGTGCTGCAGGCTCGTCTTTACCTCGGGAACAGAGCTGGCCGTCTGCACTGACTGGTCGTCTCTGTTGGGGGGCAGTCGTCACCCTGGCCTGGCTGTAGCTGTGTGTGTTGACCTTTTGTTCCCTTAAAATCTATACCTGGGTTTCCCGGTGGCTCAGTGGTAAGGAATCCGCTGGCCAGCACAGGAGACCCAGGAGACACGAGTTTGATCCCTGGATCAGGAAGATCCCCTGGAGAAGGAAATGGCAGCTCACTCCAGCGTTCTTGCCTGGAGAATCCCATGGACAGAGGAGCCTGGTGGGCTGCGGTCCACGGGGTCCAACAGAGTCAGACACGACTGAGCAACTGAAAACCACAAAACCTCTAGCAACGGAGACCTTTTCTGCAAAGGCCTAGATCACAGGATGGCCCAGACCCAAAATGGCTCGTCGTACATCAGAAGGGTTATGCCTAGCCTCTTCCTCCAGGGACCCGTCTGTCCTCCGACTCCTGAGCCTGCAGAAAAGCCCCGCTGCGCCCCCCACCACGTCAGGGACTGGGGTGGCGTCTGGGGTGTCCCACCGGGGAGGAGCCCGTCCCTTAATGAACAAATGCATCCGCGTCCCGAAGAGCTGGTCCCACCTGTTTGCCCTGTGACACGGGAAGCAGGTGGCTTCCCCACCGCAGCTGGACAGCGAGGCCCAGGGCGGGCGGCGGGGCTTGTCCTGGGGCGGTGACTCTCAGGGCACACCCCTCAGCCCTGCAGCCGCGCTCATCCCCCGCACCCCGGGCTGACACCTCCGGGCTGTGTGCAAAGGGGGTCCCTGGGAGAGGCCTGACTCGGGCCCCAGAGGGGAGGCTGGACCAGGGGCCCCTGAGAAGTTTCTCAGCCTCTGTGTGCAGACGGGACCCCGCAGGAGGGCTGGCCATCGGGGTTTGTCCGTGTTCTTGGCGGGAGAGTTTCCATGACCCTCTGGCGACCGGCTCGAGCTTTGGGGGGTGACCTTGACTCTTCCGGGAGCTGCCATAAGCCTCTGTAGCCAAAGTGAGAACATGCTGAGCTCGCGCTCCACAAATCGGCTTGTCTGCCCCGCTGAGCCACTCAGAGCTGCCCGCCTCCCCGCCTCTGGGGCCAGACTGGGCACCCCTGGTCAGGGGCAGAGGGGACGGCGGGCTGGACTTGCGGCCAGGCGGGGTGGGGCTGTGGGGGCGGGGGCATGGTGGGGAGGGGCGCCCCAGGCCCCAGGTGTTACTGACCCGACAGCTTCTCCAGCCTTGGGCTCAGTTAGGCGTGTGCGCACCCTGAAAACCGGTGACGTGACTGTCGTGTCAGCGCTCATAATGACTCTGTTTGAACGAAAATACTTAGCAAGAATGTCTGTCTCTTTGCCGCAGTGAATGGCCAACTTTATTACGCAGATTGCTCACTGAAATTTCATGGCAAAGTTCCAGCATTAGGTTAAATACACCGTTACGATGACCCACCACGATAACAAGCTGGAAAGTTCCTTGGCAAGAGAACATCCATTTCAAAAGAAGGGCGGCGGGCGTGATGGGTACCAGCAGGGGCCTCACTGTCCGCTCGCTGGCCCGGCTTCCGCTTTGGCCGTGGTCCTCTGGAAAGGGTTGGAAAGGGTCCCGGGGGCCCCCCCCACCGCCTGGCTTGGGGGGCACGCAGGTTGCGGCCGTCCGGCTGTGAGACCTGCGTCCCTGCCCCCGGAACCCCCCCCCCCCCACAGCAGATTACTACAGCCCCTCGATGCTGGGCCTGTGAGACCCACATCCCTGCCCCCTCGCCCCCACAGCAGATTACTACAGCCCCTCGATGCTGGGCCTGAAGACGGACCAGGAGGTGCTCGGGGAGCTGGTGCGGACAAAGCTGCCAGCGGTGGCAGCGCTGATGGACGGCCACGGTGTGCTGTGGACCCTGGTCGCATCCCGCTGGTTCATCTGCCTTTTCGTGGACGTCCTGCCCGTGGAGGTGAGGGCGCCCAGCTGGGCCCGGGGCCGGCGGCACGGCTGCGCGCTGACCCGCCGCTCCCTCCACAGACGGTGCTGCGTGTCTGGGACTGCCTGTTTAGCGAGGGGTCCAAGATCATCTTCCGGGTGGCGCTGACCCTCCTCAAGCATCACCAGGCCTCCATCCTGGAGGCCACCAGCGTCCCCGACCTCTGTGAGAAGTTCAAGGAGATCACCAGGGGCCGCTTTGTCACCGAGTGTCACAGCTTCATGCAGGTGGGTGTCGGCTGCGCGGGGCCCCCGGGAGACCGGCGCGCTCACCCCGCGCCCCCCACGCCGTCGGCTGTGTGTGGGGGGTGCCACCTGGGGCCCCCCCTGAGCCCGCCAGGCCTGCTCCTTGGCTCCTCCTGGGCCTCCCTGACGTCCTCGTCGGCGCCGGGCCCACCGTCCTCAGCCCTCCACGTCGCCTCCGCTCCCGCCCTGGGGGGGTCACACCTGTCTGTCCCCCGCCGCTGGGGTCCAGGCCTGGTGCAGGCTGTGTAGACAGCTGACCTGAGTTGATGACCCGGGTGCTGCGTCCCACAGGCCCTTGGGGTGGGGCGGGGGGGTTTAGGGGGCTGAGGGGGGCCACTGACCCCAATGCCTGGCCCGTCGCGCCCTCAGCCGCCCTGTGCAACGGTGGTGGCATGCCTGCTGCCCCCAGGCTGGCAGCCTCTGAGCCTCCTGGACCCGGTTTCCTCAGAAACAGCCCCTCGGCCCGGGGGTTCAGGTGGTCTTACTGCTCGTGTGGCTGCAGCCCTGGGGCCAGGCGTGGTTGCCTCCGAGAAGGGAGCCCGCCGTCCCCACGGGAGCCCAGCCTGGCACATGCCACCCACGGCCCAGCCTCTGCTGGACTGCAGTGCGGACGCTCAGACCGTGTGGCTTTGGTGTCTGGCTCCTGGGCTCAGCACGACACTTCCGAGGAGGAGCAGGGGGCTTCCAAGGAGGAGCGGGGGGCTCTCGAGTGCAGAGGGTGCCCAGTGAGGGCAGGCGGCCTGCCTGCCTGTCCCTGGCGGCTGCGTGTCCGCGGCAGGGCGGCTGGTGTTCTGGCCTGGACGTGCTCTGGGCCCTGTGAGCTGAGTGGGTGCAAGGGGATCGCAGAGGGTGAGGCGGGGGGAGCGTCTCCCCACACGGCAGGACAAGTGCTGCGTAAAGAGGCGCGTCCTCGCGCACGGCAGGTGTGGCCGCTCGCTGCATGCTGATGGGAAGCGACCCTGGGCTTACTTCGCCGGGGGTCTCTACAGACTTGTGTATTTCGCAGCACTGCAGTTCATGCATCAGAGGGCTCTCAAGTCCTGTCCCAGATCGTCTAGAATCTCCTAGGTCCCACGCGGAAGCTAGGAGCACTGTAATGGGGAGAGGTCAGCTGAGCCCTCCAGAGTCCGTTCTCCGGCCCCCGAGTCGCCCGGGGCTTGCTCCCAGGGTCCCCCTCGGCCCCCAGGCACCTTCCCTTCTCCTCGTCAGGCAGTTTCTCTGTTACTGGAAACAAGTCTGAGTCCCTTCCCGCTTCCGCTTCTCAAGTCTCGTCTCTCCTAGGCCCTGAGTAGGTTTCAGAGCTGCTAAGAGTCAGCAGTTACAGGGTCAGAACTCAAAGAACTCAGCACAGGCAAGGAAAGCAAAAATAGCAAACTGGGACCACATGGGGCTTGAAAGCTTCTGTGCAGCAAAGGGAAGCAGTGGCGGATGAAAAGGTGACCCCCCCCCCCCGGACTGGAGAGCGTGTGTGCAGGCCACGTCCAGACACACGGAGGCCTCGGCTGGACACAGAGCTGAGGAGTTCCGTCTAAAAGCGGGCAGAGGACCTGAGTAGACAGTAGACACAGGCAGGCCTCAGGCACACGGAAGGGTGCTCCACTTCCCTCGTCATCGGGGAAACGCAGACCAAAACCCCACGCCACCTCACACCCGTCAGAACGGCCGTCATCCAGACCACAGACAGCGGCTGTGGTGAGCGTGTGAACAGGGAGCCCGGTGCACCGTTCGTAGGCGTGTAAACGGTGCAGCCACTGTGGAAGTGTGGAGGCTCCTCAGAAGCTGAACAGAGAGCTGCTGTCTGACGCAGCCGACCCACTGCCCTATTCCCGAAAGGAAAGGGACGCGGGACCCCTGGGAGGGCCGCCCACCCGCAGTCTCGGCAGCCGCAGCGTGGACACAGCCTGCGAGGCCGTGTGAGCCCATGGGGACCAGTGTGGCCCACCCACACGACGGGCTTTCCCTCAGCCTTGAAAGGGAGGGGGAGCCCGACACCCACTCCACCCTGGGGGAACCTGGAGACATCGTGTTCAGTGATCGTCACAAGAGGACAAAGACAGACTCCACTGACGCAAGGCCCCTCGAGGAGCCAGGTTCATAGAGATGGAAGGGGTGCTGGGGACGCAGTGGCGGGGAGAGGAGGAGCTGGAAGGTGACCCCAAGGGCGCAGAGCTGACACTCGGCCCACACCTCGAGTGGCTCAGGCGTAGATGGTGTGGCTTCAGCACACACGCGCACAAAACCAGTAAAGGGGTGGAAACAGGACGTTCCCCAATTTTAATTCCAGTGGCTCAGGGCCTCTGACTCCAGAATCAGATGGTTCCTTCACGGACTGGATTCAACATTTTAAAAGTGACCCGAGTGTGAGCGGGCAGGAGCGCGTGTCCCAGACGCCCTGTCTCAGGCACTTTCCTGAGCTTTGCAGCGGCTGAAACCCAAGACGTGGCCCAGCCTGAGGCCTGACGTTCAGAGCTGAGCCAGCTGCACGCACACCTCCAGACCCCCTCCCTGGTCCTCAGAGCACTTTGCTGAAGTCCCTGGGGGCGTTTAGGGGGCACGAGCGGCCTGTTCTTGCTCAACCCTGCAGTAAGCTCTCCTCTGCTCCCCTCACCCTCGTCCTCATCCTGGGCGGGGGGGATGGGCTCCCCTCGCCCACGTCCTCATCCGCTTAGGGGGGAAGTGCTCCCCTCGCCCTCATCCTCTGGGGGGTGGGATGGGCTCCCCCCGCCCTCATCCTCCGGGGGGGAAGTGCTCCCTCTGTCCTCATCCTGGGGGAAGGGTTGGGCTCCCGTCATCCTCATCCTCCTGGGGGTGAAGGGCTCCCCTCGCCCTCATCCTCATCCTGGAGGGGGAGGGCTCCCCTTGCCCTCGGGTGGGATGGGCTCCCCTCACACTTGTCTTCTGGGGAGGGGGGTAGGGTTCCCCTCGCCCTCGTCCTCCGGGGGGTGGGATGGGCTCCCCTCGCCCTCGTTTTCTGGGGAAGGGGGAGTGCTCCCCTCGCCCTCGGGGGGCGGGGGGGTGGGATGGGCTCCCCTCACCCTGCACAGGCGTCCGTGCTGAGGCTGGAGCTCTGTCACTAGCTTCAATCAGCTCTGTCGCATGTGAAGGACACAAGTGACCTTCCTCTGCTCACTGACCGCTGGCCTCAGCCCGGCCAGCACCAGAAGCTGGGAATGTCTAAACGAACCCGTTTCTGTTGCAGAGAGTCTTCTCGGAGCCCGGGAGCCTGTCCAGGGCCAGCATTGCCCGGCTGCGGGAGCGCTGCAGGGCGCAGCTGCTGGCGCAGGGCTGAGGCCTCGAGCCGGCCTCCGGCTGGCGCTGTCACTTCCGAGCGAGCAGCCGTCCTGCGCTCTTCCCTGCGAGCTATCGTGCTGTCTCTAAATATATATTTTTACCTGGAACGCTGACGTGTATAAAACATGACATGCGTGTTTGTGTGCGTTACACCAGCTCGTGAGCCTGCAATGTAATGTTTATAAATGACTTTTTGAAATTGTTACACAAGCGACGTGTAAACCAGGTGTAACATTGAGGGGCTGCAGGTCAGGTCTGGGCTGTCACCCCTGACCCCCGGGGGAGAAGGTGCCCCAACGAGACCCCTCCCCTAGGGGTTGAAGGCCCCAACCTGTCTCCCTCCCTCTGGAGATGCCGCCTCTGATGAGAAGCCCCCACCCAGGCAGGCTGTGCCCTGCACAGGGGACACAGGCAGGGTTGGGGGAACAAGGGCGTTTCCCGGGAGACCAGCTGACAGGCTCGCCTTCCTGGGAGCCAACCAGTGGCACCTCAAGGGGCACGTCCCCCAGCAGGGGCTCCAAACCCCACTATCCTGCGGAGGCTGGCCCTGTGGACAGGGGCAGCCGGGCCCTGCCCTGCCCGTTAAGGGGCCACTGCCCAAGGCCACCCACACACAGGCTACCCTCAGCCTTGCCCCTGAGGCCAGCCTCTGCCTACTCAGGCCTGAGCAGCCCTCCTCGGTCACCGATTCGTAGGACCGGGTAAGGAACTGTCTTCCACAGAGAAGAGATCTGTCCCCAGGAAGTGGGCTCCCCTGCTGTGTCTTAACCGAAGACGGCCTTTCTTGAGTCGCTGGTCTTGGGGCAGTCCCCCCAAGCTGACCTGCTGACCCAGCTCACCTGCCACCTCGCACAGGAGCCAACAGAAGCATGAGGAAACCCAGACAGACAGACAGACGTTTTATTAGCGTCGTTACGGCATCGCGTCCCAGAGGAGGCCCTTGGCACACAGCCCGCTGAGCTGCAAGTGACGCGCAGAGCTGAGCAACTACTGTACACGGGGCGGACGGAGCGTCACCCGAACCTCCAACAGGAAACGGAGAACCCCTTTACAAAGAAGTGGAAAGAACATCCATTTTTCTAAGTGCCAGCTCTCAAGAGGCACAGCGCGGGGCCCAGGACCCAGCGCCGGGCGCCCTGAGGTTTGGGGGCCGGGCCGGGCGCCGAGGTTGAACTGAGGAGCCAGGTCTATGTCTCACCCTCTGCGCTCACCACTCGGCCACCGCCTTCACCAAAGCCTTGGACCAGAGCCTCCCCCTGTGAGGCTTACATCTGAGGGAAAAGCCCCAACGCCAGGGTCTCAAGAAGCCAAACCAAAGTGGAGCCTGTGCCCATTTAGAAAAGCTCTTACCCCCCACCCGCTTAGAGCCCTACTTTGGTAAATATTAACGTTTAACCAGTTAGCAAAATAGTTAACCCCGTTAGCAAAATTAACACCATCATTTCCATAGTTACTCTCTTGTGCATAGTAAGTGTTGCCAGATGAACTTCACGTTGGATAAAGCAGATTTGAAAACCAGTTTGCAAGGAAGTGCCCCCGACAGCGAGCTAAGCCCAGGGGAGCGGCCAGGGCGGTGCCTGCAGCTAGATGGTCTGGTAGCCGGCGTGGCTCCTCTTCCGGCCGATCAGGTAGGCAAGGAGCACGATGAGGACCAGCCCCGCCAGGGCGCCGCCCACAGCGATGGGGATCAGCATGCTGTTCTCGTCCAGCTGGCACTCCTCCACTGCAGGGCGGACAGACAGACAGCCGGCTCGCCCTGCTGTGCCCACAGCTCTCGCGGGGAGGCCTCCCCAGCCCTGCTCGGAGGGTGGTGGGAGCACCGCGGCCGGGCTGGCCCGACGGAGTCAGGGACGCAGGCAGAGGACGCCGGGGGCCCTGCTCCCGACCGCCCCACCCCGCCTACTCACCAGGCCCAAACTTGTCCCCGTCCACACGGAAGGCCTGCACCCACACTCTGAACAGGTTGAGTGAGAAGGTGCTGGTGACCTGCAGGCGCTGCTCGGCGTTGCACCTGTACGAGTTCCCCGCGGTGGCCTGCAGCGCCCTCAGCGAGCTGTTGGTGGCCGTGAAGCTGACGTCTGCAAAGGCAGAGGGGTGAGCGCCCTGGGCACCGGCAGGGCACGTGGGGTGGGGTGGGGGTGGGAGTCTCACCTTCGGCGTCAGGCAGAGTCAGGTTTAGCTGGACTCCTTGAAGGAAAACCTTGCTGGAGCTCTCGTTCTAGAGAAGATGACAAGCACACAGTCCCCATCAGGCTGAGGGTCGCCCACTGGTGACGGTGACTCCTGGCACCCCCAGCCACAGGAGGAGACCGCATAGCGCTCAGGAGCGAGAAGGCAGCCTGTCGTCTCGGGAACAGAGCTCCAGTCGGCTCCTTACAGTCCCTGCCCAGAGCCAAAGCCTGCCAGGATAGGAGCTGAAGGAGCCATGCTCCCCAAAAGCCAACCTTGAACTTTCTGGGAAAGCTTTTATCAGGAGAAGCGTAGCAGCCCACTGCAGAGTGAGGCACACGCATCCACCAGGGCCAAGTCTGCGTCCCCAGTCTCCTGCTGACTGGACTCGTCCCAGGCAGGTGTGCAGAGCGAGGGCGTGGGGGCGCGGCTCCAGATGGGGCGGCGACAGCACCCGAGGCCCTGGGTCACCCCGGCCCCTGCAGCGCTCCCACGTACTGCGAGCTTTCTGCTGATGGACGTGGGCTAGGGGGCCAGGGGTCCCGCAGACAAGGGGGGGCCTCACCACTGCTGCGGGGCCAGGGATCCCCCAGACTGGGGAGTGGTGGGGGGGCTCTCACCATCACGAACTGGAGCACCAGGAGCAGGAGGTTCTCGCTGGAGAGCGACAGAGTTGCCAGCGTGGTGGAGCAGTTCCCCCCGAAGGTGGTCTTGTTGGGGTTCACGTTGAACTCTCTGGTCACTGTCTGTAAGAAGAGCAAGAGGTCAGCTCCCCTCCTGCCAGGCCCCAGGCTGTGAGCAGACGGAGGCAGAGGTGGCCAGGAGGCAGTGGCTTCAAGGTCTGTTCACAAACCAGAAGGAAAGACACAAGTCCACACAGGGGAAGACCGCTGGATGCAGATGGTTGCTGATACTTCCGGCAGCCTTCCCCGGCTCTCATCCCTGCAGGAGGGGCAGGCCTCCGTCTCTCAACGCCACCCCAGACCCTTGGCCTCAGGGAGACTGTCATCTCTGAGGATGAGCCGAGACCCCCTAAGCACCTGGTGGACACTCGGAGAGCCTGCCCCCTCTCCGGGCTGACATGCCTGCCCTGAAGAGATGGCAGCTCCAGGCTCTGCGGCCTCAGGACAGCGGCCGGGGTGGATGGGGGTCCAGCCGAGCCCGGCGGGACACACCACCCACAACCTGCCCAGGACCCAGCGCAGGGAGCAGGGCTCTGGCCGGCCCACCTTGTTGTCGACTGTCCTGTAGGTGACGTTCAGCTGCAGCCCCATGCTAGCCAGCAAGCAGGTCCCGTTGCTGCCAGAAACGCTGTACCTGAACACCACGGGGCTCGAGGGAGCTGGGGTGGGCGCGGGCTGGGGTGGCGTGGTCGGAGCGGGCAGGTCCTGTTCACAGCGCGTCTCTGCGGGGACAGTGGGGTGAGTGTGCTCATCCTCCAGGGAGGCGGGGCTCCGGAAACGCTGGGCAGGAGCAGGCTGCCCCCGGCCTGGCAGGCGCTTGGCCGCCCAACCCGCCTGCACTCCCAGCTCCTCCTGCTCCTGGAGCCCTCGGGCCTCAGCGGCCCCTCGGCCGCAAAAACATCCTCTCCAGCAGAACAAACCTCCCGTGAGGCCAGGAACAAAACCTCAGCTGTGTCCTACGCGGTTGGGACAGTGTCTCCAAGGCCATTTTAAACGGCGGCAGTTCACACACGCTGTCCAAGCGCCTGGGCGCCGCGCTGGACACAGCCCGAAGGCAGAAGCAGAGCGGCAGGAGCGCCCAGGCCAGGTGGGGACAGTGGACACGCGCCACAGGCTGGCACCAGCCCTGTGTGCCCCGGAGGCAGCAGGGGCAGCCCCACGCGTCAGGCTCGGATCTGAGACCCACGCCCAGGTCACAACTACCACAGGCCCGGGCGGGGCGGGGCGGGGAGGTCAGGCCCACTCAGCGCAGGTGGGGCAGGCAGGAGGCCGCACCTGGCAGACGAGGGGGCCACAGGTGGGCCCAGTGACCCCAGCGGGGAGAGAGGCCCGTGCAGCAGGCTGGCGGCGGGGCCTCACGCCCGTGCCACACCTCCGTGGAGAGAGACTGCCACGTGGCCGCTGACAGGGGGTGGCCCCTGCGTGGGGACCAGGCCACGTGCGGAACCTGTACCCTCTCCCGTTCTGCGGTGAGCCTGAAACTGCTCTGAAGCCAGTGCTCTGAAAACAAGGCAGCTGTCTACTTTAACAGCAACATCAGCCTCTGTGCCTGCATTCAGAGCCCCAGAAGCAGAAGGCTGCCGTCAAGAGAGGCGTGTCCAGGCTGGGCAGGTCAGGGGACCAGACGCCGCCGCCTGGCCTGACCTCCCAGGTCCCTGCCGCTTCCCTCTGCTGAGGCCCATGCTCAGCTGCTAACTGCAAACCCAGGCTCCTAAGTGCACATGACCCGCTGCCTCGGGTGCCCCCGAGTGCCTGGACCCCGGGTCACACCCATGCCTCACGCGCTCGCTGTGCTAGGAGCAGCCGGCACCTCCAGGCTGGCCTGACCGGGGCCACGTGGCAGCCTCAGGACCTGCCCCTCAGCCCTGTGACTGGGCCTCTAGCCACACGTTTCCCAATCACGTGGGGCTTCCTTCAGCCCCCGCCCCGCCACTGTCAGGGGCAGGCAGGCCGGCCTCCTCCTCTGAGGGCCAGGCGGTGGCTGCTGCGGGCAGTGGCTGTGGGCGCCGGGACCCACCTAGCTCTGCTACATGAGCAAAAGCTCAGTCACAGGCACAGAAACCTTATTTTCACCTGTTGTGAAACATTCTTTGGATTTTTTTTTTAACATTAAATTTCTGATCACAAACAGCAACCTTTGTTTGTTGGCTGTGCAGGGCCCAGAAGGCCTCGCAGCCCCACTGGAAACAGGAGGGCCCAGGCCTGCTGCCGGCCACAAGGAGGGCCACAGGGTTGCCACGCAGCCCAGAACCCAGCCACTCTGAGCCGCCAAGCAAGGCTGGCACACGGAGCAGGGTGGGGGGTCAGCAGCAGCAGACAGCAGGCTGTGCGGTGCCCAGGGTACTCTCTGCAGGCCCCTGGGCCCCCAGGCCCCCCGAGAGGCCAGCACCCTCATTTCCCAGGAGGAAGACGTAGTCTTCCTGAGTGGCACCCTGGGCCCGCCTGCCTGAGCGGGACTGTGGGGGGCGAGGCCTCTGTGTGGAGACTGCCGCCCGACCCCATCCACGCCATGACGAAGGCAGAGGGTCCACCTGCTTTGCCCTGGACCCTGCTTGAACCCACGCTCAGGGAGGAGGGCACCTTTCCCACAGTGGGGGCCGGGCGGGGTCCTCACCCGCTCTGCTGAAGTTGCTGCTGGACAGGTAGGCCTGGATGGCAGCGGCGCGGAGCGTGACCGTCACGCTGCCCATGTGGACCTGGGTCTCGCTCACACACCGGTACGTCGTGTTGACGTCGGCCTTGATGTCGGTCGCCGACTCCTCAGTCTTGACTCCTGTGTTTTAGAAAACCAGCTCTTGACCCTTGAACCGCTTGCTTAAAAGCAGTTTGGATATCCCCCAACCCAATTCTCTCCACCCCATCGCCAGTCCACACTGGTTCTCACCTGTGAAGCTCGAATTGGGGAAAGTGTCTGTGTCTGACAAGTTATAAGCAAAGCGCATCAGCTGGACCTTGTAACGTGTTGCATTTCTGGTGAAAGTGAGGGTCAGCGTGTGGCCTCTTCCAAAAGTGATCACAAGACTGGAATCAGAAGCATTCTCTTTGCCACAAGAGCTGCTGTTTGACACTTCCGCACCAGCTGGCAGCTCAAAGGACTTGTTCTGGAACCAACATGACGATGGGTTACTCACTACAGAGTTCAGAAACCACCACAGCTCGGAACCCAGACCCTCTCTACCTCAGAGGCCACCATCAATGCATACATTTGTCATAAAAACAAAAGACAAAGTATTTTATGTCAAGTCACAGACCAAAAAGTAATTCAAGTGTGAGATAAGGATGACCTAATTACTAACATTTGCTTCACTGATGTAACTTTACTTCACACTAGAACGAAAATAAAGCTGTCACGTAAACTGAAATGATTCATGCTAGGCTCCAGAACGAGCTGGTGTACTCAGCCCTTCATGACTGCTACAGAGCTTACTTAAAGAACCTGTCTCTCTAAACAAAGAGAAGGCGAAGTTTACTGCAGAACAGTTTGAGTGGACTATCACAAGCAAAACAACAACTACAAAACCAGCAGAGCCCATCCCCACGGCCCGGGCTGAGCAAGTGGCCAGCAGGAAGCTGTCCTGGCCCTGCCCTGCAGACAGACCGCGCCGTGGCGGAGGAACACGTCGTGAAGCGGAAAGTCACCGTGCTGCAGACAGACGATGCCACTTGCGTAACACAGTCCACGTACGATGAAACAACACTCAAAACCTCCAACCCAAAAGAGCCAAGCAGAAGTTAAGAGGTGCCCGGACGAGTCTTTGCAATGAGAGGCATCTCCATGGACAAAGGCTGCAGAGCTCCCTTCTGTCTGACAAATATCATTTACATCAAGAGGAGTCCAGGCGGCTGGTGTGTCCAGGGGCCTCCAAAGGACCCGCGTGTCCTTCTGGCAGTCCTGGGCCCCCACTGCTCTCCAGGGGCCAGCAGGAGGCGTGCCGTGGACATGGGGATGGGTAAGGAAACCAGAGCTTCAGTAAAGCACCGACAGCGAAATCTGGAAGAAGGACGTGTTCACAAGAGCAGACGTGAACGGAAGCAGCGCAAAGCCCACAGACAGGCGATCAGCGGAGGAAGAACCAGCACAGGAGGGCAGTGGCTCCTGCCGCGGCGGTCCTGTCTGGAGGACACCACGGATGGAGGAGCCTGGCGGGCTACAGTCCACGCGGTCGCAGAGTTGGACGCGACTAAGCAGGGCACAAAAAACAGAGAAACGCTGCTCATTTGTCAGGGATCTCGGACAGCAGCAGGCAGTCCTCACTCTGCAGAAGCGCGGTGTTGTCTTAACAAAACCGCAACGGACGTCCTAGTCAAGCCCGTGCAGTCGCACTGTTCCTCCAACACGCGTTCACACGTGACTCCTGCAGCATCGACAGTTCATCTAAAGCAAAAGCAGCGGATCCAAAAAGGCCATGTTCACAGAGCTGCACACCAGGCGTAAACAGAGCACAAGAGCTCAGCTACAGCCGACGGGCGAGCAAGTCAGCGTGGCTCACGTGACGAAGCCCTGCGTCGTGACGGCAGAACACGACCGCGAGGAAACCTGAGAAGGGCTCAGAGCAAGACGGCGGGAGCAGGGCTCACACCGGCCTGTGGGACTGCGGCCCCAGTGTGCACAGGGCGCCCAGGCACCGAGGGGCACCGCAGTGCGTGACACGGTACGCACACGTGTCGAGGAGTTAAGCAGGGCTCACACTGGCCTGTGGGACTGCAGCCCCAGTGTGCACAGGGCGCCCAGGCACCGAGAGGCACCACAGTGCGTGACACGGTACGCACACGGGCCAAACAGTCAAGCAGGCCCGTCACGCGCACACAGCAGGCGCGGAGGCGCGGGCTCTCCTACCTGGGGGCCGCTCCTGGTGTCGTAGCTGGTCAGGAAGGTAGCAGAGAAGTCGGCCATAATGCAGGCGGTCCCGTTGCCATCCTTCACCACGAACACTGCCGACGCGCCGTGCACGAGGCCTGCTGACTCCCAAGCAGAGAGACCCCCGCGTGACTCTCTCAAAGTGTCTGTGGCTTACAGTGCAGCAGAGCGGCTGTTACTGGGAAAGCTGCTTAACTGCAGAAAAGCCCGGGACGCGCTGGGCCCACAGGGCTCTGTCCCCCACCCCACTGTGACACTGTCCTCTCGAAAGCCGCCCCCTCTGTGTGCCAAGCTGGGGTCACCCCGGGCCTAGGCGGCCTCACGCTGGCTCCTCAGAGGACCTCTGGGAGGCGGGGCAGGGTCCTGGAGGAAGGACTTGAACCTTGGAACCAAACGCTGACATTCTACACAAATGGTGGGCCCACGCTGCGGCTCAAAAGCTGCCTGATCTAGCTCCTGAGAGCGCAGGAAAAGCCGCAGACTCTCGATCAGAGCTCTTCCCCCACGTCCAGAAGGGCCTCAAAACACAGCGAGTCCACTGGCTCTGGGCTTGGCTGTGCGGCCTCCGCAGGCGCTGCCGGGTGCCCGAGGGAAGGGCAGGAGGAGCTGTCTCGGGGCCTCCAGCCTGGGCATGACCACGGCTGAGCCAGGTCGCCGGGCCACAGTCCGAGCAGGCAGCTTAGCAACAAGTGCATCCAATCGGGCACGAAGGTAGGTTTACAGCCGTGCACGTCAGCACCTGGTTCCCTCACAGAGGAACAGAACAGATGTCCTGACCCTTCTAAGTCCAAGCAGCTTTCAGCCAGCACAGGTGTGGCCACGTGCCAAGGCCCACAGCGCCGTGCTTCCGCAGCACAGGCCCCTGCCCACCCTTCGCCAGGACTGGACACACCTGCCTCCGACGGCTCTGCGAGCGGAGGCGGCCGGGCGCGCTCCGAGAGCAGCAGCTGGCTCCCCACATGCGGCCCCCGCATCTCCAGTGGGCCCAGTTCACTCCATCCTCGCGAACGGCACCAGATAAAATCCTCGAGCAACCATTACTTAGGCCTAAAGCGGGGAGGAGAGACAGAATCCCCACACTCCACCTGTAAGCCTCAGGCAGAAGACACATTAGGCTGGAACCACAGAGAAAGCCGCTACCCAAGGACGAAGCCAACCAGGGCATCAAGGACGCTCCTGCCCGTGTCGATTCACAAATCTTCGAGCTACTCCTCAGAATCCCCAAGTAAGATGACACTAAAATCATTTCCAACCAAGGAATACTGCTTTTTCAAAGGGAGAGAAAACCTCACGATTCACTTCTGACACAGTGAAGGTTTTAAAGACGCCTCTGAGAGCGACAGGGGAAACGCACAAGAGCCGCTGAGACGCCAGCCAGGCAAACGCAGGCCCAGCAGCAGAAGCAAAGCCTGGGCACCGGAGACGGGCAGATCCTGGACACCCACGGGCGCCCCAGACCTGGGCGGCCCAGCCCGGCTGCGGAGCCACAGGCCACCACACGCTCCACGGGCCTGGCAGGTCAGGCCACGGCCTCCCTCGTCAGCTCCTACCAAGCTGCTCTCCTGTGAGAGTTCCTTAAATCACCAAATGCTTCCTACTGACTCAAAACCCTTCACTAGAAAACACTCCACATTAAATAACTTTTCAATCACATAATTCCCTCATTTAGTAAACATGCTGAGGACCTGAGCTTTCAAAGAA
Source organism: Ovis canadensis (assembly GCF_042477335.2). NCBI lineage: Eukaryota > Metazoa > Chordata > Mammalia > Artiodactyla > Bovidae > Ovis > Ovis canadensis. Next base: position 99,973,670 of record NC_091254.1, on the reverse strand, counting down.
CAACAAAGAAATATTACTAAACAAACTTCAAACAGCCTTCAGCAGCGCTAGAGACCCACATGGATTCTGGAGAGGCCCAGAAATTTTTCAGTTAAAACAAGAAACCACAAGCCAACTTTGGTCAAGAGAAAAATGCCTGCAACAGCACCCTAACATGAAATTATGAGAGAGTGCGTGTATGCGAACGATCAGAAGTTTCTTTTTACCTCTATAAAAATACCACTTTCTCAAGTCAGAATGTCTCAGTAACTTGAGGAGTGTCCCTCCTGAAGGTCAGAACCTGCACCACGAGCAGCCCTTCACTCGGGACTCGCCACCATCCTCTCTCCAGGGTCCTGTGAGGAGTAAGCACCTTATTCCTTCAGAAAACTCCCATCTGGAGACATTCCAGTCTCTGAAACAAGCTGTGGGAACACGCCTGCCTGAGGTGAGAGCTCAATCTTGAAGAGAGTCCTCTGCCACTCCTGGCCCAATGAGCTGGGCTCGGAGGAACCACCAAACCCCCAGTTTAGGCACCTGTAAAGTGAAAATAAGTGAGCTGACGCGAGAACCGTCAGTGCATCAAGTTAGCTGGAGCAAGCGCAGCGCTGAGAACAGGGCCGGGGCCCGCCTTCAGAGCGCGCTGCCACCACCGGCGTGCTCAGCGCCACGAGGCTCCACCTGCCCAGCTCATCGCCGAGCCCGAGCCACCTGACAGACCGTGAGGCCGGTGCTGCAGTCACCGGGCACCTGAACTGGGCTTTGCAGGCAACTGAGCTACTGTGACCACTTAACAGGTAGACACTCTGAGCACTCCCGTTCACAGACGGGGAGCTGACCCCCGTGCTGGAGGTCACGCTGCCACAGCAGTGCAGGGCCCGCCTGGGGCTGGGCCTGCTGACTCAGACCACGTGCTGCCCAGCTCACCACACCTGCACACTTTCTCTCCAGCACTCAGTGAGCAATGATTATGCTCCAGATTACGACATACTCACTTGAGACATGAAAGAGATTGCCACCTGGAGGAACAAGGCAATAAACTCTTCATTAACTTTTTAAAGAAATCACTTTCTAATCTAAGATCAATTCTTTTAAATCTAAGATCAAATCTTTTTTATAATCAGTGATACCTGATCATGTATGAAGACTTAAAAGAAGAAAAAGACCGAGGAGCCATCCCTCACACAGAAGCACAACCTCTAAGACTACTGTGTACATTTCCGAACAGCTGACATGCATGTTCTGCTAAGGGGCACTGCTGTCAAACTGGACGTCTCTTCATGTAGGTCCTGAGCCCTTAATGTGTGAGGCCAGGATAGGCTGTAGGATAAGGAAGATACAGGCATAAAAATAATCACAACAGAGCTGAACAGATGCTTCAGAAGTAGTGTGGGTCATACACGCGTGGAGTCAAGTCTTTCGGATGCACAAACAATGGACTACCACAGCCTGGCACGGATCTAACAATATAAATTCAAAATTATGGACCTAAAACATTTTAAATTCAAACCTAGTGAAAAATTTGATCCCCAACCTGGGTAACTGACAAACTCCCACAATCGACAGTAACAGTATCAGTTAAAAAAAATTTTTTCCCCTATTTTGTAAGCAACAGTTCATCATTTTGAAAGGGGAAGGTCATCCTGGTGACATCAACGGTCAAGAGTCCCATTACATAATGATCTATGTATCAGAAAGTTTCAGTTCACACTTGCCTAGCTTTCTACAAAGTTTTCAAACGAAACTTAAATTTCTAGTTATTAATGCAGGATGACTTTGTAATTTAGAACTCAGAAACATCTTTAGAAAAATGCTTTTTGGTGAAGTTGTGTATTAAACATTAAACAGATCCAAATCCAAGCTCTTAACCTTTTTTAAAAAATGGATTTTTAATCAAATGTAAAACTTAAAAGACATGACAAAACAGCTTTCAAAAAAGTAATTATGTGCACGACACTCCAAGCTGTCAATGTAGGGAAGTCATGGATTTGTCTCTTCACCAGGTGAGTTTTTAAAACATGATACACAATAATAAACTTGTAGCGCAGGCGAGCTTTTCTAATAAAGAAACGCCAGCCGTCCTGACACGACAGGACTCGTCCCAGCAGCTCCTCACCTAATTCAGGACACCTGCCAGGGAGAGCAAGGCTCCAGCTTTGCTGCTGGAATAAGGTCACCCCTTGCGGCTGGTCTTGCAGCTCAAAGAATGCATTTTACAACAACAGGCAAAGCAAGAACCTGAAACCAAAATTCAATCAGCCACAGGATTTCAAAGCAGATGTCCGCAATCCCCGGCAGGTAGGGGTGGAAAGTGCCTCTGTGTCTGCTGAGCTCTAGGGCGCTCCGCTAGCACTTTTCGGGTCCTAACACTTTCCTCTTCTCGTGTCACGGGGACCAGGAGAGAAAGTGCCACAGAGAGTGTTCTCAGCAGCCCTAAGGTCAAATCGAACCAGGTAGTGATTCCCGTTCAAGTCAACACGGTTTTTCTCTCATTAGGACAAACAGAAGAGAGCAAAATCCCTCAGCGGAGAAAACACGCGCGGCCACACACGGCTCCGGAGCCACACACACGCCGCTCTTCCGACGCCGCCTCGCCAGAGCCGAGCGCGTCCACTGTGACGCCCAGGCCCTTGGTCCCCCGCGGGTTCCCTGAAGCTCCCCGGGGCGGCGAGGTCCTCACAACCCGACGAGAACGCCCGGCGGGCGAGCGGCGGCGGAACACAGGTCAGCGCCCCGCGCCGGCCCGCAGGGCCGGGGGTAAAGCCCGCAGGACGGGCTCCCGGGGCCGCGGTCGCCGCCCGCCCTGTGCCCCGCGGGGACCGAGGCCCGCGCCGTCCTCGTCTCGGCTGCAGCCGCTCGCAGCTTCCGCGGCCGCCGGAGCCCCCACGGCGAGCGGTCGAACCGCAGCGCTGAGAAGCCACGTCTCCGCCAACGGACCGCAGCAGCGGGCCCCGGGCCGCCCCCGCCGCCCGCAGCCGGCCCGCCCGGGACGGACGGCGCCCCCGAGCCGCCGCCCCCGGGGCCCGCGCGGCCCGCAGCCGGGCCCCCACGGCCGCCCCTCCGCCGGCGGACCCCGCGCCCTCGGCCCCCGCCCGGCCTCTCACCGAACAGCAGCAGCAGCAGCGGCCGTCGCCGGGCGCCGCCGGGGGCCGCCATGGGCGCGAGCGCGAGCCGGGCGCGGCGGTGGCGGTTGGGCCGGGCCGGGGACTGACCGGGCCGGCGAGAGGGCAGCAGGTCCCGGCGCTGCGCCCGCGGCGAGAAAGAGACCCCGCAGCCGGCGGCGCCCGTCACGTGAGCCCGCTCCGCTCCCGCGCCGTCACGTGACCCCCGCGGGTCTCGCGAGAGCGCGCGGGCTCGGGCTCCGCCCCGCGTGCGCCCCGCACGTGACCAGCCCGAGGCACGTGACCGCCGCGCCACGTGACGCGGGGCACGCCCGCGGCCCCGGGCGCCCCGGCCGGGTCTCGACGCCGGGCGCGCAGGGAGGCGGCCGGGCCCGGCCCGCGGCTGCGGGAGGACCAGCCTGCGGCTCTCCGCCGCGGGCCGAGGGTGGGCGCGCCTCGGCGTCGGGGGCGCTCCCGGAGGAGGGCGGGGAGGGGGACACTCCCCGAGGGCGCGGAAGCGGCCCCCCTTCCCGGGCGTCGTCTCCACGAGGGCGCGGGAGCGGACACACCGGGAGGCTCGCAGAGCGCGGGCGCAGGGAAGGCTGACGCAGTCCGGGGCGGAGGCGCCGCCGAGGGCTCGGGGACTGCCGGCTGCGACCCTCCCGGAGCGTCCCCGAGGGCCCGGGCGGGGCAGCCGCGAACGCCCAGAAGAAGCCCCCGCCCGCGCTTCCACGGCTCTCCCCAAGGGCCTCTCGCCGCCGCCCGGGTTCCGCGCTCGCCTCGGGACTGCCGGCCCGCTTCTGGGCTGCTGTCCGCCGCCCCGGCCCTCTGCGGAGAGGCGGCCTCCTGCCCTGTGCACCCCGCCCGCTGCGGCCTCCGCGCCTCGGACCCCCACCCCGGGAGCCGCCCACCGGCGGCCCGCCCAACAGGCTGCGACTCCCGTGGGGTTGTGTTGTGTTGCTGTTGACCTTCCACTTGTTTGCTTTTTGTAGGTTTTGTCTTTTCCTGGTCATTTCGTCCTTCCCGGTTTTCCCGCGCTTCCCTTCCAGAGTCTAGCAAACACACAGCTGAGACAGTCTGGCACTGAAGGGCTTGAAGACTGCAGTGTGGCTTCGCTGACGTCTTGTTTAGGCGCTTAGGGGCCGTTCTAGGTCTTTGCTGCTCTTCTGCACGGGGAAGAGTCTCAGCGGGGCCTCGAGAGAAAGGACATTAAGAGGCTGAGAGAGCCCCAGGCTTGTTGGGTTTTCTGTTGACTAAAGAGGCACAAGCTAGAAGCTGAGAGCTGCGTTTTATGCCTCTGACCTTTTTAGGACCTCAAGCTTGGGGGACATCATCTCAAATAGCCCAGAGAAGAAGCCAGGGTATATTGGAGTTTTTGCAACGAAGGGCAGGTAGTCCAAAGGTCAGAAGATTACTGTTAACTGAGGAGAATCGGATAAGCGGAGTTAAGGAACTTAGTGCCTTTCTGTGCGAGGAGGTGCAGGAGTCTGGCCTCACTGAAGTCTTGCCTTGATCTCCACCCCAGCTCTCTGGGGCCAGCGTCCTGTGCTTTGCCATGCTGCACTCCCCCAGGACTCGGGCTGGTTGCAGTGCAGGTTTGCGGGGTGGCGGGCGTTTCCCCAGGGGGGGGTAGCTGCCGTCACAGAAGGGTGACAGCTGAGACATCCTTCGTCGCTGATTTGCAGGCTGCGTTCTTAGCGCACGGTTTGTTCTGCTCTCCGGGTCAGGAATCTGCTGCTCCTGAAGAGTCGACTCACTCGCTGAGGTCTTGTTAGGTGTTGGGGGCTCTCTGGGTTCTTGTTCCTTGCTGTTCTGGGTGGGCCAGAGTCTCGGCGTCGCTGGAGAGAAGTGCTGTCTGTCCAGGTGCGCCGTGGAGAAGGAGGTGCTGACTTTCTGTCTGTGCCGTCACCGCGATGCCCTTCAGCAGCAAGTGTGTGACAGGATGTCCCTCCAGTAGGCTGTCATTTGAGCCCACATTGTCCCTATGAAAGAGAGAGCTAAGCTCAGGAGTAATTAGATAATTCTAGAACATTGCCCTTTTCTCTTGAACTTCCTGATGGTGAGAAACTACCAAATAATCTTAGTATGAAAACAAAAAGACCTATCAATTGTTGGTTTCCTCGCTGGGAAGCCCCTTCCTGTGTTGAGAGAACGTTTTACCCTCTGAATGTGGGTGCAGAGATGCTGGCTGCCCAGGAACCGGTGTTGGGAGGGAAGGGCCTGCCCTGCCCTCGTGGGTCGGGTCGGTGGTGAAGGGCCAGCGCCGCCCTCTCGGGGCCGGGTTCGCGCCCTCGGCCCTGGCTCCCGCTGCCCCTCGTGCCTGCACTCTCCTCGCATCGCTCTCTGTTCCTTTTGGAAACTGTCAGCTACCCAGAGTCCTTTCAGGAGGCAGTGTTATTTCTTAGGCCCTTCAGAGCCCATTTTTTCTGGGTCCGAATGCATAATACATGCTGCATTTAAAATCTCTTTTTAAAGACCCAAAGAAGTGTGTTTCAGCAGAAGGCCAGGGCTTTTAGAAACAGCAGGAAATGAAAGATTGGTCAGAAATTCTGTGATGCTGCGTTTTCATACAGTATGGGAAATAATATGGTGGGATTTTCTTGTTTTTTATTGGTTTTTGTTTGAATCCTTAATTAGGGCTGGGTCTGATTTTTTTTTTTTTCTTTTTGGCTGAGCCCGGAGGCTCTTGGGATCTTAGTTCCTCACCTTGGGGTCAAACCCATACTCCTGCAGTGGAAGCACAGGGCCCTGACCAGCGGCCCGCCGGGGACTCTGATCTGTTCTGGTCGAAGGAAGGACGTGGAAAACCACAAAGGACTCCACACCTTCTGAATTCTTCTGGAGACAGCCTTTTTATTTTTGTTATTTTTTTAAAAATATATTTATTTGGCTCTACCAGGTCTTAGTTGCAGCATGCAGGATCTAGTTCCCTGACCAGGGATCAAACCCAGGCCCCCTGCGTTGGAAGCACAGGGTCCTAACCACTGGACCCGAGGGAAGTCTCAGGATGACGTTAAGGGTCGGCTTTGGTAACAATGAGCCGTGTGAGCTCCCAGCTGAAAGGCAGGGCCTCCTCACCTGTGAAATGACCTGCCTCCAGCGCTGGGAGGGCCAGTCTCTCCGGAGGTGTGGGTTCCATGTCTGAAGGAGAGGAGTGATGGTTGGAAGAACGTGGAATCGAGTGGGACCGCGGAGCAGGCAGTCTGTGCCTTTTTTCTCTTTTGCTCTAGGTTATATACTATTCCTGGAGCTTCCCAGGTGGTGCTCGTGGGTAAAGAATCTGCCTGCCAATGCAGGAGACACCGCTTTGATCCCTGGGGCGGGAAGATCCCCTGGAGGAGAGCATGGCAACCCACTCCAGTATTCTTGCCTGGAGAATCCCATGGACAGAGGAGGCTGGCGGCTACAGTCCATGGGGTCGCAAAGAGACACGACTAAGCAGGCCCACACGCTTTTTCTTGAGATATGCTAAGGAGAAATAGTCACGTTGCGTAGTGCTATAGTTTTTCAGACTTGTTTTATGAAAATTTTTTTTAAATGTGAATAAAAACAAGATAATGTGGTGAAGCCTGTGCTGCCTGTTACTTTCACGGTTTATCGTCCCTTCTCACTGCTTCGTGTTTTGGTTGGTTTTTCAGCTTGAGTTTTGCAAAACGAACCCTGGACATCTTACTTCTTATGGAAAGCTTTTGCATTGTCATAGCTGATGTAAAGCCAAAACGCAACAATTCCGTAGTAATTAATTTCCAGTTGATGTTCACGGTGCCCCAGTTGTTCAAAAAGCATTTTTTTCAGCCAGTTTGCTCACTGTGGCTCCACTGAGGTCTGAAGGTGTCTCAGGGCTCCGTCCCCTTTGCACACCATTGATTAGTTGGTGTCCTGGAGGACACCCCACACTGTGGGTTGACCTGGGGAGCTGGTGAATGGCCGTCTCTCCCTCTGTTCAGGCACCTTGGAGTGGGGTCTGGGGCATCGGCGCCACCTGGCCTGTTCGAGATGCAGAATCTCAGGCCCCACCTGGGCCCTCGAGTCAGAGCCCACGATGCAGGGAGCACAGAGACCCGAGACTCCCTGACCCTCCTCGGGGCTGCAGCCACACTGGGCTGTGGCTAGCTGGCCCCACCCATTGCAGGCTCCCTGGGGCCTCAGACCTCTGACTTCACGGCTTCCTGGTGGGTCAGTAGGTCTGTGGTTCCGGTGGGCCTGGCAGGTTGGTGGTTTGTTTTCTTTCTTAGGATCTTGTTCCCTGATCAGGAGTCTAACCCAGGCCCCTCCAGCGGGAGTGTGGAGTCTTAACCACTGGGCTGCTGGAGTCCCCTGGCCATTTCTCATTGTCTTCCCTGTTGTGTTTTCCGGCTGGAGCAGGCCTGCAAGGAGATTTGCCTTCATGAACCCATTACTTACTCCAAAACACCATCTCTGCAGGAAGGTTGGATCCGTGTCTGATTGCTGATTCTTTTGTCTTGTTTCAGAGCAATAACTCAGACCCAGAGCAGCTTCCAAATGTGAGCTGGGCGCTCTGCGTGGTGGTGACACCTCCACGTGAGCTCCCCAGCGGGGACCGATGCCCGCCCCTCTGGTGGGCCGTTGGTGGAGGAGGTGGTGTGTGTCCAGGCTGGCAGAGGGGTAATGAAAGTCTGTATTTGCAATTTTGCTGTGAACCTAAAAATGCTCTAAAAGGTACAGTTCTCTGGACCTCCCTGGTGGCCCAGTGGTTAAGACTCTGCGCCCCTAGTAAAGGAGACTGGGGTTCGATCCCTGGTCAGGGAACTTGAGCCTACATTCTGCAACTGAGAGTTCACACGCTGCATCAAAACTTGAAGATCTTGCAAACTCTTTAAGACCCGGTGCAGCCAAATAAGTATTTTTTAAATTATTGTCATATTCTGCATTCTCCTTTCTTCATTTGGAACCATTACTTTCCCATGCTATTACAAAATCTATAAAAACACATTTAGAAATAATTAGCGTAACGTCATTTGGTGTAATGTTTTACTCAATGATAGCTCCGTTAATGCAGCTCCCTGCTGAACACGAGGAATGCTCGCTGTAGGAAAAGCTCACAGTCCCCGTGTCTGCTCCCATCCCAGCCCCACTCACAGCGTCTCCGACCGCCACTGCCAGGACACGGGCCCAGCCCCACGCATCAGAAGCCGGTCACCAGAAGAGCGTCCCCAGGCGGTGCACGTCTGTCTGGCTTGTTAGAAGCGCCGGTCCCCACCCCCGATTCAGCCTCCCCTGACTTGCTAGCAGGGCTGGCAGAGCTGGCAGGAGCGCTGCTTGTGTTCCCTGGCTCCTTCTGTGGGGAGGGGTTTGGAGAAGGACGCAGGGGACCTGGGGGGTGAGAAGCCCTGGGCTGGGTCCCCAGGGTCTCCTGGGGTTGGGCTGCCATGTGTGGCCGCCACCCTGGACGCCCTCTGAACCCCATGCTGTGGGAGCCTTCTGGAGGTCTCGTCACAGAGGCATAGGTGATGCAGCTCCTCTTTCCTTCCCGAGGCTGGGGTGGGGCTGAAAGTCCAAGCTTCTAATCACAGCTTCTAATCCACGGTGACCAGGAGCCGTCAGGAGCTCCCCTAGAGTCCCCCTGTGAGAACAGAAGGTCTTATCATCCAGGAACTTGCAAGGGGTTCAGGAAGCGTGCATCAGGAATAGGGTCAGAAACCTGGTGTTAAAAGATGTTGGGGTTTCCCTGGTGGTTAAGAATCTGACTGGCAATGCAGGGGTCCCCAGTTTCATCCCTGGTTGGGGAACTAAGATCCCACACGCGATGGAGGCAGTAGAACGCCTGCTCGCCGCAGCAGAAAAGATCCCAGGTGATGCAACAGAGGAAACGGCACCCCACTCCACTATTTTTGCCTGGGAAATCCCGCCTGGGAAATCCCATGGATGGACGAGCCTGGTGGGCTGCAGTCCATGGGGTCGCTAAGAGACTGAGCGACGTCACTTTCACTTTTCACTTCCATGCATTGGAGAAGGAAACAGCACCCCACTCCAGTGTTCTTGCCTGGAGAATCCCAGGGACGGGGGAGCCTGGTGGGCTGCCGTCTGTGGGGTCGCACAGAGTCGGACACGACTGAAGTGCCTTAGCAGCAGATGCAACAAAGGCGTTGTTAACTAAGGCCCAATGCAGCCAAACGCACACACAGACCAAGGCTGTGCCCAGTGGTCTTACCAGGACATTCCAGTGGCTTCTGGAGCCTTACCAGGAGCCAGCGCTGAGCCTGATAACGTGTATTTTCCGTTATTGCACAAATACTATGACACATATCTTGAAGATGAGCTATCTGTCCATGCTTTTCTCTGAGATTAATGTACCTTGCAGAGCACGCCGACCGGGCGAGAAGCAGCGGTGGTCAGCGTGTGCCCGCCCGTGTGTGTGCCCGCAGTTGTGGACAGGCCGCGCTGGCCATCCCTCCGTTTGCTGTCATCGGGGTGAACCTCGTGCTCTTGTTTCTGTTCCACTCAAGCTACCCGCCCTTTTCGCTTGGCCCAAGACCTCCCTGGGAGGTCCCCTCGGAAGGGACCACTGCTCACAGACGTTAGGATTCCCAGCCTTGGACCTGGTGCCACAGAGCTGCCCGGCCTGGAGCTGCGACAGGAGAATCCAGGGCCCCTGGCGCTCAGTCGGTGTGGCCCGAGGGAGACCTGGCCTGCTCCACACCCCAGGGACCGAGGTTTCTCACTTCTCTTCTCCAGTTCTCCTGCCCGCTTACCTCAGGAATGTTTAACTTTGGTTCATTGATAAAAGGCAAGAGACTCGTGGCTGGTAGATGTGAAATTAGTGTTAACGAAGAACACGCCAGAAAAAGAGCAAACCACTTCCAACTCAAAGCTGTGCTAGCAAGTGGGGAAAGAGCTAAGGCTCCCATCCCAAGATACTTTAGAAACCCACCTCCGCCTGGGGATACTCTGCGTGCTCACACTTCTCTCTGCTTAACGCAACGGGAACATCTTTTATGCACGTTCCGGGTGCCTCTTGGAGAACTTTTTGATGGATCCCTTGAAATTTTTCAACCACGACGGGCTTCCTTTTAGACAGTTACAAAAGAGGAACTCTCCTGAAGAACCAAAACTTGCTTTCTTGGAAAGCAGATTCAGTCCAGCAGTTCCAGGCCGCGTGCGGCAGAGAGCGTGCGCGACTCCGGTCACGGCGGGTTTCCGGTTCTACGCCCCGGGGCTCAGCGGGCGGGCCTCGAGCCTCAGCTTGTTTGAGAAACAAGACGTGACCGCCCAGGGCCTCTTCCTAGTCACGGACGCCACAGGTCGGGAGCTGAAGTCCGCGTGAAGTCGCTTCTGCACTTGTAACTCCTGGTTTTAGCTCACATCGGCTCTGTGAGGCCAGTCTGCAGCACGGTGGCCGGGGGGGCTGGCTGCGGGAGACGGTGTGGCCCCAGAGCCTTGGGGAAAGCTCGAGTTCCAGACAGACGCCTGCTGTCCTTCTGAAAACATCAGTCACTCAGTCGTGTCCGACTCTGCAACCCCATGGACTGTAGCCCGCCAGGCTCCTTTGCCCGTGGGATTCCCCAGGCAAGAAGACTGGAGTGGGCTGTCATGCCCTCCTCCAGGGTATCTTCCCCTGGAAGATGATCCCTCCAGGGATCAAACCAGGGTTTCCTGATTACAGGCAGATTCTTTACCATCTGAGTCACCTGGGAAGATCCTTCCGAAGGCGACGGTATCGATCAGCTGATCAGCACTGGCTGCTCTTAACAACAAAGGGAAAGGTTAGGACCAAGATGGAAACCGTAAGATCACAGTGACCAGGGCCTTCCCTGGAGGTGCAGTGGCTGAGACTCCGCAAGTCCACTGCTGGAAGCGTGGGCTCAGTCCCTGGTTGAGCAAGTGGGTTCCCACATGCCTCACAGTGCAGCTAAGAAACCCCAGAAATCAAACAAGACAAAACATAGCCAAGGAAAATCCCGGTCTCCTCCATGACAAAGGCAGTGCATACACGGGGAGCTGGGTGTTTCTACACATCACCAAGGTTCGAAAACAAAGTTAGCAAGAATTCACATGAGAAGAGGGCGCTCACAGGACCCCATCTAACAAGAAGCCCGAGGCCAGCGCCCCGAGGCCTTGTGTTTCTCCAGGTGGAGCCAGCCGAAGGGGCCTCGTTCATTTCGTTGTTTCTTGTAACCTCTGAAAGGAAGTCTTGCCAAGAGAGCCTCCGTGGACGGGAGGCCTAGGAGGAAGGGGAGCTCGTGCTATCTCAGCCCCGATGGGATCTGAACTCTGACCTCTGCTGGTCTTGACACAGGCCCCCAGAACGTCTGCGCAAGGTTCCAGAAGCTCAGGACACGCATCGAATGCCTGCCCCCAGTGACCTGTGACGGCCGACCGCTCACAGACACACCCTGCCTCTCTCCTCTCAGAGTCGGTCCTAACTCTTGCCTGAGCAGCCTTGAGACTTTCTCCCCCTGTGAGCCTTCTGTGGCTTCTTGGTCAACAGCAGACGCCCCTGAAACCAGCACCCCAGTCAGGACAGAAAGCGCCTTCTTCGCCCAGAGGCCTCCTGTGCCCACGCGCCTGCCTGCTTCTGCCACCGCTCACCAGGCGTTTGCGCTGCAGAATTTCAGGCAGATGGAATCACGCGGTGTGTTTCTCGTATCTGGATCCGTCTGCGCTGTGTGAACCTCTGCTTCATTCCTCTCGCTGCTGGCAGCTGCTTATTCCAGAAGGACCTGACAGTCTTCCCACCCCTTCACCCGTCGAAGGCCCCTTGGTTGTTCCCAGTAAGTCTGGTGGCATTATACCTCAGAGAGGAGCGGCTGGGTCATATGCTCGCTGGACGTTTAGCTTTAAAAACAAAGGGTCCAGTGCTTTCTCAAAGTGCTGAACGTGGTGTTCGTAAGTTCCCACCAAGAGTGGCTCCACATCCTTGCCGATGCTTGGTATGGTTCGTCTTTTAAATTTTAAAGAATTGGAGAAGGAAACGGCAACCCACTCCACTATTCTTGCCTAGAAAATCCCATGGACACAGGAGCTTGGAGGGCTACAGTCCATGGGGTTGCAAAAGAGTCGGACGTGACTTCGTGACTAAACAGCAAAGTTTTCAGTTACGATAGTTGCCTCATGCTATCTCATCGTGATTGCGATTTGCATTTTCTTGACGACTACTAAAGTCATAGGTCTTTTTTTGTGCCTATTAATCCACATGCCTTCTTTGGGTAAATATTCAAACTTTCTCCTGTTTTTAAAAATAGGTTACTGGTTTTCTTGTTATTCAATTACAAGTGTTTTTTATATATTCTGGATACAGATACTTTGATGTACTGTAAATATTTACCCCATTATGTGGCTTGCCTTTTTATTTTTTAATAGAAATAGTACCTTTTGAAAAGCTTCATATTTAATGCAAACTCTGTTTATCAGCATTTTTCATGCTTCATGCTTTTTGTATCCTAAGAAATGTTTGCATATCCCAACATCATAAATACTTTTCTGTCATTTTTTCCTAGAAGGTTCGTGGTTTTAGCTTCTACAATTAGGCATATGATCAAGTTAAACTTAGTGTGAGGTGAGAGTTACTGTTCATTCTCCCCATGTGATGAATGAAAAGACTTTTCTTAACCTACTGAGTCACCCTGGCATCTCTGTTGGAAACAAGTGGACGTACTGTGATGCTCCCTGTTCCGTTCAGACGACGCACGTGTCTTCATGTCGCCCACACCACGACATCTCCACTACTGTCACCTTATAGTTAAAGTCGTGAAATTAGGTAGAGTAAGTTCTCCAACTGTTCTTGTAAAAAATTGCTTTTGCTTTTTGAATTTCCATGATCATTTTCCATAACTCCATAAGCACTTCCATAATTCATAAGCATTATTCCATAAGCATAAGCATTATTCCATAAGCATAAGCATAATTCCATAATTATGCTTATTCCATAAGCATTAAAAAGCAGAGATATTAGTTTGCCAACAAAAGACATTACTTTGCTAACAAAGGTCCATCTAGTCAAAGCTATGGTTTTTCCAGTAGTCATGTATGAGTGTGAGAGTTGGGCTCTTAAGAAAGCTGAGCACAGAAGAATTGATGCTTTTGAACTGTGGTGTTGGAGAAGGCTCTTTGAGAGTCCCTTGGACTGCAAGGAGATCCAACCAGTCCATCTTAAAGGAAACCAGTCCTGAGTATTCATTGGAAGGACTGATGCTGAAGCTGAAATTCCAGTACTTTGGCCACCTGATGCGAAGAACTGACTCATTGGAAAAGACCCTGATGCTGGGAAAGATTGAGGGCAGGAGGAGAAGGGGACGACAGAGGATGAGATGGTTGGATGGCATCACCAACTCAATGGACATGAGTTTGAGTAAACTCTGGGAGTTGGTGATGGACAGGGAGGCCTGGCATGCTGCAGTCCACGGGGTCGCAGTGAGTCGGACACGACTGAGCGGCTGGACTGAACTGACCTGATGCTGTGCTTAGTTGCTCAGTCGTGTCCGACTCTGTGACCCCCTGGACTGTAGCCCGCTGGGCTCCTCTGTCCATGGGATTCTCCAGGCAAGAATGCTGGAGTGGGTTGCATGCCCTCCTCCAGGGGGTCTTCCTGACCATTTGTAAATGTCCTTTCTCAAGTTAAGGAAGTTCCCTTCTATTCCCACTTTCCTGAGAGTCATTTTTAAAATCAACAAGTGTTGAATTTCATCAAAATCTTCTTAATCTATTGAGAGGATTTTATGTTTTGCTTCTTTCTTTTTTAGATTTTCAAATCTTAAACCGATCTTACATTATTGGGGAAAACTTCACGTGTTTTGGTATATTATTGATTTTATATATCGCTGTATTCAAACTGCTAATATTTGGCTGAAGGATACTGGCCTGTATTTTCTTGTGATATTTTCATCTGCTTTTTCCATCAGGGTGACACTGGGCTCGTTAGCTGTGAAGTAGCCCCTAGTTTCTGAAAGGCAGTGTAAGATTCTTTCTTTCTTGACGGTTGTTAAATGGAATTCACCAGTATAGTCTCTGGAATTTTCTTGGTGGAAAGGTTTAAAATTACAAGTTCAATATCTTTCATGGATATGGATCTATTTTTCTCTTTCTTCTTGTGTCCATTTTCATAATTTGCAGATGTCGTGGAACTTGACCATGTGATCTGAGTTGCACAATTATTGGCATAAACTGACTCATAATGTCCCCTGTAGGACCTGCTGTCTTGTCCCTTCATTCCTGATTTCTTTCTCTTTGTAATTAGTCTAGCTAAAGGTTTATCGGTTTGGTTGCTCTTCTCAAAGAACCAGGTTTCGGTTCCATCGATTTCTCTGTCTGTCCTTTTCCTGTGTTTTTTATTTCTTCTTTTGCCTTTATTATTTATTTCTTCTGTTTACTTTGGATTTAAATTGCTCTCCTTTTTCTAGCTTTTTAAGGCTTAGGTCATTGTATTTAAAACTTTCACCTTTTAAAATGTAAGCACCTGAAACTATGAGTATCCCCTGCTGCTGCTGCTGCTAAGTCGCTTCAGTCGTGTCCGACTCTGTGCGACCCCATAGACGGCAGCCCACCAGACTCCCCCGTCCCTGGGACTCTCCAGGCGGGAACACTGGAGTGGGCTGCCATTTCCATCCCCCAGGCACTTCTTTAGCTGTATCTTAGAGATTTTCGGTCTGTTGTTTTCTTATTCACTCAATTCAAAATCTGCTCTGATTTTCCTTGTGATTTCTCTTTGGCTCATAGGCTATGTAAAGTGTGCTGTTCATCTCATCCACTGTGTTAAGAGTTATTGGGTTAGTCATTTAGAAGCGCACTGCTTCAGTCCCAGATGCTCAGTTAGTCGCCACTTGCCTCTCTGCTGGATCTCTGCTTTAATGCCCTTGTCACCCAGGACTCGCCCTGTGTAATTCCGGCCCCCTCGCTGCAGGGAGACGTGCTCTGTGCCACACCGCACGCTTCCTGGGCGGGGGTCCCCACGCCACCTGAAGAGCGCTGGGCGGCGTAGCATCCTGCAGTTACCGAGGTCGGGTCGGTTGACGCCGCTTCGCGTCCTTCCCGTCTGCCTCCTTATCAGCCACTGAAGGGAGTGTTGAAACCTTGACTGCTGGGCTGCCTGCTGCTTCCCTCACTCTTGCCTGAGCTGGGAAGCTCTGTCACTGGGTCTATGCGCTTAGGCACGCTCCGACGAGCGCCTGGCTTTATGAAACGCCTTCTTTGTCTCTGCACACACTCCGTGTCCTGATGAGACGGGGAACCGAGCTCTGTTCACGGAGCCAAAGAATGGACTTCGCAAACTCGCAAACACTCAGGCAGGCAAAGTTTATTTTAAAGGACAGAGATACAAAGCCCTGAGCACAGACTCTGAGAGGGGGTGAAGAGCCCCCAGAGGCGGGAACAGCAGCAGGTTTTCTGTCTTCATTAGCATCGGGCTATGCGTCTCTGGCTGGCCCGGGGCCAGATGCCTGTCATTTCTGGCCGGCGAGTGTGAGCGTGGCGTCCAGTTTGCTGCCAGCGAGTGTGAGCGTGGCGTCCACCAGCGAGTGTGAGCGTGGCGTCCGGCGTGCTGCCAGCGAGTGTGAGCGTGGCGTCCGGCGTGCTGCCAGCGAGTGTGAGCGTGGCGTCCACCAGCGAGTGTGAGCGTGGCGTCCGGCGTGCTGCCAGCGAGTGTGAGCGTGGCGTCCGGCGTGCTGCCAGAGAGTGTGAGCATGGCGTCCACCAGCGAGTGTGAGCGTGGCGTCCAGTTTGCTGCCAGCGAGTGTGAGCATGGCGTCCACCAGCGAGTGTGAGCGTGGCGTCCACCAGCGAGTGTGAGCGTGGCGTCCGGCGTGCTGCCAGCGAGTGTGAGCGTGGCGTCCGGCGTGCTGCCAGCGAGTGTGAGCGTGGCGTCCACCAGCGAGTGTGAGCGTGGCGTCCAGTTTGCTGCCAGCGAGTGTGAGCATGGCGTCCACCAGCGAGTGTGAGCGTGGCGTCCACCAGCGAGTGTGAGCGTGGCGTCCGGCGTGCTGCCAGCGAGTGTGAGCGTGGCGTCCACCAGCGAGTGTGAGCGTGGCGTCCGGCGTGCTGCCAGCGAGTGTGAGCGTGGCGTCCGGCGTGCTGCCAGCGAGTGTGAGCGTGGCGTCCACCAGCGAGTGTGAGCGTGGCGTCCGGCGTGCCGCCAGCGAGTGTGAGCGTGGCGTCCGGCGTGCCGCCAGCGAGTGTGAGCGTGGCGTCCGGCGTGCCGCCAGCGAGTGTGAGCGTGGCGTCCGGCGTGCCGCCAGCGAGTGTGAGCGTGGCGTCCGGCGTGCTGCCAGCGAGTGTGAGCGTGGCGTCCACCAGCGAGTGTGAGCGTGGCGTCCGGCGTGCCGCCAGCGAGTGTGAGCGTGGCGTCCGGCGTGCTGCCAGCGAGTGTGAGCGTGGCGTCCACCAGCGAGTGTGAGCGTGGCGTCCGGCGTCCACCAGCGAGTGTGAGCGTGGCGTCCGGCGTGCTGCCAGCGAGTGTGAGCGTGGCGTCCGGCGTGCCGCCAGCGAGTGTGAGCGTGGCGTCCGGCGTGCCGCCAGCGAGTGTGAGCGTGGCGTCCGGCGTGCCGCCAGCGAGTGTGAGCGTGGCGTCCGGCGTGCCGCCAGCGAGTGTGAGCGTGGCGTCCGGCGTGCTGCCAGCGAGTGTGAGCGTGGCGTCCACCAGCGAGTGTGAGCGTGGCGTCCACCAGCGAGTGTGAGCGTGGCGTCCGGCGTGCTGCCAGCGAGTGTGAGCGTGGCGTCCACCAGCGAGTGTGAGCGTGGCGTCCACCAGCGAGTGTGAGCGTGGCGTCCGGCGTGCCGCCAGCGAGTGTGAGCGTGGCGTCCACCAGCGAGTGTGAGCGTGGCGTCCACCAGCGAGTGTGAGCGTGGCGTCCGGCGTGCTGCCAGCGAGTGTGAGCGTGGCGTCCGGCGTGCTGCCAGCGAGTGTGAGCGCGGCGTCCACCAGCGAGTGTGAGCGTGGCGTCCGGCGTGCTGCCAGCGAGTGTGAGCGTGGCGTCCACCAGCGAGTGTGAGCGTGGCGTCCGGCGTACGTGTGGCTCTTCTGGGTCCCAGTTCCTCAGTTTCTCCAGACGTTTGACACCAGCCCTTGACCGTTGACCCTTGACCGTTGCTCAGGACCACACTCCATTATTTAGGAGTCAGATGCATGCTTAAGAGCTGACGATCCACCAGGAGCTTTTCTCCTTCATAAACTGGACAGCAGTTAATGATTGTCTTGTCCTGGGTCTGAAGGTTTTATGACCCTCCAGACCAGGGAGCCATTCCTCTGAATGTGTAGAAGCTGAAACAAATGCAGCTTTAGGCCAGTGGAGCCAAAAGCGTGTATGTGTGAGAACTGGAATTGAAACTGGAAGAAGAACCAAGGCTCTAACTTCTGCACTAAGACTGCCTAGCAATTTGCCCCTCACTGAAGCCTGCTGGATACTGAGCCAGCCACACGGCCTTGCGGGTGTGTGTGTGCTTGTGGGCGTTCATGTGTGTGCCTGCATGTCTGCCTGCGTGTGCATGCTCTTGCTCTCTGTGTGATTTCGTGCGATTGGCTCCCGCGGGAAAGCTTCCTGCACCTTTTGCTTTGAACCCATGTGTCTCTATCTGTTAAACGACTTCCTTGTAGGGGACGTATGCCTGTGTGGGTCTTAATTTTCTATCCGGTCTGAAAGCCTTTGTCTTTTAACTGACGTGTTTAGATAATTTTATTTGTCCACTATTCCTGTTTTCCCACTTTCCTGGTCCACTTTGGGCAGGTTTAAGATTTACACCGAATCTGTTCTTCTCAGCCGGGAATGGCCAGCGCCTGTCACGCGCGCTGGCTACAAGCACCGGTGTATTGGCTGGAACAACCCCACGAGGAGCAGGCATTATTATCTCTTAGAAGATAAGAAGACTACGGTTTAGAGCATAGGAGCGATTTTCTTAAGGGCACCAGATGCAGCAAAGCCAGGCTTGACCCCTGGGCCACCTGAGCCGGCAGCCCCAGCCCATGACCCCTGCTCTCTGCCAACCTGGGGCCTCCGTGTGGGAGGCTGGTGGCCTGTGCAGCTCGGTCGCCATTTGCAGAGCGTTGATTCCTCAACAGGGGCCTTTAAAAACCTCCTCAGCGTTTCATCGTGCAGCTTCCCATGTGCCTGTGTCTGTACCCAGCTTTATACGCTGGCCCCGTCTCTGCAGGAGCACATACAGGCAGATAGACAGCACTCATGGAAATACACATACACGCCCACGAGCACACACACACACACACCCAGACTCAAGCAAACACACGTACACGCCCACAAGCACACACACACACACCCAGACTCAAGCAAACATACGTACACCCCAAGCACACACACACACACCCAGACTCAAGCAAACACACGTACATGCCGAGCACACACACGCCCCCAGACTCATGCAAACACATGTGCACGCTGAGCACACACACACACACACACACCCAGACTCATGGAAACACACGTACACACCCACAAGCACACACACACACACCCAGACTCAAGCAAACACAGGTACACACCAAGCACACACACACACACACCCCCAGACTCATGCAAACACGTACACACCCATGAGCACACACACACACACACACCCAGACTCATGGAAACACACGTACACACTCACAAGCACACACACACACACTCCCACACTCAAGCAAACACAGCACACACCCACGAGCACACACACACACACTCCCAGACTCATGCAAACACACGTACACGCCTAGCACACACACACACATACCCAACACATGCAAACACACGTACATGCCGAGCACACACACGCCCCCAGACTCATGCAAACACATGTGCATGCTGAGCACACACACACACACACCCAGACTCATGGAAACACATGGACACACCCACAAGCACACACACACACACACACCCAGACTCTTGGAAACACACATATACGCCGAGCACACACACACACACCCCCAGACTCATGGAAACACACGTACAAACCCACGAGCACACACACACACACACGCAGACTCATGGAAACACACGTACACACCTAGCACACACACACACACCCAGACTCAAGCAAACACATGTACACACCCATGAGCACACACACACACCCAGACTCATGCGAACACACGTACACGCCTAGCACACACACACACACCGACTCATGGAAACACACGTACACACCCACGAGCACACACACACACCCGCCCTCAGACTCAAGCAAACACATCTACATGCCGAGCACACACACACAGCCCCCCAGACTCAAGCAAACACATGTGCATGCTGAGCACACACACACACACCCAGACTCATGGAAACACACGGACACACCCACAAGCACACACACACACACACACCCAGACTCATGCAAACACACGTACACACCCACGAGCACACACACACACACTCCCAGACTCAAGCAAATACACATACACACCAAGCACACACACACACACACAGACTCATGGAAACACACGTACACGCCGAGCACACACACACACGCAGACTCATGGAAACACACAGACACACCCACGAGCACACACACACACACACACCCTCAGACTCAAGCAAACACATGTACATGCCGAGCACACACACACAGCCCCCCAGACTCAATCAAACACACGTACATGCCGAGCACACACACGCCCCCAGACTCATGCAAACACATGTGCACGCTGAGCACACACACACACACACACCCCCAGACTCATGGAAACACATGTACACGCCGAGCACACACACACACACCCAGACTCATGGAAACACACGTACACACCTAGCACACACACACACCCAGACTCATGCAAACACACATACACGCCTAGCACACACACACACACCCAGACTCATGGAAACACATGTACACGCCGAGCACACACACACACGCAGACTCAAGCAAACACACATACACACCAAGCACACACACACCCCCAGACTCAAGCAAACACATGTACACACCCATGAGCACACACACACACCCAGACTCATGCGAACACACGTACACGCCTAGCACACACACACACACCGACTCATGGAAACACACGTACACACCCACGAGCACACACACACACACCCCCTCAGACTCAAGCAAACACATGTACATGCCGAGCACACACACACAGCCCCCCAGACTCAAGCAAACACATGTGCACGCTGAGCACACACACACACACACACCCAGACTCAAGCAAACACACATACACACCCATGAGCACACACACACACACTCCTACACTCAAACACACGTACACACCCACGAGCACACACACACACACTCCCAGACTCATGCAAACACACGTACACACCCACGAGCACACACACACACACTCCCAGACTCAAGCAAATACACGTACACACCAAGCACACACACACACACCCAGACTCATGGAAACACACGTACACGCCGAGCACACACACACACGCAGACTCATGGAAACACATGGACACACCCACGAGCACACACACACACACACCCTCAGACTCAAGCAAACACATGTACATGCCGAGCACACACACACACACCCAGACTCATGGAAACACACGGACACGCCGAGCACACACACACACACCCAGACTCAAGCAAACACAGGTACACACCCACGAGTACACACACACACCCAGACTCATGGAAACACATGTACACGCCTAGCGCGCACACACACACACCCAGACTCATGCAAACACACGTACATGCCGAGCACACACCCCCCCCCAGACTCATGCAAACACAGGTACACACGGAGCACACACACACACCCAGACTCATGCAAACACATGTGCACGCCGAGTGCGCACACACTCCCAGACTCATGCAAACACACGTGCACGCCAAGCACACACACACACACACCCAGACTCATGGAAACACAGGTACACGCCGAGCACACACACACATACTCCCAGACTCGTGCAAACACACGTACACGCCTAGCACACACACACACACACACCCAGACTCATGCAAACACACATACACGCCAAGCACACACACACACACACACACACACCCAGACTCATGCAAACACATACACATGCCCACGAGTACACACACACACCCAGACATGCACACTCACATACACACAGACACACAAACACGCCCCAGTCACAGGCCCTGCAGCAACCAGGAGGCGTGGGGGCACCCTGTGCTGGGAGCCAGCGGGCCACCCACCCGATTCCAGAGCGGGCTGCTGAAGCCTCAGCACACGGCGGCCGTGGGAGAGCAAAGGATGGCTTTCATGTAAAGGTTTTGAAAAATAACAGACAGCAAGTAACTGACTCCAGGCAGCTCATGAAGCAGGAGCTGTTTATCATCTCTCTCTTCACAGAAAAAGTTACAACCTGCCCTGTACTCGGTGAAAGAGGAGAGGACTCCAGACGCATGAATTAGTGCCCTCAGAACTTCAAGAAAGCATCATAGACATTAAAAAAAAAGAAAGGAAACAAAACAACAGTCTCTATTAAAACTGTGAGCAGCAGGACAGAGCTGAGTCACTGGAGAAGCCCCTGATGCTGGGAAAGATTGAAGGCGGGAAGAAAAGGGGGTGGCAGAGGCTGAGATGGTTGGATGGCATCACTGACTCGCTGGACATGAGTTTGAGTGGGCCGTGGGAGACGGGAGGACAGAGGAGCCTGGCGTGCGGCAGTCAGCGGGTTTGCAGAGAGACAGGACTTAGCGACTCAACAGCAGCAGCCGGAAAGCAGGAAGTGACGCCCTGACCCAGAGGCCACGTGGGGCAGGCCGACCAGAGCGAGCGGGAGCTCACGGAGCGGAGGCGGCGGGCGGGCGGGCCTGGGGTTTTCCATTCAGGATCTCCTGACCTGTGTGCCGCTCAGATTCCTCTTACAGAAAGTGAGAGCAGGAAGGCAGAGGGGAAGGTGCCCTGCAGGCCGTGAGTCAGGAGTCTTCACTGAGTCCCATCGGCACAAAGGAAAACAAGCCCCACTGCAGTCTTGTGAAACAGAGAAACTTGGGACAGGATTTCAAAAGTTCTGTGGGAAAAAGCCCAGGTTACACAACGCAGCCAACCTCCGAGCTGGAGGCCAGCAGGTTGGGGAGCCAGGCCTTCGAGTGCTGAGGGTCAGGGCTTCAGCGGGAGCCTCACGCGCAGCCCGCTCTCAGGCACAAGTGCAGCAGGCCAGCAACCAAAGGAGCCGTCCTCTCGTGCCGTCCAGCGGATAAAGCCCTGTAAGGCCCACCTCAGTATAACAAGCCAGGAAGACAAGGGGGAGGCAGGCTGGGGCTCCGGGAAGGGGACCCCAGCCAAGGAGGGGGGGTCGCGTGGAGGGAGTTCTGAGGAAAAGGTCTTCAAGAAAGAGCTAGGTTTGTGTAGATCGCTTAATAAGAAACTTGCTGATCACAGGGATAAGACAAAGTTTTGTGGTTTTTTTGTTGTTGTTAATAGCATTAAAAATTGCTGTATTTTTACTTTAAAACATCCAGGGAAGACAAAAGGCTAGACAACAGTCGGACTATAAAGCAAATTAACATGTGACAAGAACTTTGCGTGTCTGCCGGTGTCTGGGAGGAGAGAGCCCGCTCACCTCTGTGCCCAGCCTCAGCTGTCCCGAGTCAGAACAGCACTTCACTCCTGGGCTCCAGGGGGGTTAGCAGGTCACAGAGGCCGTCTGCGTGTTTGCAGCTTTCAGACCAGACATGCAAAGTCTGTTACACATACACACGGTCTGACAAGAGCTGTCAGAAACTGGAAGGGAGGGATCATGGGGAACAGCGTGAGCCTTCATTTCTTCATTTTCAGAGCAGACGTTCTTGAGAAACAGAAAGTCCATGAGCCAAGACGGAGGTTTGTATGACTCACGATAAAGATTCCTGTGGAGCAAGCAGGGATCACACAGCTGGCTGGGCTGGGGGCCCTGGGCTCCCTGGGGTGGGCCGGCCGGCGCCTCCCAGTGCAGGCTGTGGCCGGTAGGCTCATGCTGTTTTTCTCAACACTTTGTGATTAATTTTATTTACGGATGTTGTTTTGACAAAACATGCAGGAGGTGTGACAGGATGAGCAGTCAGCAGGCTCCCTTGGCTTTGCAAGTCCACTGTGGGTGCAGCTGCTGCCACACACGCCTGACTGCACGCGCACACACACACGCGTGCTGGGGTGCTCTGCCCACCTCACGGCCCCCCGTCTCAGTGGCTGTGGCACCCGCTCCGTCCCGTCTGGACCCTGTCCAGGGGACACGGCACCACACTCCTCTGTGTCCTGTCAAAGGACATTCAGGACTTTTTTCTGAACGTGCTGTTCCAGCATCAGAACTCCCTCCCAAGTGTCAGGGCGTCGCACAGACGTGGATTTTGGTGGGTCGGAGACACGGGCATCTGGGAACACTGAGCTGGTTGGTTTCCCAGAGGGACCATCACCCTGGGGCTGCGGGCCAAGCACCGGGGTCCAGGGGCAGCACCGTCACCCGGTGGTCCTCCTCCCGACCCGTCCGGCCCGGCCTCCAGCTCTGACCCCATTTCAGCTCCCGCTCCAGACCAGCCCCTGCGTGCCCTGCGCCCTCCAGGAGCGCCCACCTCCCAGCCCCTCCTGGTTCACCATCACACCAGGCTGGCTTGTAGTTCTGTGCACACGGAAATATTCAGCACGGCCTTATTTTTACTCTCAGATTTGCCAGGTTTTACTCAAAAGCTTTTCCCCGTGTAGATTTTTAAGAATGCCATTTACCTTTGTTTTTTAAAAGAGGAATCTTATAAGTCATTAGGCTTTTTTCCACTCCAAATAAGACGCACCTCGGATTTTCTTATTCCCTATCCAGTTTCTCTCCTGCTGTAACTTGGGAATCACTGTGTCTTTTTAAAGGGGCTGTCTTTTGTAAAAAGCATTATTTGGCTGCCTGGGGTCCCCGTTTCGGCATGTGAGCTCTGCTGCGGCATGCACGCTCTGGTTCTGAGCAGGGACTGAACCGGCCCCCTGCTTTGGGAGTCTCAGCCTCTGGCCCCCACTGGGACGTCCCACCATGTCTGTTTTAGAGGGGACACCTTCCTTCGAGTCCAGGGGGTTTTCTGCCTGCCTTGCCCTTCTCAGTCGTTTCCTCCCATGTGCGTCACCTCACTGGCCTTTAAGTACAGTAAGACAGGACCAGGCGCGGGGTGCCGCGTGGGTGAGACTGAGCTCAGGCGGAGGTGCCGGACACCACGTGACTGTCCTGGAGGGGCTTCAGGGGCTGAGGGGCGGGGAGCAACATGTCGGGTGCATACCACAGCTTTATTAATGTGATTTTAAGGCCAACTGAAACTACTTTTATTCAGAGTAAGTCTACATTAAATTACAGTATCAACAATTGAGAGACATCAAACTTAAAAGTCTAAGAAGCAGAAGCTACTGGTCTCTGACGGACCATGTGTGATGACCTCACAACTGAAAATTTACAAAGAGGGAAAGAGGACACGAAAGAGTGAGGGTTTTCACCTAGAAACCCATGAGATGTCACATTTTAAACACGCATGTTTCAAAAAGGGAGAATCTTTTAATAATTTAGCACAAAAATCAAATTATATAAACTTGGTATATTCCAGAAAATATTGCTTTCAACACTTACACCATGATCAAAATTCCTTTGGTAGCTTTTAATCAAAACGAAACATGCTATTATGTAAAATATAAAGTACTTTTAAATGTTCTCACAAAAGTATCTTTGTTGTGGTTCCCACACGAACCAGCGTCCGCGGCGTGGCTCCCCTAGGCACGCGCGTGACGGCAGGGCCCACGGGGCCACCTCTGCGCCGCGTCGGTCTCCTCAAGGCGCTGACGCGGTCACACGGAAGACAGCCGCCGCCCAAGGCCGCAAACACAGAACCAGATTGGACTGTCGCCATCGTACAAACACGCGGTTAGAAAAAAGAAAACAGCAGTCGCCCCCAGGCCGAGGACAGGGGCTGCCAGGAGCAGCCTTAGGGCGGCACACACACAGCGCTCCCGCTAAACCTCCGAGGGAAAGCTCGCAAGCAGCGCAGCAGAAACGGGAACGGAGACAGGGACGGGCTCGCGGCGCCACACACGCCAGAGCGACCTCCTCTCCACGAAGCGGAGGCCTCGCGAGGAGCCTCGTCCAGAAACCAGGCCTCAGAGGCTAAAACTTGGTGCCCAGGAACAAACAGAAGCTACTATGCGGGCTGCGGAGTTCACCAGCTGTGACACCTCAGGCTCTCCCTCCGGTCACCCGTCAGGGGCTCCTGCTCTGCGCCTAAGAGCTTGTGTCGGGAGCGCGCAGTGGCCCTGCAGCGACGGAAAGCAGCGCGGAGGGTCTCACGCCTGCACACACGCGCACACAGGACATCGGCTTCTGGCACAAGCACGCTGCTTACAAAGAAGACTGCCTGCCCGCCCGCCCCACCTCAGCCCCTCTGCGGAGCCCTGGGGAGCCTCAGGCGCCTCAAGGAGCACGAGGAAGCACTGGGGGGAAGACACAGCCACCTGCGAGCCCCGGAGCCCAGAGAGCGGCCCAAGGACCGCCCTCTCCGAGCATCCCCGAGCGGCCGCGCGGCTTGGGCCCCGGGGCCTGGGAGCAGCAGAGCGGGCTCTCCCTGAAGGGGCGTCCTGTGTGGCACGGGCACGGGCGGGCCTCAGGCCACGTAGTGGTACTGGTTTGGGCTGTCCTTGTCCCTCTCCATGTAGTCCCTGTCTATGAGAGACTCGATCCGCTTCTTCAGATCTCCAGGCTGGAAAAGAAGAACAGAGGCCCCAACCACAGGGCGTCCAGCTCATCACCTTGAGCGAGTGGGTAAGGGTACATGTCTACACACATCTGGGCAGGACCAGAAGCTCATGACAGGATGACTCAGACAAAGCTCCCTGCTCCAAAGACAACGCCAACACCGTGCGCGAGCCAGTGTCTCCCGAGTAGGCAGTTGTGGGGCCCCTCAGCCTGCAGAGCATCCTGTGAGGAGACTGCACCCCACACTGCGCTCTCATCACTGGGGGACACCACACTCACCCTGGTGCACGCTGTCCCCCTGCGAGAAGGGGAGGCCCAGCCCTCAGGGTGCAGTGCTCTGCCCCGACAGCTGCAGGCCTCGCCCTGCAGCCTCTGCAGAACGTCCGGGTCTCCTGGGCAGGGGGCCCCAGCCCCTCCCACTCGCCCTGGGCCTGCGGAACCTGGGGGAACACACGCCCCGCCGGCCCGTCCAGCGCCCATTCACCTGAGCCTGACACCACAGTCACAGAGAACCTCCCGGACGCCCGCCGGGAGCCCTCAGACACTGGCACTGGGGACACTCCCGAGGCAGAGCGCCTGGGCCGGGGCCTCGGCGGGCAGAGGGGAGGGCGCTGCTCTCTCTCCGCACGCAGAGGGAGGTCCCTGCGGCTAGTGGCCAGCGGCAGTGCAGGACAGACGGCCGACTCCAGAGGGCCAAGGGTGTGCAACCGCAGCGACTGGACAAGCTGACGCCCGCCTACCTTGACTGGGAACTTGAGCTGGTTGTACAGCTCGGAGACGAGCAGGTTGTGGCCTAGCGTCTTCCTCATCTTCATGACCCTGACGATGGCAGCGTCGATCTGGTACTGCCGGTCCTGGAACACGCGCTCCGTGGTGCTGACCTGCTCCTCCACCTGCGGGAGAGGGCCCGCCGCCGGTCAGCGCCGGCGCCGCCTCTGTGGGGGCTGCTGAGCTCCGGGCGGAAGGCAGGCCAGACTGCAGGGGCCCCTGTTCTGTTCTGCGGCTTTGTCCAGTGAAACCACTGAACTTCAGCAACAACATCAGTGAATTTACAGGAATCGTGACACCAATTAAAATGCTTTGGGTGCTGGCTTTGAAACAGAACTTAAAAACAGGAACGAGACACTGCCCGGGAACACGTGACCCGGATTTCTAACAAAAGTGACAGCTTAGTGGGTTGTGAGAGAGCCCACTCACATTTTAAAACAGGGAGGGTGGCTGGAGTGCTTTCTTGATGCTAAGATAACTTCTAGCTGCTCAGAGAAATGTTTCAGGGGAAAGCTGGAACATACAGACTACTGGAGCAGCAGCAGAAAATGCTCTTTAAACTGTGGGTCAGAGGAAGGTCTTCCTTAAGCTGACCCTCAGGTCAGAAACTGCAGAGGAACAGAACCTACTCACGTGGGAAGGACCCTCTTGGAGCGACAGAGCCGCCCGCCACCAGGCCCCGCGACGTGACAGGGCACTCCCTACGAGTCAGGGGTGGGATGTTGCAACGTGCCAGGGACTCGAGACCGAGCAGCTACTTAAAAGGACGAGAAAGCGCCAGCAGTGACCCACGGAAGAGCAGGGGCAGGACCGGGGAAGCGCTGAGTCTGGCGCGCGCTCATGTCAGCAAAGCTCATGTCCTCTGACCCGGCGAGTCCAGAGTGAGGAGCTGAGACTCGAGACAGCCAAGCCAGGAGCCGAGAGCGTGAGTGCAGCTGGGCAGGGCACCGCAGCCGAAGAGGCCAGGCCTGAGGCACCGCCAGGCTCTGTGCAGGGGCTCCACGCTCTTGGGTTCAAGTCACACAACGTGCTACTCTGCACATGTAAAATCCAAGTCCTGACCTGGGAAGGGGCCTAGCTTAAAAACTGTGTGTGTAAACGCCACAGGGCACGATCCCAAGAAGAAAAGTTTACACGTGTGCAGCGGAGGAAAAAGCTGCCAACTCCAGGAGAGCCCAGCTGTGGAGCACGGAGGTGACAGGCAGGCCGCCGAGGAAGGATGGCCCGAGCACCCACCACCCCCTCGGCCTTCCGCGTAGCTCAGTCGTGAGGAAGCTGGAGCAAGGCTGAGGGCACCCCGTGACAGGCGTCTCAAGTCACCCACAGAATCTCCACACCAGCCCAAACAGCGCCCAAAAATAAGACACGAAGAACGCTTCGCTCCATGTGCTCTGAACGTCCTCCTCACTGGGCAGCACGGAGCACCCGGGGGGCAGCACCCCTGGCCGCCTGCAGCTGTGGGAGCAGCTGTGAGGCCCGTGCAGTCAGAGCTGGCACTCCCTCTGGACGGAGCGGCTTCCTGACGAGGCCACAGTGCCCGTCTGCTGGACTACAGCCCTGAGGGGCAAGGGCGCCTGCGGCAGGGTGCTTGAGGACAGTGGCCTGGAGCCGTCCTGGACCCGTGGCCCTAGGGAGCCTGATCAAAGGCACAGACACTCAGCCTGAACATGGAGCCCAGCAGCGAGGCTGAGACAATGGCGGGGGGTGGGCACAGCTGTTAGGACAGGTCACCAGGTTTGGAATGAGGTGCTCCCTACGTGGACAGAAGGTGGGCTACAAAGACCTCAATAGGACATGTTTGTGTACACAGGAAGTTAACTGTTAGACGCGTGCCCTTCTGAATTTCACTCTCGAGTATAAAAGTAGTAACAGCTCCGCTAAAGCATCTCACAGACACGAATGTGTAATGAGCGTCGAGAAGTTCCTATAGACCTACGGTCCCGTGAGCGGGGAAAGCGGAGGAAGCGGATACATACTGTTTCCTTCATCTGAATCTGGTTGATCTTGATGCGAAAGAGCTTGTGCTTGAACTCTGCATTGAACAGGAACTTGTCTCCGTCCTCCACTTCCTTCCCTTTGGGGCTCTTGAGGAGGACGCGTGCTTTGCCGCAGGCCAGGGACTGCAGCGTCCTCCGCAGCTCACTGTCCTCGATGCCCGTGGCCAGCCTGATGTCCTCGAAGCTGAAGCCGTCCCCTTCGTTGAACATGAGCAGCACCAGCGTCTGGAACAGGGACACCTGGAACTCCTTCTTCCCCTGAAAGAGCAGGAGCCACACAAGTGGGTCTGCCAGCCCGCGGACACTGGGCGAGCCTGTGTGCGGGTGTGCCGAGACGGTGCTGACTAGTCAGCAGAGGGGAGGTGGAGACGGTACTGACTAGTCAGCAGGAGAGGAGACGCCCTGAGGGGCCTGTGTGCGGGTGTGCTGAGACACTCCTAACTAGACATCAGGTGAGAATACATCATTAATTTTATTGATTAAAACATTAGCCCTTCGACCACTGCATTTTACTGACTTCGAAAAGCCCGTGTTGAGTTATATTGAATAATCCCTTCCTTTCTTTCTTAGCTACCAAAGTCTAACGGCAACTTAAAAACATTCTTTTCATAAACGTGCTTCAAAAACAAGCAAAGCGGCAGGCGCAGGACTTGCCTCCTTGAACTCGGCCTTCAGCACCGCGTGGCCCAGCGTCGTCTGCCACTGCAGCTTCCGGCCGCTGTGCTTGCCCAGATAGAACGTCTTGAACACCTCCTGCAGCTTGATCATCTGTCAGCGGAGGAGGGCGAGCGTGACTGTGCTGCGCACGCTCACTCTGACACTGCCAGCGGCTCAGCGTCGGAGTTCCTAAGCCACTGCTGGGCCGAATGCGGCCTGCTCCGTGTCCTGACGGCGGCCCACCTGCGCGCAGCCCCGTGCTGCCACCATTCCAACAGCTCCTGCCAGGGGCGGTGGGGCCTGCCCCCGCTCCCGAGCCCCGCAGGCTTCCTCGGCCCCCTGCAGCCTCTGAGCCCAGGAGCGCCGGTGGTCCGCCTGGTCAGAGCCCGTGCTCTTGCCCGGCTACGTAAGCTGGGACGACCCTCGCTGCACTCCTCCTCTCCCAGGGGAGGCCCTGGGACTCTGGCCTGTCCCTGCCATCCCTCCACGCCCGGCCAGTCCTGCAGCGCCGGCACGCGTGTGCACGCACGCCCCAGGGGGAGGGGGGAGACGAGTGTCAACCAGCAGGCACAGACGGGGCGTGGAGGTTTTCCAGGAAAGAGTGTCAGCTTGCAGGGTCACACCCGCCCTGGGAGCGTGAGCGCGCCAGGCGGAGTGTGGGGAGGGGTGCAGAGCCGTCCCATCGCGTGGGGAGATGTGGGAAGGGGCGCTGAGTCTGGGACAGCCGTGACAGACCCGGGGTGGGGGGGATTGGAGACACAGGCTGGAGGCTGAGAGGGACGGAGCTGGGGCTTCCAGGGAACATGTGCGTTCGGGGTACAGGCAAGAGGAAAAGGAGGAGAGGACGCGACAGAGACTGCCTGGGGCCAGAAACGGGGGACTCCAGGAGACTCTGCCCTGCGAACAGGAAGGGTGGGTCCGGGCAGCAGCACGTCTGCCCGGGCGCCAGGCCCTGGGCCTAGCTGTCGCCCCGGAGGCCCTGGGCCCACGCCGGCAGGCACACCCCATCCCCCTCACAGGGCCCGTCTCAGCCACACAACGCCGTCCCTGCCCTCTCAGGCCCTGGCTCTGGTATGTCGGGTGGGAGCATCAGCCAGCCAAGGAAGCTCGAGGCTCCCACACAGGAGCTTTTTAAACCAGCGCCTCCGTGACAGGCAGCCGGCAGAGACAGACCAGGAGCGCCCGCTGTGAACGCTGCTCCGAGAAGACGCGGATGGTCAGGGCTCAGCGAGCGTGGCTGCCATGCTCCCCGCGGTGCGTGGGGCCTGGAGCAGGAGCGCGTGGCAGCAGGGTCTGGCTCCCGAGCGCGCTCACCTCTGGAGTCAGGTGCACCTCCACGGGCGTGTACGTCGGCCAGTAGCCCATGGTCAGGATGTTCACGGTCAGGTCTATGGAGCCCGGGTCACTCTGGTTCTGCATGTACTGCACAGACAGGAAGCCGGGACAGACGGCCACTTTAGAGCAGCGCCCAGAACTGACCTCCAGAAACCGATGACCCCATTTCCCAGCTACAGCTCACCTTGCGTTTCATTTGTTCGAGCCCCTGGAACATAGCCCACTGAGGCCACACACCCTGGTCAAACGCCACTGGGAACGTCTTTCTTTACTTTTGTCCCAGATATGGGTCATTAAACTCATTTAAGCCAGAGTTTCAAGTGCACTTTTAGGAATTATTTTTCTTTTCTTTTTTTCCAACTGCGTCACACAACTGGCAGAACCCTAGTTCCCAGACTGAGGACTGAATCTAGGCCCTCGGTAGTGGAAACCTGGGGTCCTAACCACTGCACCAACAGGGAATCCCGGGGGGTTATGTTTCTTTTTCATTTTGAAGTGTTCTGAGTACGTGGAGCATCAACAGCGTGATTTTTAAAGACGAGGATTTTACACAGATCACATACTTACGTGCAAAATCATTTCACAGAATCTGAAATAGCGTGTTTTTAAAAGAGCTGTTTCACTTGAACACAACTTGCCTGCTTGAAATGAACCATGATGTCCTTGGAGAGCTCCATGTCCTTGAACATGCCCTCCAGCTTGCTGGTGAATGCGGCCCCGCACTCTGCACAAAGCGGACGGCGGGTGAGCATCAGGGAGGCCCTGAGTGGGGCGCTCACCCCCACCCCCGGCGCTTACCGTGCTTCAGCTTCGACAGCATGGATTTCTCAGCGTCGACGGAGGCACTTTTTCCAACCAGGAGTCTTTTTGCTAGATCTTTTTTGTAAAAAGCTTCAAACACGTCTTTACCTATTTATAAGCAAGAACCATGTGAGACATTTAACAGTTGCCGTCAAAATGTTCACCTCAGCGTCTGACTCGGCCCAAGAGGCGACCACGCGCGTGTGCCAGCCAGCTCTTCCCGCTGAATCCCCACAAACCCCCTTGCTGCGCGCACAGCGGCTGCCACCGCGGTCCCATGCCGCGGACGCGCCGGGGGCCCAGCTCACCGTGGATGAACCGGAACAGGATCATGACTTTGTCCAGCATCCTCTCCAGCTCCTCGTCTGTCGCCTCCTTGTTCCCTGCTCTGAGCTTTGAGTCTACGTGCTTTGCTGTAGGAGAGGATATCATTTGAAAAATAAGCATTCACTCCACAATACGATACATATTCTAAATACAAAAAGGAAGGTCTTTAATTTCTCCAAGAAAAAACACTTGGAACCTTCCCAAACTGACATGTTATTTTGTAACAAAAAGGCAAACACCTGATGTTCTAAGATCTGTGCTTTCCAGGCTCCGAGAACACACCCCGCGGTCCCACACTGGAGCTTCCTGGCACACGACCGCTCCAGAAGCCGGAGCAGCCCACCAGCAGGATTTGCGGAGACGTGCGGGCAAGGCTTCCTTACGCGGAAGCACTCCCCTCAGGGCCGACCCCTCAGGGACAGAGTGGGTCCGCCTGCCCTCCTGCTTTCGAGTCGCACAGGCTGCCTCGACCTGCCCAAAGGAAGGGAGAACCCGAGCTCCCCAGAGTCCGAATGTGTCTTTAGAGAAACCACAGTCTATAAAGTGGCACAAAGGCCAAATCAAACAGGTGCATTTGAACGTCTCCTTCCGCTGGCTCATCTTAGCCCCTCCCCTCATTGCTCTTGATTCTGAGCGTCACAAATGTACACACTTGTAACCTCCACTTTCCCACCAGGCGCCTTCACCAGCCCACACCGGAGCTCAGCCCTATGCCACGGCCTCACACCTCCCTGCCCACTGCCTCTGGACAATTCCAAAAAAACTGCCTCACTGATGAGACTCCATGAATCCTGGTATATTTTGATGTTATCAGGAAATAAGTATACAAAGGGATCATTTGAAAGAGTGCCAATCAATCGCACCACATTTAACACTGACTGGGGGATACAAGGTCGAGCCTG
This sequence comes from Ovis canadensis, assembly GCF_042477335.2. NCBI lineage: Eukaryota > Metazoa > Chordata > Mammalia > Artiodactyla > Bovidae > Ovis > Ovis canadensis. The sequence goes on along the minus strand of NC_091254.1, from coordinate 99,941,229 downwards.
AACAGCCATCTCCTGTCAGGCGCTGTCGAGAGGCCAACAGTCACCCTCCTAACATTCCTACACGACAAACCCAGGCCAGCTTCTGGGCAGGAAGAGCTCTGGGGCCGGGGCCGTGCAGGCGAGGAGAAATCTGCTGGTCTCATCCTGCTCCTGAGACGTCAGGCTCCATCTTGTCACAAAACCATCACCACACGCTCCCAATGGAAACACCACGTGCTCACATATGGATTCAGCACACAGAAGCGCACGCTGGTGTCTGTGGCTTCCGGAAAGGCGGCCCTCTCAGGCCCGCCCACCCTCCCCGTGCGGCGCGTGCTCCAGGGGAAGCCTGTGCGTGAGCCTGCTCCCTACCGATCAGCTCCGCGGGCTTGTTGGGCCGCTTGTTGATGAATGTCTCGAAGGACTCTTTCATCAGGTTGATGAACTTCTCGCTCCGCTGGAAGCACACGTCGATCACGTGGTCCACTCGGTCCTTGAAGTCCAGCAGGTCCTGAACCATGTCTTTGTCTTTCTCTGGATTGATGACGATCGTTGTCCCAAAAGTCTGCAAAACACACCAGCTCAGCCACAGGGCTCCAACGCCGCAGTTCCTCTCCCGCTACCAAGCGACCGTGATGGCTGAACAGCTTAATCACTCCCAGTACTAGGTGCTGAGTCCCTCCAGAAGCTTCACAGATTTAGTCCACGTTCTAAAAACTGAGTGGGCACGCAACTAACCTGTAGGGTTACAATTCTGCTTCTGGAAGAACTTTTACTTATAAATCCCTCAAACAGAAATTAATCCTCTTAACCTTCTACACCTATTTGGACTTCCTAACAATAGTTCTTTCTCTTTCACGTTCAACTGTGGTTTAGACTCTGGTTTTTAGCCTGCATTTTTATTTAAGAAATGCTATTTAAACATGACTAGAAGTCTGTATGACAATACCAGTTGGCTATCTGACTACACACGACACACGAGGAGCTCCACGTCAGAGGTGCACATCGGGGCAGACCACTGGCGGGAAGGCTCAGGTGAAGCGGCCGAGAGGCTTCAGGAGAGGGGCCTGGCGCGGCCTGCAGGGGTGGGGGGCAGCGTCACGGCTCATCCTCAGTGGACACCCGGGACAAGCTCACAATCCAACGTCTCCTGTCCAGGCTGGACGCTGGAAAGCTGCCCTCCTGTGTCAGGACCTGGGCCCGTTCTTTCAGAACCCCGGGCGGCAGAACCCTCGACCCCCACAGCCTTTCCTGGCATAAAGCCCAGTGCTGACCAGGCCTGAGTCGCGCATGCCTCTCGGCTCAATGCGGCGGCACAAGACCCTGGGGGTGCGTGTGCGTGTACGAGCCTTCCACGCGCAGGCCTGACTGTTCCCGTCATCTTTCTCACTGAGCTGAATCTTCCTCCTGATGGTTACAGGCCCGCGTGCAGCAAGAAGAGTGACCGTGTGCCTCATGCGCCCAGCCTGGTCCCCGGCGCTGACACACGGGCCCCAGCCGAGCAGCAGCACAACCAGGACCCCGGCCCTGACGCAGCTCACGCCTGCTCGTCCAGACGGACCACACGCTCACCTACACCTCGCCGGGGGTGCAGCACCCAAGCCCAGCGCCACAGAGACCACTCCTGTTGCCTTTTTGTAACCGAAACACAAATAAATCCTGGGTTTCCGGGAAACAAAGCCGCATACACCCTACCCAGACACACCAAACTGTGTAAGTTCCCACCGAGCCAAGCATGAAATCATGTTTCAACAGTAGATTCCCAAAGGCAACTTTTTGAAAATCATAGCTATAGAACTCCGCTAGTCTCCGCTAGTACTTATGCAGACAACAAACGGCCAAACAGCAGCTTTTAAAGCATTCACACCTGGATGCTATTTATCCCCAAGACTGTGTGCTCACCGGACCCAGAAGGCGATAGGCAGGTCTAGCCCGGCCCGCCTGAGCCTGCAGGAGGGGAGGCAGCTCTGGGGCCCCGCGCGCCGCGTCCCGCGCGCCGCGCCCCACGCACCTTGATGTACTCGCTCCAGTGCCGTAGCAGCGCCTGCTGGCCGCCCCGCACGCGGCTGAACAGCTGGTACATCTGCGTGAGGTCCGGCACGCGGTTCTCGTCCAGCAGGTGGTCCAGCCCTGAGATCACACGGCAGTGCTAGCTCGGGCGGCAGGTGGACGGGGGTGGCCAGGTCTGCTCACTCCCCGGGACCCCCGCGCAGGCAGGAGGCAGCCCTCGGGGCCAGTCGGCTGGCCGCCACGCGTCCACGCTGGTGGTCAGCCCAGGCCTGAGCACAGCAAGGCTGTCTGCCCGCCAGGGGCTGGTGTCTTTCAGCCCTGACAGGACTCCTGTGACTTTAGCCCGAACCTTCCATGCTCCCTGCCCACCCCCTCAACACAACTGGTAACCCAGCCCCCCCCCAGGCTGAGGGCCACCACCTGCGACGATCATGGTGACTGAGGCTGTCACGGCTGCTCCAGCCCTCTCACTGAATGCAGGACAGGCGGTCAGAGCAGGCACGAGAGGCGGGAAGCCTACCTTTCTGCAGAATTGCTGTTAGATGCTCTCCCAAGAGCTGCTTCTCCACACAGGCGATCAGCGGTTTCCTGGGGGGGGGGCGGGGCACAAGGAGCCCATCAACCAGGAGGGACGGGCCCACCCAGCGCTCACCCGGCCTCGGGCCACCGAGTCCAGCGAGAAGGGCGGCAGCGGACGGGGCCCTCGCGCTCCAACCCACTGAGCTCCAGTCCCCGGGCCTCCAGGACCGCTGCCCCCAGTCCCGCCCCACTGGGTCCCACAGACCCCCCCCGCCACCCCAGCTGCCCCTCTGCTCTTCCACCTGCGTCCTCCCAGGATCACACATCAAAGCCCGACTCCTCACAGAGGCTGGGAGTGTCACACGCAGCACAGAGCCAGACGCCCTGGAGACGGGCGTGTGGGGCTGCCCCTGCACGAGGGGACACGGCGCCCTTCCGGGGCCCAGGCCCCTGCTCGCTGAGCCCTGTCCTCGGAGACCAGAGCCCTGCTGCACTCCTAGGAGTCGCTAAGCTCGGGCCCACTCGAGGGACTGCTCCCTGCACCACCTCACGTGGCCCGCACGGCAGCCCCACACGGACAGAGGCCGGCAGCCACCTGGGCTCCAGGCGCCAAGAGCTGGGGAGGGGGCGTGCAGCCCGGGACTCATTTACTGGCCTCCTGCACCTGCTTTCTCTGAAAGTCACCTTTCGCCCTGTGGCCTCTGAGTCATCTGACACTGCAGAAGCCACCTCAGCGCCCCTCAAAACCCTAGCCCAGGGAGCGCCCCCTCTCCACAAGCCCTCTGCTTAGCCTGCAGTCACTTCTCGGAGACGGGGTGCGGTGGGGCTCGCATGCCGCACCCGCACGAGGGCTGAAGGAGCAGCCGCCGGGCCTAGCACCAGGGGCTGCTGGCTGGGGCGTCCCACCACACAGTCCTCTGCCTCGCTGCACCCCAGCCCCCGCGGTCCCACGGCGCCTCCAGCTCCTCGTCTGGGGCAGCCTGCCTCTGCTCCAGCCCTGTGTCCTGTCGGGCTGCCACACTGTTCCTGCCTGTCACCTCTACCCCCCTCCCCCCTCCAGGCCACCACAACCCGCAGTTGAGCACTTTTCCTCTTAGAAACATCTCTTTTCCATCTCCCACGTTGCTGCTCTGACCTTCCTCACTTGAATAAACGTTACATGCCTGACACAGACACTCAAAAAACTTTCCCTTGAACTTCTCCCTAGATACTCATCGATTCAGAGAAAAAAATCAGATGAAATGAGAAAATAATGGGGCTTGCATTAGTAGCAAAATAGTTCCGGCGACATCGGTACCTCAGACGTCCAGCCAAAGTTCACAGCAAAACTGCCTACGTTCAGTGACGCCCCATCAACGTTTCATAAATGACAGATTCCTAACATAAATTAAAAATGGCAAAAAGACACCAAGTATCTGTTCAAATCACTCCTTTGGACAGGATCTCAAGACAGGCCACTCGGTCAGTGCGACTCACGACTGCTGAACAGTCACGAGTGATAAGCAAACTGCTCGAGGACCAAAGCCACGTCCAGGGCCAGAGAGCAGCGAGTGAGTCTGTGAGACGCCGTGCGTCGGGGAGTGGAGGGGACATCGTCCCCCGGAGGCCCCCAGACGGAGCCCGGAGCGGCACTCACTGTGTGCTGTGATCTAGGTATGTGATCACGCGGTCCGCCTCCTCCTCCAAGCGCTTACTCACGTGGTCAAGGTACTCTGGAACCTTCCAGAAAGAACATTGAAACACTTCAGCAACAAAACACATTCTTCACGTGACCCAAGAAGTTCAAACGCTGCTTTAGTGGAAGAAAAAGCAGAACTGCACGCAAGCCAAACCGGAGCACCGGCTGACGGAGCGGGGAAGGGGCGCGGCGCCCCGTCCACACAGTGCGGCCAGCGGGCACCCGTCACACGCTTCCCCCAGGGGCCCCAGGAGGCTGCAGGAGATCGCAAACCACACTCCGAGTTTCCGGGGGTGAAGGGCGCCCGTGCTGCCCCCTGCCTGCACAGCCGGGGCCCGAGGCCCTGGCCCGGGGTGGTGCCCAGGCTGCCCTCCAATGCTGGCCCCAGGGCTTCCTTCTGGGCTGGGCTCTAAGGCTGGAGAAACCAGCTAGAGAGGTTTTGGGGTTTGATTACCGTCACCTGGCATTCCCCCATGGCTTTTAGGGTCTTTTTTTTCAGTGTCTCACACAGGTGAAAATGTTTAGCATATCGGGTCTATCTTTCATATTTAAGCGTTATCTTTAGAGAACTCCCTGGCAGCCCAGTGGTTAGGACCTCACGCTCCCATGGCAGGGGGCACGGTTCAAACCCTGGTCTGGGAACTAAGATCCCACAAACGGCTCAGCACAGGCACCCCTCCCCCCAACACACACACACACACACACACACAAAATTATCTTTTATCATATTGTTTCAGCTTGAGCTCCTTTATGTAAACCAGAAACTGCTTTTCTGGTTTTTTTAATGGGGGGAAAAGTTTCTAAAATAGGGGGAAATTAAACTCTCAAGATACTAAGAAAGAATCTCATTACTGAGAACTGAAACTAGATTGTAGCTTTCAGAAGATTTTGAGGAGAATGTCTGCCTGTGTGAAAAGACAGATGCTTAGAAATCACACTTGGATACACTTCTATGAAAACCAAGTAAGGCACTTCAGAAACCTCTCGGCGACTCACCTCTCTTTCTTGCATTAACCTTTGGCCTTCTGCAGCATATAAACAATTCGTTTCTTCCAAAAATTTCAGTTCAAATGAGTCTTTATATACCTAAAAAATGAGCAGAGTTACTGGCCAATTACAGCAAAGAAGCCGCTCATCCTGAAGGCTGACCCCTCGGCGAGGGCGGCCGGCTGCACTGCCACGCCCCTGCTTGGGGGCAGCTCCCTTCTCGCCCCGAGTGCAGAGGGACAACACTCCCTCATTTTTAGCCAACGCCTGAACGGTGTGGTCTCCAGCGAGGTCTGACCCTGTCCTCGGGCGGTCGGGCCCACCTGGAGGTCAGACAGCATGCCCAGCAGGCTCCGCAGCAGGCTCCGGTCCACCGCCTCGCCGCTCCGCTCCCGCTCAATCAGCAGCAGGATGCCGTCGATGGTTTTCGTCTGGACCGTTTTGTCGCTGATGATGTGGTTTCTGAACAGCTCTAGCCCCATGTCCCTGCACAGCAGAAAAACGAGACGCGTCGGGTTCACCCGTCACAGATTTTGGGTGAAGCTCCAGACACACCTGCTTGCTAACTTGCTAGTGCACAAGTCGACCTTTTTCTAATTTTCCTCCTGACAGTCTGGCACGCCTTGTGCCTCTTCCCTCATCCAGGCAGCCTGTTTCCTGCGTGAGTCAGTGGGTCCCCCCACCCTGCCGGGGGCCCCAGGGCCTCCTGTCCTCGGTGTCCCCCGCCCCCAACCGAGCCCGTGCTCCAGCCGCTGCATCTGTCTGCGCCACAGGACCGCAGAATGAGGATGCAAACCAGAGCCCGCCACCCATCCTTAGCCCGTTGCCTGAGGATTCAGGAAGAAGTTCACCCGTGGCTGCAGGCACCCTCTTCTGGAAGCTGAGCTCTCAGCTCGGGCTCCAGCAGCTCCCACTCAGCCAGCAGGACACACCCTCATCCCCTCCGCCCTCCACCGCCCACAAGCCGCGTGTCCCGGGCACAGCACCCGAATTAGGAGTGACTGTCCATGTGGATGGAGGCCAGGAGGGCTGCGGGTGAGCCGGGGCAGGCTCCTACACAGGCTGAGTTGCTCGGGCTGCGGCCAGGAGGCAGCAAGCAGGGACCCAGGTGACAGGGGCGCCGGGTCCCGGCTCACACGGCCCCCCAAAGGCCCCGCATGCAGAGCAGGGGGAAGCTGGGCCCTGGCGCTCGGCACCCTCAGAGCAGAGTGAGGGATGGAGACTCTGAGCCTGCCAGGCCCGTCCCGGGACCCCATCTCCCGCAGGAGACCACATGGGACTGCCAGCCACCACCTCGGCGGCCACCCCTCAGAGATGGATGCCCCGGGCTGAGGTCCACCGAGGGGCCCGGTGGGTGCGCAGGACAGACAGACGGTCGGGCACGCACAGCAGCCGCAGCGCAGACACTCACCAGATGGAGGGCAGCGTGGAGTTCTGCAGCACGTACGTGCGGTCCAGGAACAGGAAGATGCTCCGGATCATGATCTGGGGGCAGAGGGCCGGGTCAGCCCACCCCAGGCCCCCGAGCGTCTCACATCTCACGCGGCTGCCTCCCCTGAGCGGCCGCGTCTCACATCTCACACGGCTGCCTCCGCTGAGCGGCCGCGTCTCACATCTCACATGACTGCCTCACCAAAACCCTCAGGACCGACGCCCCGAGTCTACTTGCTCCCCTTGGTGTTGGCTTTTCCTCCTTCATTCAGAAAATCTGACGAAGGACTTCGCAGCACTCGGCCTCTGAGACACGCGTGACCTCAGTTCCTTCCCCACTGACGGGCTCAATGTCCTTAGCCTGGGCTTGAGCACGCCTTCCTGGCACGTGGGCACGCGGCCCTCAACTGCTCTGCAGGCTCGGGGGTGGGGGGGCCCAGGACTCTCCTCTCAGGGAGCTCCCCAGACTGTCCAGGAGCTTTGCTCACACAAGCACAGAACCCTCCTGATGGACACTCGCCTGTTTCTATCGCTCACGTGGTGCTGGGCCTGGAAGAGACTCTCTCGCTGTTGCCACTTACCTCCGTTAGGAAACAAGAGCACTCGCCCCATCGGAAGAGCTACTGACCTGCCTCTGCTCCCCCTCTCCTAACTCTCAGCCAGGCCACCCTGAAAACTCACACACATAAAGCCAAATTAGAATCAACACGGCCACTAACTCTAAGCCTGGCTGTCCATAGGTACCAGGAAGCCCTGGGATTCGGGCTTGATTCTCAGGCACAAACTGAGATCAAGGAAAACTCCAGAGGCTCACCAGGAGTCAGAGGCCCGGGGCTACCTGTGTGTGTGGTCTGAAGGCCCTGAACAGGACAGACCCCCAGCCCTCCTCGTGCACCGAGGCCGGCACAGGGAGGAGGTGCCTGGGCCGCCAGCGTCGCAGAGGCCGTCGGCAAGCTCACCATCTGTCTGCAGTGATCCTGCCAGCATGTGTTAATCTTCTTGAGAAACAACACGCTGTCTAGTGAGTCTGTGGAGGCCTGCTAAGGAAAGCTTCAGAAACACAGGCTGATTTACTGCAGTTTTTACCCCTTAATTTCAGCTCTCTTCACCAGACTACCGCATGCTATTTAGTACTCAGAGTACTGAAACTCCAGAAGCTCAGAAGCCACAAGCGTGGTTTCTGAGTCCCCACAGGCCCCTACGAACTGTGATGCACCTGCCTCACCCCTTCACGCCCGCCCTGTACCCTTCCCTCCCCTGCCGGGGTCAGGCCCCGGAAGGAGGAAGCCGGCCTGCTGCCAACAGCAAAGGCCCAGGGTGGTTTCAGGCAGCGAGGTCCTGAGCTGGAAGCCACTGAGCCCCCGCCTGCACACTGCGAGTGGACAGGCAAGGCTTGCTTCACGTGGCCAAGTTTGTGGCAACCGGTTACAAACCACAGAAAACCAACAAGAGTTTTAAGAACAAGAGTAAACAATAGCAGAACTCAAACTTTAAGATATTTTTCAGAACATTTCCTAAATACTTCAAACTGGTCTTAACAAACGGACACTCTCACTTTAATCAGATCAGCAAAGAAGTTTAAAGGTAAAAAAATTCCACTTCAAAAAAATCTGTTTTGTTGGTTGTATGATGTAAATGCAAGGTTTTGTTTCCATAAATAAAAGAGAATTTTAAAAGTTTTTGTTTTAATGTTAGGGATAATATTTAGGTAACGAATAGGAATCGCCTAAATAAAAGAAAGGATATTCTCTGAACTGAAGGATCTGTGCTTGGACGTGGCCTTCGCAGGCCTGGCGCAGCTGCTGGTAGAGTGTTGGGGACACTTTGTGGGAACAGAGGTTTTCAACAGCCTGAAGACAAAAGGGAAAGCGAGTTATTCGCTGTGAACGACAAGCTTGTTCTTCAAAAAAGTGCATCCGTGCAAAACAGCTACAACCGCAGCAGAAAGGCGCGCCTTCGCCACGCGCACGGCTGCACCGCCAGCGACTCCGCCACCGCTGCTGGAGCTCCGGAGGCCAGCAGGGAGGCCCACGACAGCGGCGGCCCAGAGCACGGGAGCGACGGCGCCCCGATGCCCGGCCGAGGGCGGGGCCCCGCAGGCCGGGCTTCTCCAGACGCCCCCAGGCTCCCTGCTCAGCAGCCCCTGATCCTGGCTGGGCCCCACTCACTGGAGGACCAAAACGGGCCTGAGCCCACGGGCCCTGGTCTGCGGTGGGGCTGCAGGGAGGAGTGAGCCAGCCCCGAGGATCACAAGGTGAGACCAGGCCCGGGAACACCCACTCCAGACCCTGAGACCATCCCACGACGGGAGGGCACAGCAGACCCAGGTCCTTTCAGGCTCACGAGTGGGAGCTCAAGGACCAAGGTGCCAAGTGTGGGGTGACTCTCAAACTTGTCTTAAATTAATGAAGAAACAAGCGTTTGTGGAGGAAACAATTTTCATAAAATGTTATCGATCCACATCAAAGAAACAATACGTGTATATCCTTACCAGTTCTAATAAAATTTTCTTTCAAATCTCATGTACAAATCAGCATCTGATCCAATCCAAGTATGAAATACTATGAAGAGAAATGCAGTGTTTCTACTGCCTATTTCTCAACAGTTTAAAAAAGTAGGTGGGATACACAGAATGGACACATTTAGAATCTTTACTCAAATATAAGGGCGACTGATATTTTCATAGCGATAAAGAAAACAATTATGTAAAGAAATAAGTAATATACAAAACACACGGATACTTATAAGGTTCAAAACAGAACACGGAATAATGACAGTAATTAAGAAAACAAGAATACCTCTCCCTTACATTCTGTGTATTAATGTGAACAAGGGGTTCCCATCCACGTTTTCTGTCTACACCCCTTCACTTCCTTTCTCAAACTTAGTGGTTTTATAATTCAGTCCAAGATATACTGTCCTTTTCCCTCTTAAAAAAAAGGGGGTATAATGTCCTAACACAGACTTTTGTTCCAGTAGTTAGTCATTACACATATAATTATTACAAATTAAGTTTTTACTATAACACATGAAGAAAACATATTTCCTTTGGTAAAAATCAAGATAAGCTCAGTGGTGTGTGTCCTTCAAGGAAGAACATCTTATCAGAAGCATTTTCTGAATGCTCCAATTCCTGAGGCAGGTGTCCGTGTCCTCAAAGCAACCTTTTCCGGGCTATGAGCTTTTTGGTGAATTCTGTAACCTGCCCCCCCTCCTAGGTGCCCTGTTTGGCATGTGCTTACTATTTACACAAAGTCCACTGAGACTGTTTTTAACTTGGAATCTGGAGCGCGCGCTCAGAGCCCAAGCCGAGCCCCGGGGCGCCGTCGCCTCTGCTGAGTCACTGCTGGCGTCTTCGTGTTACAGGCGCCCGGTCACCTGCTCTCCCCCGCGGGGGGGGGGGGGGGGGCAGCGGGGCAGGGACGCTGCGGGCCCTTCTCCCCAGAACTAGCTCGGGAGGTTTGGCCACACTTGGAGATCCAGAAATCCCTCTCTGGGGGCACGAAGCCCCGCGTGGGGCCGTGTGGGCAGCACAGGGGTCTAGGGGACGCGGCGCCCAGAGAGGGCGAGCAGGACCCGGGTCCCACGGGCACCAGACCGACGGGGTCTTCCTCGGCCAGCTGGGCGGCCCGCCAATCTCCCAGCCCCGCCTCCCTCCCTGCAGCGCCACACCCGCTCCGCACACGCTTATCTGTGTCAGGACAGGCAGCCTCCCGACAAAACACTGAGCACCTCCCACGTCCAGGAGCAAACCAGCCAGAGGGGCGAAGGTGAAAAGCAAACTCCGCCCTCCCGGCCCGGGGGAGGCCGCGCCCCCAAGCCCTCCAGGGACAGAGCGGCCGCGGGAGACCACGGCCCGGGTGGCGTGGGGGAGGCCACACCCCCGACCCCTCCAGGGACCGACGGAGCGGCCCGGGGGAGGCCGTGCCCCCCAGCACTCCACAGACAGACCGGCCAGGGCCCTGCCCTCGGCCTCGGCCTCGGCCTCGGCGGCAGGCTGCCTCCTCCAGGTGCCAGGCGCGCCTGAATTCGACAAGCCCACCGCACGGGAGGAGCCCCCACCAGGATGCTTTCTCCCCAGGTTCCCGCCCATGAGAAACCAGGGAAGTGCAGCGCAAAAATGGGCCTGAGTAGGGGGCGAAGGGCAGGGGGGCCAGGAGACCCAAGGGGACAGGACGCCCACCGTCCCAGCCCCAGGCCCGGGCCGGGGTGTGATTCCCTCATGCAGAGGGCCCACTTCCAGGAGGGACCAAGTTGCTGAATTGCAGAATCCTTGCTGTTAAGCCTAAGCTATCTGAACCTGAATGCTGCGTTTCTGAGTAACTCGCGCACTGAATTCACTCTCCAACAGCCGTCAAGTAGTGTCCACCCGTCTCCCACTTTCCGGGCTCCCTTGCTCTCCCGAATCCACCCTGTGGGTTCATCAGCACCCGAGTCCACCCCACGCTCCTTCCCCAAGCTCAGCAGGTACCGGGGTCACGGGATTCACCCCAGGACTCAGCCCCAGCAGCGTGGCTTTCCTCAAGTGCGAGTGTCCTGGGACAGGTTTGAGTCTGAGCATCAAAACCAGCCTGAAATCCACACAGATCAGACTCGAGGCTGCAGAGGGGGAGGAGAGGGACGCCCTGGGAGCTGGCGGTCGGCAGATGCAAACTCTTACACTTGGGATGGATGAGCAACAACGGCTGCTGTGGGGCACGGGGAGCCACGGCCACCTCCTGGGGCAGACCGCAAGCGAAAACCCATTAAGAACATACATGTCATACGTGTGTGTGTTTATAAGAATACATACATGAAATACAAGAACGTGTGCGTGAAACTGGCGTGCTGCGCCGAGTCACTGTGACTCCGCTGCAGAGACCGGCACAGCGCTGAGTCAGCAACACTTCAGGTTTTTAAAAAGTCAAAAGCAAAACAAAAATCCAGTCTGAAATCAACACACAGCCTCCCCTGAAACTCTTCTCGAAAGTGCTCAGGTTCCCGTGGCTCCACTGAGCTGCCAGGCAGGACTAAGACATGCACACCCAGATACGCTTTCTCCAGCGAGCTGGAATTTACACCCAAGTTCAGAGAAGATCTATGTGTTCAAACTCCCCTCCTCCTCCTCGCGTCACAGGAGGGACTGAGCGGGGTGTGGGTCTACTGGCCACCATCGTGGTCAGAACGTCCCTTCCCAGCAACGAAAGCGAAGCAAGGAGCGGCAGGCGGGCTGGAGCTGCCCTCGGCCTCCGCAGAGGCCTCTGCAGGCCTGGCTGCCTGCGAGGGGGAGGCTAGACCCACTCTGGGGAAACTGGTCAGCATCCAAACAAGAGGTGCCCCCTCCAACATCCTGAAAACCTCCTCAAACAGAACCAACCTTGCAAGCTCTGGTGAGGACTGTTATCGAACAAAAGATTCTGGCAAAGTGCGTCCCACCCCAGCACAGAAGCTGGGGCTCTATGCTGAGGCCCCAGGGCGAGCACCGTCCATGCCGCCGGAGCCCAGGGTAACCTCCCCGCCACGCCACCTACTCTCCCCCCAGCCAGCACCATGGGACCTGGGCAACTCACTCTGCAGACACACACGACTCCCAAGTTCTGAGCAGCCAGGAGCCCGCCCATGCACCTGCCTCCAAAGGGCAGCCAGTGGCCCCTCAGACCCTCCAGAGACGCCCCCAGGAGGAGTGGTGCCACTGTGGGGGGAAGCACCCCGGGCCTCAGGGTCCCAGGACACCTGGAAACACCATCTGTGATAGTATCCAAGGCAACCACAATGAAACACATCCTGGGTAAAAGTCCAGCTAAGAGAGCGCTGGGCAATTGATACCAGACAGTCAAATCTCCAGGAAAAGAGCAATAATGAGCCTTAGCTGGAAGATGTAATATTTTACTAAATTAAAAGCCCCTGAGTTTGGGCGCGTGGTGGGACACTTGCTTCTGGCCCAGACAAAGCCAAGGAACAAGCCTCACCCTGCTACTGAAGTAACACCCCAAACCGCAGTTTGCAAAGCACTGCACACTGGGTTCTGAGAGGCAGTAACCTCGGCAGACAGAAGACAGACAAGCGCCGACCGCTCGGGCGTCCAGTGTCCAGGCCGCAGCGCAGGCGCCCTGAGCTGAGGACTCAGGGAGGCTCTGCGCTGGCAGCGGGGTCCCGGACAAAGCCCTGCTCTCCTGCCTGGCACACCTCACAGGCAACAGCCTAAACGGTCAAACTGACTCCAAATGATTTAACCGAGTCGGGAACGAAACTCAAGAATGTTCACAGAAACACAGAGGATCTGGCAGACAAAAGACAAGTCAGACCCACAGTGTCTGCGTCCAGCCAGAGCCACCGCAGGGGCGGAGAGGGAGCAGAGAGGGAGGGGCAGCCACGCCGCACAGCGGGGCCTGGCAGGCCAGGACGCAGGGGCGCTGCGGCCACGCCCACACGCCAAAAAAGTTACCTAGGCACACAAGATACAAACCAGATTCAAACTGAACCCCCAGAGACGAGGACGGCGCCAGGGCGAAAATCACACCGGATGGCATGAACGACAGACCAGACGCCGCCGCAGAGTGAGCGTAAACAAGGGGATAAACTGAACAGCTTCATATCCACTGAGGAAATTCGTAGCTGAAAATCCTTCCACCGAGAAAGCCAGGATGGCTTCCCTGGGGAACCCTCTCAAACATTTAGGGAGAAATAATACCAACTCCATACAAAGTCTTCCAGAAAATGAAGAGGAGGGAATATTTCCGATTCATTTTTTGAGGCCAACATTACTCTGACACCAAAATCAGACACAGACATTACATGAAAATAATACATCAATATCCTCTGTTACCACAGATACAAAAATTAACAAACGGTTGGCAGACTGAATCTAACAACACATAAAAAAAAGGTAATACTCATGACCAAGCAGGATTTACCCCAGAATGAAAGACCAGTCTAAGATCTGAAAAATCAATCAACGTAATTAGCTAACTAAAATACAAAAATCAGGTGACCACCTCGACAGTCACATAAGAATTTATCAAAACCCAACATGTAGTTCTGATAAAAATGCTCAGCAAGACAGGAACAGAGAGGAACTTCCTCAACTCGACAATGCATATTCTGGAAAAACCCACAGCTAGCATCGCACGATGTTAAATGATGAAAGGCTAGAAGCTTTCTTTCCTAGGACCGAGAACAAAACAAGTGTACCTGGCTCTTTACATTTCTGTTAACCATCAGAGGCTCTAAACAGTGTAATCAGGCAAGAAAAGGAAATGAAAGGAATGTGGATCAGAAAGGGAGAAGGGGAGCCGCTTCTGTTCACAGGCGATGTGGCCGTGACTGTCAGCGTGGAGAGTCCAGAGGCACCTACAAAACAGCTACCAGAAAGAGGTGCAACCAGCAAGACACAGCACAGAAGATCAATGTGTAAATTCATTTGTGTTTATACATACTACCAAGGAATTAAACTTTATACCACCTTTTATAACACTACAGAAATATGAACTGCTCTTAGGGATAAATCTCACAAGCCCTGTGCGACGGGGCTAGAACACGCTGCTGAGGCCTGACTGAGCAAGTGCCGTCCTTCGTGATCAGCTGGCCCAGTCTTGCTGAGATGTAACTCTCCCCACGCGCATCTAGAATCCGACAGAATCCCACCCAACATCCTAGAACGCTCTTCTGAGAAACTGGCAGATTCTAAAATTCATACAGAAATACAATGGACCTAGAAGAGCCAAAACAAGTTTATCCAAAAAAGGATAAAGCTGGAGGGTCAGTGCTCCAGACTTTGAGGCTTCAGGCTCTCATCCGGACAGCACTTTCTGATGAAGGGACAGAGCAGCTCGCTGCGAGAAGCTCAGACGCCTTGCCACGCAGCACTGAGCCAAGAAGATATCCACAGGGAGGACAATGAGCCTGGATTTACACCTCACAAGAGATACAACAACTCACCTGCAAACAGATAATACACCTAAATGTGAGACTACAACCCTAAAATGCCCACAAGGAAATGAAAGAGAGAATCCATACCACCTTAGGTGAGGCAAAGACTTCTCAGACAGACACTACAAGCACGATCCATAAAGACCAAACTGATACAGACTTCATCAGAATTCAAAACTTTTGCTCTCTGAAAGCCATAGTTAACAGACTCAAAAGGCAAGCTGTAAACTGGGAGAGCACAAGCGCCAGGCAAATTTCTGGAATAAGACACGTGCCCAGAAGACATAATGGCCCCAAACACGTGACGGTAAGAAGATAAGCAAGACCACAAGAGATGAGCAGAAGACGCGAGCACACGCTTCAGTAAAGCAGGCATCAGGAACGGCGATGGGCACAGGAAAAGACACTTACTATCATCAGGGGGCTGCAGATTAGAACCAAGGTGAAATTCTACCACATACCAAACTAGACCAGCACAAGGTAAAGACTGACGCTACCAGACACTGGCACAGACACGGAGCATCTGAGTCTCCCACACGCCACTGGCAGAGACAAAAAATCATGACACGACTTTGAAAAGCTATGAAATGTCTTATGAAACCCAGACATCCATTAACGCACGATAAGCAACCATGGTGCCCAGAGTACTCGGCAACAAAGAAACCAGTTACTGTCAGAAGGCCCACACGCAGTGCAGAAGCGTTACCCTAAGTGAAAGGAGCCAGGTACAAGAGACCGCAAGAGGCACGGTTCCATTTAGATGAGGTTCTAGAAACGGCAGAATGTACCAACAGACAGCAAGTCAGTGATTGCCAAGGGCTGGGAGTGAGGAGGGATGGCTGGCCGCACAGGGGCCTCTGGGCACTGTCTGTGGTGACAGAATGTTCTGCAAGTGGACACGTCTGATAAAACTTACTCAAGGACACATTCCATAGCTTAATTAAGTGGTTAAAACACACAACAGACTTAAACTTAAGACAAAGAAGGCACGTATGTTCACATATGTTCACTGCCAACAGCAGTCTTCTTTGGGTGACAGGAATATCAGGGATTTTCATTTCCTTCCATGTACTTTCTGCAGTTTCCATAATTTTTATAATGTAATTGCTTATGTAAACATGAAAAGGTTTTATTTATTTTTTACAAGTATCCAACTTTAAACTTTTTATGTTGCACTGGGGTAAAGCCAATTAATGACGCTGTTGAACTTTCAGGTGAACAGCAAAGGGACTTAGCCACACATATACATGTATCCATCCTCCCCCAAACCCTCCTAGAGAAAAAAACTTGAACTCAAGTCTCTTAATAGAGAAGCTAGATATTAACAGAAATGCTATTCTATCGCCTAAAGCGTAGGTAAGAGTTTCACACACAACATAATGGATGATAATCTGCTGCATATTTGGAAAATGTCCTATGGCTCTTGGAAACACGTTTCTCTCCTATGAATGGGTTAAATTTAAGTACCTTTCAACAGCTTAAGCCTGAAAATGAAATGAAAATCCCACAACCACCAAAACCAGAAAACAGTCCTTGACTTGGGACAGGATGCCACAGAGCTCCTGCTGTTTCTGGTGGAGGCAGATACTTGGACTCTATTCCCTCTTCTACTGTCTCTGAAACAACACTGGGGACCACAGAATCCACGGCTGCGTCACGTTTCACCGGAGCTGGATTACGGTGCAATTTAGACAACTATAAAAAAGTCAGGTAAGCGGAAAGCAGGATGCCAGCACCCTAAGGGAAGGGAAGGCTTCCATCTCAGCGAGCCTGCTATGAAGCTCTGCTCCTGGCCGCCTGTGGACGCTTACCTGATAGAGCTCTTCCAGGTTGTAGCGGATGGAGGTGCTACTCTGTATGGCTTTCACCGCTTCATGAAGCTTCTGCCAGGTGTCCTGAGTGTAGTTATCAGGCAATTTAGGTCTGTCTGTAAGTGCAGACACAGTAGGTAACGGCACCCATGCCAACAATCACACGTCTTTAAAAAACCATTCTACGAAAAAAGTACTTCAAAGACACACAGCTAAGGAACGCGGGCCACTGTTTTCCCCGTACAAGGTGCCATGTTTATAAATCCCTCGGGTTACAGACTCTGCAGCCGTTCCGCCTTCGTTTCACTAAGCAAACACGTCGAAGACGGTCGCTGTGAGCGCGAGGGGAAGGCATAAAAATCTCAGTGCTCTTTCACTTAACGAGCGGACTTCCCAAACGGGAGGCCGCGGAAGAGTTACACTCCCCTCCGCGCTGCGAGCTGCCCGAAGCCGCCCCCGGCGGGGAGGCCGCCGCGGCCTGAGCGCCCGCCCGGCCGGGGCGCCCGCCCGGGGCCGCGCCGCCGCAGGGGGGACCGCGCCGCCCGCCGAGCGCTCGGGCCCCGCGGCGCCCGTTCCGGCCCGCCCGCCCGGCCGGCCCGCACCCACCTCGGAAGTTCTTGATCACGAGCTTCCTGGAGCCGCCGGCGCCGCCGGGCTTGGCGGTGGCGGCGGCCGCGGCGAGGGACGCGGGCTTGGTGAGGCCGTTCGTGTGCCCGACGAGCGCCGAGAAGCTGCCCTTCCGGGGGCCCTCGTCCGCCATGGCGGCGCCCGCCCCGGCCCGGCCCGGCCTCCCGCCGCCGCCTCCCCGGCCCAACCGCCGCCCGGCTCGCGCGCTCTGCCCGCGCGGCCCGGCCCCCGACCGAACGCCCCGGCGCGGCCCGGCCCGGCCGCTGGCGCCGCAGCCCGCGTCCGCCGCGGCCCGTGAGGAGCCCGCAGCCGCCGCGGCCCGTGAGGAGCCCGCAGCCGCCGCGGCCCGTGAGGAGCCCGCAGCCGCCGAGGGGGCGGCGGGCCCGGGCTCCGCGGCGCCGAGGGGGCGGTCGCGCGAGCGGGGAGGGCAGTCGCAGCGCAGCCCCCGGCGGTCCTCAGCCCGGGCGCGCCGCCATGCCGGCCCGGGGCTCGCGCTGCGGCGCACACACCGCCTCCGGAACCAACGCGCGCGGAAGGCGGGGCCGGGGGCGCGGGGTCGGGGCCGGACCGCGGCCCGGAAGTGACGCGCGGCGGCGGCGCGGGCGCGGCCATGGCGCACATCACCATCAACCAGTACCTGCAGCAGGTGGGGTTCCCGGTCTGCGGCCCGCGCCGGGCGGAGGGGTGGCCGGGCGGGGGGGTGACCGCGCGGAGGGACTCTTTTCGCCGGCTGCGCCCGCGCCGCCGGCCGCCGGGCGGCAGGCAGACCCGACGTGGGTCCCGGGGGCCGGCCGCGCCCTCGGGGTAGGGGCGGTGGGAGCTGGGGACGCGGAGAGCCGGGGCCCGCCTGCGAGCGGGCCGCGCCCCGCGGGCTTGCGTCTCTCGGGGCTGTGTCCACACAGCCTGTAGACGCAGGAGCACAGCGCGAACACAGCCATCGACGGATCCAAAGCCGACAGTCTTTGCTGGAAGCAGGGCTTCCCTGATAGCTCAGACGGTAAAGAATGCGCGTGCGGTGCAGGAGACTCAGGTTCGATCCCTGTGTGGGGAAGATCCCCTGGAGGAGGGCATGGCAGCCCACTCCAGTATCTGGCCTGGAGAATCCCATGGACGGAGGAGCCTGGCGGGCTACTGCCCATAGGGTCCCAAAGACTCAGACACGACTGAGCGGCTAAGCACAGCGTGGCATAAACACTGTAAGGGCCTCCCTGGTGCCCCAGACAGTAAAGAGTCCGCCTGCAACGCAGGAGACCCAGGTTTGATCCCTGGTTCGGGGAGATCACCTGGAGAAGGGAATGGCAGCCCACTCCAGTATTCCTGCTTGGAGAATCTCATGGACAGAGGGATCTGGCAGGCTACAGTCCATGGGGCCGCCAAAACTGGGACACGACTGAACGACGAACACAGTCTTTCCTCTGGGCTGTGCTCATTCGCAGGGCTAGAACCCTGGTGACAGGATTAAGGAAAGGGAGGGGCGGCACGTAGCCTTTAAAAAATATCTGAAGACTGCCAGGACTTAGTGTGGTTCCGGCTCCGGGAGGAATCAGGATTCATTCCCAGGTTTCTAGCTTTACAGTAGATGAGCAGAACCGATTTGGAAGTAAAAATAAATTGTTCTGGACGTGTTGTGTTGGAGGTGTCTGTTGACAACCAGGCAAAGATACCTAGTTGGCAGTTGAATATAGTATAACAAGCTTGGAACCATTAACGTAATGGTTAATGGTTCATTGAGAAAACTGGTTCAAACGAGAATCATACAAATACATGCTTTTGTTTTAACTTAAAGCTTGCAAATATAATACATTCGTTTGCGGTCTTCTGGTTGATGCCTAAGACTTTTTCTTTAAGGATATGTCTACTTTGGCCTTATCTTTGCAGTTAACATTTTTCAATATCAGTTTTTATATAAAGTTCAATAAGAACACAGACATTGGAAAACCAATGTGGATATAGAATCTCTCTAGAAGTTTGTACTTTTTTATATCTTTTGTATATAAATGTTGTGTTTTCTGTACATTTTTATATTTCTCACAATTTTCTTGCCCACACTGAGCTGCAGAGTTAGGGGAGGTAGCTTGCCACCATCACTGTTTTCCTAGGAGGTCGAGCCATTACAAACCCCATTTCACGGAGCAGCTTAGGTGACTCTCTAGGGTCACTGTGCAAGTAGGTGACACATTCACACCAGGAATCCTGGCCCCAGAGTCCGTGCTCCGACACCAGGCTCACTGTCTCTGTCAGCCCAGGTTTCGCCCACCTCCTGTCTCCATCAGAACCTGCTGCGTCTTGGATCTCAGGGGCCCTGACGGCTTGGGCTTAACTCACGGCTCTGCAGCCTCCTTGGCCAGGGCCACCTGTGGACAGTCCGTGTGTCTTGCATTTCCCGTGGCCTCTGATAACTTCTGTCGGCTTTTGGGTCTGGGGTTTGATTTCACCTTCGTAAGCTCGTGAGATCTCCGGTTAGTTTCTTGGATGCTGGCATTTTGGACATATGTGATCTTCAAGCTTGTTTTTCTTTTTTGTAAGCTATGTGAGTGGATCTTCAAATGTTTATTAGTGTGAGTAAGCTGGAATAACTAACCCTCTTTAATAAGCAGATAATGAACTACTGGGTGATTCCACTTTTTCATTGTTTTAACAGTGCGTCACCTGTTTGCCTGATCTCATTTTGAAGCGCAGTGATTGTCTGCTCACTGTGGAGGGTACTGGTTACGCCTCCACCCTCTCAAAGCAGGGAAAGCACTGCAGCGTGTTGCCTTGGTTCTTTTGGGGTTAAGTGTTTTACTTTCCACGTAACAACCCTTTTCTCTCTAAATGCTTCAGGTCTGTGAAGCAATTGACACCAGAGATGGGGCGTCCCTTGCAGAGCTGGTGTCTTTCAAGCATCCTCATGTTGCCAACCCGCGGCTTCAGGTAGGTGTGGGGGCCACACACACACGTGTCTGAGAGGGTCACTGGGTCACCACCTTCCTAAGTTTAGGGTGTGAGTGGGAAGAATACTTGCCGCTCTTGTTTGAAAATCGCCAGGCTCCTTTACGATTTGCCTAATTTCAGTTCGTTTATTGAACATTAACGGAGCACTGTGCCTCAGAGCCCGTGCGGAGGTTTGTGCTTCTTCCTGCCTGTGATTGCCGCAGGACTCTCCAGGGCTTGGAGAAGCGCAGCAGGGTGGTGGGGTGATCAGCGGACAGGCGGTGGGCTCAGGCTCGGGCAGGCCTGTCTGTCCCTGAAGCCCACAGCTGTGCGGTGGTGCTGCCGGGGAGGTCTTACGCCCACCACCTGTGGCTTTGGAGGCAGACCTGGGCCCGCAGAGCCTGCAGCATTTCCTGGCTGGCTCTTTATGCGAATGTCTGCCAGCCCCTGCCCTCAAATGTAAGCATCCCTGGTTCAGATGATAGATGGTATCCACGTAGAAGCTTCCGTGGAAAGCACTGTTGAAACCTTGTTGAAGTAATGCCTACTTCCTCGTCGACTGCCATGACGCATTGGAGTATGTTCTGTCCGGGAGCTAAACTTTTCTTTTGAAAGAGAGTGCCTGGAGTCTTGGTGGGTCTCAGGTTCAGCTTGCTGGCAGGTAGCCCCTGGAACACATCTGCTGGCTCATATGTGACCTGAGGCTGACCCCTTTGTCACAAAACTCCTAGCCTTCCGCCAGCGGTCCCTTTACTGGCAGCCTTTGTCCGCCCGTCACTGCATCAGAGGTTGTGGAGCGGCGACCTTGCCCGTGTTGTCGTCGCCCCTCTCACTTCTCTTGACTTGGACACGCAAGTACAGTTACGGCGCCAGAGTAGCATCCCCGAGTCCCTTTCTTGTTTAGGCCGTCCTGTTACACATTGTCAAAAATCTGGCCACTGAGAGGAGAGGGCAGGCAGCAGGTGAGTGTCTGCCGTCTCCCAGCACTCCTGAGTGGGCAGTCTGGCAGCAGGGGGTGACGACCCCCCACCTCCCCTCCCCCCAGGCATCGTCTCCAGCTCCTTCGACCTCACACGACCTAGCTACCTTTGTTAGGCATGTAGTAGCTGCTTAATAAATACACAAAGACATCTGTGAGCATGCCTAGAGTGCTTCCTGACCTGTGGTAGACAGGGCAGACCGCGTTCATCTGTGTGCAGGTCGGGCTGCATAGGCGTGTGGAGGTAATGAACCGCTTTTTGAACTGCTAAAGTGTGAAGAGCTGCTGCACCTGTGAAGTGTAAATCCTCTTGAAACAAAGGTTTGTCTGAATCTCTTCCTTCGCATTGCATTCTTTCTGTCCCAGTTAATTTTCTTTTTACCGTTTTTCTTATTGGCACGCAGATGGCCTCTCCAGAAGAGAAGTGTCAACAAGTCTTGGAGCCCCCTTATGACGAAATGTTTGCAGCTCACTTACGGTAAGCTGTGGGCGAGGTCGGAAAAAAAGCCAGTCTGGAGGTTGCTGGCTCGATTAGGGGGGTTTTATACCATCTTGAAGCATTGAAAATTTTCTTTTGAAAAAGTAGAAAAGTATGTTTGTAATTGCACTTTGGTAAAACCTGTGAAAATCTTGTGAAGCTTAAAAGACTTTAAAATTTAATAAACTTTTCCATCTCAGGGACTGTGTGCTTTAAAAGTTAGTGAAACGGGGATCATTCATCTGTGTGTCTTCTGTGTGATGCTCATCCCACTGGCTGTGTGGTGGTCTTTTATTCAGAAGGGTGTGCAGCCCACTATCGACTTGGGTTTTTCATGGAAACGCCCGGTTTTTAACCTCTTTGCCTTGAACTGGAAAAGAAACTGGATCGGAGCAGAGTAAATGAAATTTTGCTTTTTATTTACATGTCATGTCTGCTATTTTCACCTCTGAAGCCTCAATTCAGGCCAAGCTGCGGGTCCCAAAGCGTGTGGGCTGGACTGCCCTCCTGCCGACACGGCCCGCCAGGGTCTCCGGCAGAGGACTGCAGGGGCGGATCAGGCCTGGCCCCCCTGAGATCTCTGGACGGGTTGGAGTGCCACTGTGTTCCTGAAGGGTCTTCCTGGATCTGTGCTGTGTGATGAGGCTCGGGCTTGGGGAGGGGCTGACAGATGCTGACGCTGCCAGCGGGCATCTGGGTGCAGCGTCCTCGCCCACTGACGCCCAGGAAGGGCCACTGGCGTGTTAACAGCGGAGCCTCTTTAGCTCAGCTTCTCCTTCTGGGACGTGAAGGATTTCCTTTCACACCCAGTGGCCTCCTGTGAGCTGCTCTGTGATCTGCTGGCAGGATCTCCGGCTTCGCTCTGGGCCAGGGAGAGCAGGGTGTTTGTGCGGGTCATGCGCGGTGTGGCCGTGTGGCTCGCACCGGCTCTTCGCGCTGTGCCCTCATCCTCCGTCCCCGATGCTCCCCTGCAGGTGCACGTATGCAGTGGGGAACCACGACTTCGTCGAGGCGTACAAGTGCCAGACCGTCATCGTACAATATCTTTTGTCGTGGGCGCTTCTGTCCAGCGTGTGACAGAGGCGGCGGGTTCCCCGGGGGCTGAGAGCTCGGGACGTCAGACCAGGGAGAATCAAAACCTTTTGGGAGGGAAATTCATTTAGCTGCTCCACTTGGGTAGTGAATTTAGTCTGAGCTTTCATCCTGGTGTGCAGTCACTTGCATAGTAGGGAAGAACGTTGGTTATGATTAAGAGTTTTATTTAATTCTGTTGTGAAGAACAGTGTTCTGTTGCCTTTAAAGCAGTTGCGTGTAGTTAAGGGGTGGGTTAGTCCCCTTGTGGAAATGGAAGCGCTCCCAGATCCAGGCGGGCCCCGGGAGGAGTGGACCCCGCCGAGGCCTCGGTCAGGCGGCCCTGGCTCTCAGCACTGCGGGGCTGCCCCCTGCGGCTGTGGTACAGCGCCTTCTGAGCCGGGCGCTGGAGCCCTTCCAGCTCAGAACGTGTCGCTTGTCATCCTCTGACTTGTAGCATCGCCTGACTTTTTATGCAGAACCTTCCTTAACATGGTACGTCATTCCTACGAGCATTTCAGGCCCACAAAGAAGAAAACTGGTAAGTACGAATAGAAAGAGCTAGAAATGAGCAAATGGCTTTTTTCTTCATCAAAAGCATTAGTTTTTAAAAGATTTACTCTAAATAACTATGTGTTTTCTGTGTTGGTATTTGATATTGTGTGCTGACATAGGATGGTATCAACACAGATACTGGGATTTTAAGTCAGTGTAAACTTAAACGGCAGGTCAGCCAGATAACTTCCAGTGTTTTCCTGTAAGCATGAAGTGTCATGTCAGCCGCCCCATGCCCCCAGGTATTAGCCACTGCTGCTTTTTCTCCTTTGTCGGTTTTGATCTTACTTGGGCTTCCCGGGTGGCTCAGCTGGGAAAGAATCGACCTGCAATGTGGGAGACCTGGGTTTGAACCCTCAGTTGGGAAGATTCCTTGAAGGAGGGAACGGCTACCCACGCCAGCATTCTGGCCTGGAGAAGTCCCTGGGGTTGCAAAGAGCTGGACACGACTGAGCCGTTTTCACTTCCACCTTTTGGCTTTGAACTTGGGTGACAGATGCAGATCAGCTACAGTTCGTTTGGGATGACAGACACGGAATATTTGGGTTATCTGAGACTGTCTTACGACTTATTAAAAGTCTTGGTAAATACTGAAATTTTGTTTATGCTAAAATAACTGAAGGCTTTCAGATACGTTTTACAAAAGTTTTGACTGAAGATCCGTCCTACTCGTGAAACTGAGACTGCCAGCTAGATTTTAGAAGTCTTTTGACGACATCTGTCTGCTCCATACCTTGGGCCCTGTTAGGAGATCATTCTGAACCACACGTCTTGTTTTCATGCATGGGGGGGGTGGGGGGGGCGAGGAGAATTCCGGGCCCAGCGGTGGGGGGCAGTCAGGGCTGAGCCCCTGGCCTCTGGGGAGGCTGGGTCAGCGGGTGCGGAGCTCTTGCAGCCAGAGGCACAGACCAGGAGGGCCCACGGCTCCTGGAAGGAAGGGGAGGGGAGGACCACGGCACCATGGGGGTGGGGACCTCCGTTGCAGCTGGGGCCCCTGGGTGTCCCCAGCTCTGGGGAGGGAGCCTGTGACCTCAGAGCCTCACACACGCTTCTTCTTGCCCATAGGGCTCTGCCTGTGATGTACGCAGTGGCTCTGGACCTTCGAATATTTGCCAATAACGTGAGTTCCGTCTCTGTCACTGTTGCTTAAACCCATACTCAGTGTACCCGTTGCTTAATTTCATGTCACTCTTCCCACAAGTTTTGGGGGATGCGTGGGGTCGGGACACACCTGGTACAGAGAGCAGCAGAAGTGGGGCGGCTCGGCTCGCTGCTGAGGAACTGCCCTCGCCTGCCATGAAGACACGCCCGGTGCCGCCTTGGTGGACTCGGGGGAGCCAAGGGCCGCTCTGCTGTGAGGAGGCAGAGGCCTGGACCGGACGCGTCCGACTCCTGGCAGCCTCTGCTGTCGGGGAGCAGCGGCTCTTAACTCTCGGGCCCTCACGTCCCTTTACCGCCTCAGAGGCTGTCGCCGACTTCCGGTTCTGGACAAGTGGGAGTCGGCACGTGTTTCCTCCCCCCGCTGCTGGGCACTTGAAGGCCGGTGGGGCTCTGAGAGGCTAGAGGGGCAGAGCAGCGCGCCCTGCGTGTCCTTCTTGTCTCCTGGGCGCCCTGGATCCAGGAGCAGCGGGCCGGGTCACAGGGGCGTCTACGCCAGCCGTCTGGTGGTGAGACCCCTGCAGCAAGTGCCGGTGCTGAAGCAGACGTCTCCACAAGGAGACGGAGACGTAAACAGCCCCGAATGGAAGCCGTGGAACTCAGGTGGCTCACACAGAAGCCGTCAAGGGAGCCCAGAGCTTCTGCTTGTGTAGTTTACATCAATCTTCAGTGTACTCACACCCCTCGAGCAATAAGGCTTCTGCACGGTAGCATCGCTGACTTCCTAAACGGGGGGAGCCACTCGGCTTCTCGCATCTGCTTCTGCGGTCCGTCTGCAGGGCATCGTTCTGGTTGCGTGTGTACTGCTTCACACACACGTGGGTGGAAGCGAGAGGCCTGTTCCGATAGCCTTTGCAGGTGATGGCTGGCGTCCTTGTCTGAGCGGCACCTTTTCAGGGTCCAGGCGTGGTTTTCACTTGGTCATGGTGTGGCCTCTGAGGCCGGCAGTGTGACCTCTAACCCCAGCGGTGTGGATGGATCTTCCAGCCCTGCCCGATTTTGTGGCGTCCAGCGCTGATCACCCGGAAACATTTCAATCACTGAGCTGCTCAGACATTCCGGAAGCTGACGTATTTCATTATGTAAAAAATGAAAGTTGGGGAAACTCCACTTGTCAGTCTCTCCAGTGACCTCCTCAGAGACACTCTGAAGTAACAAAAAGCTGCCAGGCTCTTGGTGGTCAGTACAAGTTTTCCAAAATTCTAAGTTGTTCTTGAAAGTGCAGATGGTGTCATTGGCAAGGACTGTCTGTTTCCGGGGGGACAGGCCTGTTTCCTTCGCTTTCCGGAGACTCACGCTGGCTGGCGGCCCGCGCTGGCCGGCCAGGCTCTGCAGCTGTGTGGTCCCCATCCAGCTTGCAGGCCGAGCGGTGGCCCTGGTGCTTTACCTTAAAAGACAGACTTGCTGGTGCGTGCTTCCTGCTTCATCCCAGGGAACACCAACACTGCGTGTGCATTCAAGGACCAAGACTCACTAACGTCCACTGCATCGTCACCGACGCAGGAGAGACCCTCGCCTGCTCTGTACCTTGGGCCCCCCTCCTGTGGGTGGAGCGGGGGACACAGGCCTGCGTGTTGACTGCACAGTGGCCGAGCTGTGGTGGGGCCGCCGGGGGCGCCCACACCGCCTCCTGCCTTCTCTGTGCCGCCCCCTCCGTGTTGTCTGTCATCAGGGCGTCTGTGCCAAGTGAGAAAAGGCTTCTTAGCAGCACGTGGCTTGGGCAACTCAGGCTTAAGAACTCAGCGACCAACGCACCGGTTTGAACTGGTTGAAGAGCAGTTTGGCCTGTTGGAAGCTGGAACAAGCAGCAGACACCGCAGTTTTGGGAAGCGCTGCAGCACAGCCTAGAGGGTCTCTTCGGAGCCTGGGGGCTGCCCCTGGGTTGTCCGTTTTCGCTTCTGGCTGTGGTGGTTTTCTTTCTAATTAAAGAATCCAGAGGAGATGGAAAGTGAAGGCTCTTGCTTCCTGTCAGGCAGATCAGCAGCTGGCGAAGAAGGGGAAGAGCAAGCTGGGGGACATGCTGGAGAAAGCGGCCGAGCTGCTGATGGGCTGCTTCCGCGTCTGCGCCAGCGACACGTGAGTCTGGGGCGGGCAGGCGCGGCTGTAACCCCATGCCACGGTCGTTTCTGCTTTGGATGATCCGTTGCCTGGTAAGGGATAAGAGAAAAGAATCATCTCATGCTCAGCACACATCGGGCACCGTGCCTCTGGGCCCCCGTGGCTGGCGCGCTGGGTCTCACGCGTTCTGAAATCCACGTTGTGTCTCAGTGGCTCATGATGTTGTGATGACAAGGTCAGGTCCTTTCGCCACGTGTCACAGATGCTTGATAACAGTCCGCTCGCACAACATCGCTGCCGGCCGAGCAGGCTTCCTCTGCCAGAGTCGGAGCTCCTGGGGCCAGCTCTCCAGGCCCACCTGTCAGAGGAGACGCCATCTTTTGCAGCGTTACATTCTTTCATGAGTTTGACGTGAACTGGCGTTTTATCTCAGGATGCGAATTTGTTTTGGAAGTTTGTTTGTGATTTGTACATAAAATTTTTGTTTTCTGTGTGACCTTTAAAACGTCACTTTCCCTGCAGTCGAGCTGGTATAGAGGATTCCAAGAAGTGGGGAATGCTGTTTCTGGTGAATCAGTTATTCAAGATTTATTTTAAGGTAAACTCTGCTTGAATTCTGCCTGTCTTCCCAGAGAGCGTTTCTGTCCCTTGTCAGCCAGCCTCCCAGGCCTGGCTTGAGAATCAGTCCCCACGGGCCGCACACAGTCCTGGGGGCTGGTGTTGGTTGAGGGCCTCCGGGTGCAGGGACTGCTGTGAGTGCTCCGTGCGCGCCGTCTGTGCTCACCTCCACCCTCTGAGGCTCCAGGCAGCCAAGTGCTGGCACCTACGCAGGTCCGGGTGTGACGGTGTGGTCAGGTGGGGAGCGTGTCCGGTCAGCGCCCCTGCATGTGGGCGTTGCCCTGTGGCCTGGTCTGGATGGAGCAGCAGTGTGCTGTGTCCTTAGTGAGCCCTCAGTTCTGATCATGTGAACCCACCTCAGGAGGTGTGTCCTTAGTGGCCAGGGGTTGGTGGCTGTCCTACCTGTTTATCTGGAAGAGCTTCTGGAGTAGATTCCTACTTGCTCTAGATCAACAAGCTGCATCTGTGTAAGCCGCTCATCAGAGCCATCGACAGCTCGAACCTGAGGGACGGTTACAGCACGGCCCAGAGGGTGACCTACAGGTACTACGTGGGACGCAAGGCCATGTTCGACAGCGACTTCAAGCAAGGTGCGCCAGTGCCGCCGGGCAGCCGGGGGTCCAGAGCGCCTTCCTGCCTTCTGGTGCGGAGGCAGAGGCGGTGTCCACTGCGTCCAGGCAGCGTTGCTCCGACACCGAGTCGGTTCTATAAGGGAAAATCCCATTTGCGTTTCTTGCTCGGCACCAGGTCCCTTTCCTGTGCCCTTTCCTGGGGGAGGGACCCACGCACGTCTGTCCCACGTGTGCGCCACGCTCTGCTTCCCTGTGGCCTCAGCAGGTCCTGTCGGCACAGGACGTGGGGACTGGGCAGCTCGTGGCTCGGCTACAGCCTCGAGGGCCGTGCCCTTGCGCTGGCATCGAGCTCGGCACCTGTGGCTGGGGGCGGCGGGTCAGTGCTGCGTCCGAGCTGCCCTTTCTCGAAGCCATGTTAGGTGGTTTGTGTCCTTCACTGTCTCAGGATCGGGAGGCCGTTTATTTTCTTTTTCTGAAAGTTTGGAGTGGCCAGTATGTGGTGGTCCTTTATGATTCTCTTAGATCAGACTTTTTAAACTCATTTCCTTGACAGTTACTCACACATGAAGCCAAAAGACTTCAGGCGCGGTGTAAGACGGAAGAGCCTTTTCACTCGCGTGTCAGCAGCCTCAGAGGCTCTGATGACAGAACAGCTCTTTCATAATGAGAGCTCTGTTTTCTTATTCCTTGGGGTTGTACAGACCAACTTTTCATCTCCTTTCACAGAGTTTTCAATACATCAGTTCAGTTGCTCAGTCATGTCCAACTTTGCGACCCCATGAAATGCAGCATGCCAGGCTTCCATCACCTACTCCCAGAGCTTGCCTTTAATACGTACAGCTTTTGAAAGAGGACTTTCCTTGATCGGTCCCCCTACCTTTTTCTTTCCCCTAAAATGTGAAGCGTGGGGATAGCTGAACAACGAGAGGGCTAATCTGCAGCTGACTCATGGTCAGTCCCGTGTCCTTGGTTACTCTGCGTTCGTGATCAGCAGCCACAGACGGAGCGATATCGCAGTGTTCACCATTGAGAACACCCATGTGCTGGGCACCCGTGCAGAGCAGGCCTGCCCCGTTCAGGCCAGCTGTGCGCTCGGTTGAAGTCCCAGAAAGCGTCGCTGCTCCTCTGAGTCTTCACTGAGTGCTCTCTTGGATATTTTTGAACAGCTGACCCTGTGGAAAATAATCTGTTGATGTTGATGGGATACATTGTCGCCCCTGAAACCTTTGGGTCCCTGCGTAAGGGTGGGTGTATCGCCAGGCACAGGGTGGGGACTGTGCTGACCACGTCTGTGGCCAACTCTGCAGCTGAGGAGTACCTGTCCTTTGCTTTTGAGCACTGCCATCGTTCCAGCCAGAAGAACAAGAGAATGGTCCTCATTTACCTGCTTCCTGTGAAGATGCTCCTGGTAAGTGGTCCGTCCAGCTCTCTGGGGGCCTGTCCCCTGAGGGGTGTGTCGCCGTTTCACAGCGCAGCCCGTGTGCGGTGGGTCTCGGTCTGAGCCACATGTGAGAGCACCCCCAGCATGGAGGGACAAGCCTTGGGTGTGACGGGAACCACTGTCTCCGTGACTGACATTTCCAGGTCCTTCTAGAAAGGCTTGTCTGGTTTTGTTTCGTTTTTCCTAAGATTACCTCACTCAAAGGTTTAACGTACGTTTAAGACAGGTAAAATGGTGCATGCTATGTCTGTCACTGCTGAAAATCTAGGATAATAGAGCTGGACTAACCAGGAGAGGAAAGGTCATTCCAGCCTGTCTGGGTGTCCCACTTGCTCACTGAAAGTCGTTTTTGGTATTTGTAAAAAAAAAAAAAAAAAGGCATGTAACTAGCAAGTTAATTGACTAAAACATTCTCACAGTGGTAGAGCTCCTGTTCCTCCCGTTGAAGTTTCTTAAAAATTGTCACAGTGGCACACAGACACACAGTTAAAACTTGCCCAGCCCTGGACAGCGTGTGGTGGGGAGGAGAGAGTGCCACGCCGCCCTCCACAGCTCGCCCGACTTTGTGGAACAGCCAGTCTTGGGTTTTCAGCTCATTGTTCTGGAAGCTGGGTCTGAGTCCGAGTCGTAGCCTAGTGTTCCTTCAGGGGGCACCCGTTCCTGTGGTCACTAAAGGTCGAGGTCAGGGTCACACGCCACTGTTGACAGAGCTGTCTTGGTGCCAGGTTTTCTGATTTCTGGACCAGCGTTTGTTTCCAGTTGACTAGGAAGCATTTTTTGTTCAGTTAGGAAGAAAGTCTGAGAAACAGGTTAAAAGTTTTTAAAACTTGGTAAGGGTTTTATCAAAGACAGTTCTGTTAAAAACGAGAAGGTTCTTACTCTGAAAAATTACTCTGCCTCAGGGCCACATGCCGACCATCGAGCTTCTGAAGAAGTACCATCTCATGCAGTTTGCGGAGGTGACCCGCGCTGTGAGGTAGTTCTCTCTTCCCCTGGGGACTGCTTAGAATATACAGTCTGCAGAGGCCTGTGTTGTGAGGGAGCTAATGGGGTCCTGTCTCTTTTCCTGGGTGGTGTCCTGCCTGCGTCTGCACGTCTCTGTGGCCCAGCGAAGGCAACCTCCTCCTCCTGAACGAGGCCCTGGCCGCGCATGAGACCTTCTTCATCCGCTGCGGCATCTTCCTCATCCTCGAGAAGCTGAAGATCATCACCTACCGGAACCTCTTTAAGAAAGTGTGAGCACAGCCTTCCTTCCTGGTTCCTTGGGATGAAGCTGATCTGCAGCCCCGGGATTGGTGCTGGTGCTGTCCAGGGGGAGGGCCCAGGGCCCAGATGAGGGAGGGGTTGCCCAGGGCCCAGGTGAGGGCGCACCGGGGTGAGGAAGCACGCAGGCCCCGGTGAGGGAGGGAGCGGGCAAGCCCGGGTGAGGGAGCCAGCAGGCAGGCAGGCCTGGGTGAGGGAGCGGACAGGCCCCGGTGAGGGAGTGGACAGGCCCTGGTGAGGGAGGGAGCCGGCAGGCAGGCAGGCCCGGGTGAGGGAGCGCGTGGGCCCGGGTGAGGGAGCGGCCAGGCCCGGGTGGGGGAGTGGACAGGCCCAGGTGAGGGAGGGAGCCGGCAGGCCCAGGTGAGGGAGAGTGCACGCCCCGGGTGAGGGAGCGCGCAGGCCCGGGTGAGGGCGAGGACAGGCCCTGGTGAGGGAGGGAGCGGGCAAGCCCGGTGAGGGAGCCCGCAGGCCCGGTGAGGGAGCGGGGGCAGTGTGAAGAGTGGGCTTTGGCAGGAGTTCTGTCACCAGCCCTGAGCACGTACCTGCACGGCGGTTAGAGCGTGGCACTGGTGCCTGTGTCCGTCACCTGTGGCTCGCTGACCCTCCGGCCACTCCTGTGCGTCAGGAAGTTGCTCTTTTCTTTGTGGACCTCGGAAGTGGGCTCTTGGCCGAGGCCTGGTCCCAGCAGGATCTCGGTCAGACGAGCTCAGTGAGGAGCTCGTCCAGGTTAGCGAGGTCCGCAGGTCATCAGATCCCTGACCATCCCGTCAGGTGCGTCCCCACTTGAGGGGTGTTGAAACGTGAGCATGGAAGCGCCCGAGATTCAAGGAAATAGTCAGGTGTGCTTGTACTGGTGGCTGTTTAAATGGGAAAGTCAGTTACACCCGGAAGCTTTGTTTTCCGAGGCTCCTGCAGGGCGGGAGGTGCTGTGTTCCTCCCGAGCAGAGGTTCTCCTGCCTGCTCCCGCCAGCAACAGCCTGAGCTGTGCCTCTTCCAGGTACTTGCTGCTCAAGACCCACCAGCTGTCCCTGGACGCATTCCTGGTGGCCTTGAAGTTCATGCAGGTGGAGGGCGTGGACATCGCCGAGGTCCAGTGCATCCTGGCCAACCTCATCTACATGGTGTGTGGGCTCCAGTCAGGCTGGGGCGTCTGGTACCCGCCGTGTCCCCAGAGGCTGTGGTGGGGCTGGCGGTGTGTGTGTGTGCGCGCTGGCAAGTGTGTGTGTGCGCGCTGGCAAGTGTGTGTGTGCATGTGTGTGTGTGCGCGCGTGTTCCGTGTGTGTGTGTGCCAGGCTGGGGCATCTGGTACCCGCCGTGTCCCCAGAGGCTGTGGTGGGGCTGGCGGGGTGTGTGTGTGTGCGCGCGCGCGCGCGCGCGTTCCGTGTGTGCGCGCGCACGCGTGTTCCGTGTGTGTGTGTGTGTACACAGGCTCGTTTTCCTCTCAGCCAGCTGACTGCACGATAGCTGGGGTGGTGGGGTGGGGGGTGCTGTCCCCTGGCTCCAGTTCATTCACCCTAACAGCCTTGACCTTCAGAGTCATGAGCCCCCATCTCTCCCATCCCCCAGGGTCACATCAAAGGCTACATCTCACACCAGCACCAGAAGCTGGTTGTCAGCAAGCAGAACCCTTTTCCCCCGCTGTCCACGGTGTGCTGACAGCCCGGGGCAGGCTGGTCTGGTCCTCCTCCCGCCCGGAGCACGTGCTCTGCAGCGGAGCCTCTCGGGTCTCATCCCAGGAATGACGTCGCCGGCATCTCCGCTGATGAGCGTCCCCGTCACGAAGGCCTGGGACTCACCCTCAGTGCTGCAGCCTCCGCTGGCCAGGCTGCTGGCGACACCTCCTGAAGGCCACCCCATCTCCCAGGCAGCTGCTGTTTACTTCTCAAGAGGACTGTTTGTGAAAGCGTCTTTGTAACTATTTCTATTAAAAAAATGGTGTTTAAATTTATACAGATGGCATATTTTTTATTGTATTATCCAAGACACATCTAATTTTATGTTAAATTTGTACACTTTGTGTGATCAAAATGTTTGGTTAACTTAATGTTTCTTTCTACAAGCTGAGTTTGATTTAACGTTTCCAGGTACTGTAGCTATTTTTTTTCAGATTACACACGTTTCCTCTGTTTATACTAAAGAAGAAAGCGTCGTGGACCAGAGTGGCTCATCTTTGCAAAGATGCCGAGTATGGAGGGGGCTGTGGCCCTTGTATGGAGACGGGCCCCCGTGGGACACGGACCCCTGTCCCTGAGGCCTGCTGTCTGTGCCCCCGCGTCCGCCCCTCCAGCAGCCAGGCCGAGCATCCTGGTTTGCCCTGAAGTGTGCAGCGTGTCCTCAGCTTCCCCATGCAGCCCGTCTGGAGGGCTCCTCGGGGCTGTGCGACCCACCCTGAAGGCGTGTCAGCCCCGGGCTCTGACCTGCCGCTCGGTGGCCTCTCCAGGCTGATGGAGCCGGGTTCCAAGAGCAAGGACCCCGAAGAACCAAGTGGAGCAGGATCCACTCTGAGCCGGTCTCCTGAGTACCAGAGCGTAACCTCCGCCCTGGGCATGCCCAGACTGGGGGGTGGGGATGGGGCGTGCTGGGGACGGCCTGTCCCACCAGTCCCCTGAGCGGGAGAGCAAGGCCTGGGGGAGGCGCAGACGCTGGGCTGGGGCAGTCGCTCCGTGTTTCCTGGGGCGCTGCCCTCACAGCGCCCCTGCTCCTCAGGGTCGGCGCGGCCTCCAGCAAGGATGAGAGCCGCGTCCTCCCTGGAGGGGGACCCTGGACTTCTGTGAAGGTGCCTGGATCGCGTAGTGTGGGAAGGGGGGTGTTCTCGACTCTCAGGCACTTTGTTGACCAGTAAGTAGTGACACTGAAAATCGAGTGACAGTGAACAATAACATGAGGCCAAAGTCGTACTTGGCAGAACTGACAGAAACAGGACCTCAGGCGCGAGTGCGCTGCCTCCCCGCTGGTTTGGAAGCCCGTGCAGAGTGGTCGGCCTGGCCTTGAGAACTGATGCCAAAGAAGCAGACAGTCTCTGCCACATAATCACATTCTCTCTTCTTGAGTTTTACTGTTTTGATTTGCTTGCCTCACCTGATCTGTGAGCACTGTATTGGGGTAACGCGTGGTGGATGAGCGGTTTCCATTCTGTGTCTCAGCTGCCCTGCAGACCTGCAGCGTTCTCAGCTGTGGCCTTTGTGTTCAGTGGAAGTGAAAATGTTAGTCCCTCAGTCGTGTCTGACTCTTTGTGACCCCATGGACTGTAGC
The DNA here is from genome assembly GCF_042477335.2 of Ovis canadensis. NCBI lineage: Eukaryota > Metazoa > Chordata > Mammalia > Artiodactyla > Bovidae > Ovis > Ovis canadensis. The sequence continues at coordinate 99,907,921 of NC_091254.1, read as the reverse complement.
CCGCCAGGCTCCTCTGTCGATGAAATTCTCCAGGCAAGAGTACCCGAGTGGGTAGCCATTCCTTTCTCCAGGGAATCTCCCCGACCCAGGAGTCCAGCCCAGGCCTCCTGCACTGCAGGCAGCTTCTTTCCCATCTGCGCCGCCTGGGAAGTGCAGCCCACACATGCTGTAGGGAGAGTCTGCCTGCGCTGTTCGCGATCATTTCCAGGTAGGGTTTCTGCTCCAGCAAATACAGATTTATATGGCAAATTAATGTCAGCAGCAAGACTGCAGATATTTTTGCAGGATTATTCATGTAAAACCACAGTTCTTTGCGAGATTTCAAATCCTGGGCAGCTGATGGCCTTAGACAGTTTGAAGAGAATACCACCGCACTTTGGGAGTTTAAACACAATTCAGATTTTCATGTCTAACAATTCAAAAACACTTTCTTTCATTTCTGATATTGCACTTTAACCCCAGAAATAACTTTTTTTGGCCAATCTGCGGATGCACTGGCCCATTTCTCTGAAAGGACCTTGGCAAGAATGAAGGAAGGCAAGGGGGGTCAGTAGACCAAAATCCTACGGATTTTCCAGTCAGAAGAAAGTATGCATCACAGTTCTAACCCCTAAACGATCCCCCTTCCCCAGCGGTACGCCCGTGCGCAAGAGCCTCTGGGTCCCGCCTGCCCTCAGGGCCCCACGCTGGCGTCCCCGGAGCTCAGCCGTGAGGGCCCCTCCGTGCTCAGTGAGCCAGGCACCTCCTGGCTGAGATATGGTGGCGGAAGTACACACCACATCTGTCCAGGTGCTCTTGCTGTCGCTTGGGCGCAGACCAGGGCGGCTCCTGTCTGTAGGGGAGGGGCTGCAGTCGGTGGGACTCGCTGGTGGGGATGCTGCAGGGTCGGGCCGCTCCGCCCTCTTGGGGCCGGTGGACCCTCCACGCAGAACTGCTTGCCTGCTCCCGCCCCAGACGCGGGCCGCGCACAGGCCCTAGCTCGCCTTCCTTCCCTGCGCTGCCGCCAGGTCCCGAGCGCCACACCCCCGCCCCCAGTACAGCTGGGAGGCCGCTGTGCAGCTACCCCCGCCCGCCAACCCAGAGTCGCCGCTCTTGGGTTGAACCCCGGTTCCCGGCAGGTTCAGGAAAGCGCTGTTCGGGGTCCTCTTTTATTGTTGGACGCGCCTCCCTCCCTCCGGGGGGCTCAGTTCAGACGAGGGGTCCCGGAGGAAGGGCTGTCGCCGCCCACCGCCCACGCGGCACCGGTTCCCCGCCACGCCCCTGATGCCGGTCGTCTCTCGGACGGCTCGGCTGCTGCGTGACTTGGCGCAGCCAGAGCGCGTATCTGGGGACCTTGATGAGCAGCAGCGGCCCGGGCCCCTCGGGGGGCGCGGCGCCCAGCAGGCCGGTGAGGAACCAGGCGCCCCGGTGCTGGCGGGCCACCGCGCCGCCCGCCACCCACCGCGCCGCGCCGGCCGCCGCGCCCCGCTCGCAGCTGGTCCGCGTGGTCACCGTGGCATTGAGGGCCCGGCCGCACTCCGCGGGCTCCACGTGCGTGACGCGCAGCCGCAGGGGCACAATCTCGCGGCCGCGGAGGGTCCAGCCGCCCAGGACGCCCGGCTGCGGCAGGAGGACGCGCTCGGCGAAGTCCGCGTCGGCGGTGCAGACGGGCCGCCCGGCGTCGGGGCAGCGCACGGGCCGCGCCAGGCGCAGCAGGGCCACGTCGTTGTGCCCGGTGTCCGCCTCGAACCTCGGGTGCGCGTGGACGCCCGTCACGGGCACCTGGAAGCCAGAGCCTGGAAGGAGGCGGGGCCGGGCTCAGGGCGGCTCCGCGCGCCGCCTCCCCGCGTCCCCGCGCTGCGCTGCGCGGGCTGCCCAGGGGCCGGCGTGCCGCAGCGGGGGCCTCTCCCTCACTCCTCTACAAAACCAAGTGTGCGTCCTGGGGCCGCGGCGGGGGCACAGTGAGCGAGGCTGGAAAGGTCGGGAGAAACTAGGAAGAACCTCGCGGAGTGAATCAGACTTGCCTGTTGAGGAGGCATTTTCTAGGCTGATGGCCTGTTGACTGAAAAATGTCTGAGGAAGGAGGGTAAAAATGCTTTCAATGTTCGCGGGTCCTAGGCAGCACTGTGGAGCAGTTCAGAACACAGCCCCGGCGCAAGGACGGAGGTCTGAGTGCTCCGCTTCGGTGTCAAACCAAGCGCCCCGTTCCTCGGCTGCCAAATTCCGCACTGCCTGCGCGCTGTGCCCAGAATTCCGCTAGCTAGTCCCCACTGCTGTGAACGTATGAGTGATCTCACCAGCGGGGAGCTAGAGCGAGAATTCTAGAGTAAAGGGCTTCCTTTCCTATCTGCATAGGATAGTTTTGTTTCCGGTGCCATCTTATCCAACCGAATGGCAATGTACTCACGTGTTTTCACGCTAACGTTTGTGCACAGCAGTGAGCATGTGGCTGTTGTCAGCACAAAGTTGTCCAGTACTAGAGCACCCCCGCAGAAGTCTTCTCCTTCGGAATTTGTCAGTTTTACCTTTGAAAGCCAAAGCAGACAAGAGAGAACTCTTTGCAGCCTTTGGGGCCCCACCGTGCGGTGGTTGGGAATGTGGGGCGCACACCCTCCAGCCAGCCCAGCGCACCCGCCCATTACTGAGCCCCCGTCAGCGCGCGGAGGGCGGTGGGGCCGAGAAGCGGAGAGGTGAGCGACGGGCGCGCGGGCTTGCGGGGGCAGGCACCAAAGGTCCAGTTCCGGGGAGGCCGCGCCCCACCCCCGGCTCGGCCCTCCCTTGAGCCCCCCTCCCTCGACCCTTGCAGTCCTGGCGGTCACTGAGCTGCGGCTGTCGCTGGGCCAGGCCTCCACACAGCGGCCGCGGGCTTCCGCCTGGCTGGACCCGCGTGTCTGCGCCAGGAGAGGGAGACGCGCGCCGCACCCGCAAAGTGCGCACGCGCACGCGCAGGGGGCCGAGCGCAGCCCGGTTGCTCGAGCAACCCGTACAGCGTTCTGGCACGTGGTGGTCGCCATGGTTACTGAGCGCTGGCGCTCCACCGGCGAGTGAGAAACGCTGTACTACACGTCCGAGGGCCGAGACTCAGGCAGAAAGAGGAAAGCTAAGTATCTCAGGTTCAACTACTCATTGCGTGTCGAAACAATATGCAGACGTTCTGAGGTAAAGAAAGCGCATCATCAGAATTAACTTCACCCGCTTTCTAGGCACGTGGCTGCTAGAAAATTTAAGTCAGGTCTGTGGGCAACGTGGTGTTTCTCTCGACAGGGCTGAGGAAGCACGGGGTGATCTGTATTAGAGGCCTGGGATGCAAGGAAAACGCAAAATGTAGGTAAACCCAAACCCACATTGGTGGGATTACTAAAAATAGTGCCTATTTTGTGGAGTCACTAGAAAAGCAAGAAAAGAATAAAATACTGGTCAAAGTAGCAGATGAGCGTAAAAGAAAGTGCTTGAAGTAGTTTGGGAGGAGGGTCACCATAATAACTTCATGTGTTGCTAAGACACTGAAGCGGTGAGTTCAGCATGAGAACATGCTTTGAAGTGGAGGTTCTAGACAGCTCACCTAAATCAAAGAAAGGAGAGGTGACAGACGGGTGAAACCTAACAAAAGACTAAAGCGTGTTTCTGTTACCTGCCACGGGAAAGGCAGAAGGTTCTGCGGGCTTCGCTGGGGCCTCGGGCAGCACTCAGAGTCGAGGGTTCCGCAAGCACACGTGTCTTCATTGTGGCGGCCACACGGAAAGAAAGGTCAGAGCCCCCCAGGGCAGGCGGTGGGGTGACTGCGGTGCTGACCCAGCCTGCTCTGTGGTGCCCGTTAGGTTGAGATACTTCGTGTATATGCGGAGCAGGTGGGATTCCGTACCTGCTCTCAGAGATGGTGGGTGGGGGGGCGGGTAGGGAGCCTGGCGAGGGCTGGGAAGCCCGCTCCCCCAGCCCCGACCAGCCACAGCAGGGGAGGTGGGCTTTCAGAGTCGCTGCAGAGGAGGCCGGGGGGAGACTCACCGTGGGGGAGGCAGGACCTGCGGTCTTGGCCCAGCGTGTGGCCCCTCGCGCAGCTGCACGTGTAGGACTCTGGTCCCGGGTAGCAGAAGTGTTGGCACCCGTCCAGCCTCAGAGGGTGGCATTCGTTTTTAGCTAAAAAAGAAAATGGGGAAAACAGAAATGTTACCCCGGAAACAGCCATTCTGAAGTATCCTTTTCAGTCCATCCTAAAGGAAATCAGTCCTGAATATTCATTGGAAGGGCTGATGCTGAAGCTGAAACTCCAATACTCTGGCCACCTGATGGGAAGAACTGACTCATCTGAAAAGACCCCAATGCTGGGAAAGATTGAGGGCGGGAGGAGAAGGGGACGACAGAGGATGAGATGGTTGGATGGCATCACTGACTCAATGGATGAGTTTGAGTGAGCTCCGGGAGTTGGTGATGGACAGGGAGGCCTGGCGTGCCGCAGTCCATGGGGTTGAAAGAGCCAGACACGACTGAGCGACTGAGCTGAACTGAACAGCTATCGTTGAGCATGGGGCTCTGGCCTTTCATTCCAAACACGCTCACGTGAGCACTTCCATTCCGGGTCAGGAACGAACGGGCGTGGAGCCCCGCGCGCCCCTCACAAGGATCCTCCTGGCCCCTCTGTGGGCTCACTTCCCGCCAGGGCAGCCGGACATCTTAAGGGGCTTCTTCGAGGTGGGGGTCGGGACGAGGAGGGGACGCATGTGGGGTGAAGCTGGAACCCCTGCTTGGCGCGCTGCACTTGGGGTGTCCTTCCAGCACCCGGTTGAGCTCTCAGGGAGGCCGGTGGAGCAGGTTCCGTAACATCGAGAGCAGAGTTCACTTCTGCATGGAGGGGTCTCTGGCTGCTTTGACCCCCGCTCCCCGCCACCCCAACCCGCAACATTTAAGGGACACCAGGTGATGAAGCTGAGGGCGGTCTCGCACCCATGACCCAGGGAGCTGGGCCCTTGGGGGAGGGGCGGGGTTCCCGGGGAGAGGCGAGGATCCAGGGGAGGATCGCGGGTCCGGGGAAGGGGCGGGGGTCCCGGGGAGGGGCGGGGGTCCCGGGGAGGGGCGGGGCTCCCGGGGAGGGGGGGGGCTCCCGGGGAGGGGCGGGGCTCACCAAAGGCACAGTTGGGGCCCTCATAGCCCGGCGCGCAGGTGCACGTGTAGCCGCGGATGCTGTTCTGGCAGGACCCGTTGTTGAGGCAAGGCTGGGAGGCACATGGGGAGCCGCCTGCAGAGAGGACGCCCCTCACGGGTGACCCCCTGACGCCCCTGGCTCAGCCTGCCCGCCTGCCCCTCTAGGATCCATCTCCTTGCCGAGAGGCCTCCTGGAGACCCCCGGGCACCGTGGTCCCCAAATAGCACCCACAAGCCTTGCCTTCCGCAGCTTAACCAGCTCTGGCCATCAGCACAAGGCCCATGGGAGCTGGGGGGTGGGCGAGCTTCCCCCTCATCCCGCGGCCCGGCACCCTTCCTTTGGGTCAAAGTCCAGGAGCCCAAGGCTGGACACTGGGAATCCTCTGGCCTCGAGTTCTCAGCCCTGGAGAGCGGGGTTGATGCCTCCTCCCATCAAAGCAAAAAGCAGAGGAGGTGGCAGGCGGGGTGGAGGGGACACTCACCCATGTATGTCTTCCAGAATTCATCCTGTCCGAGTTAACATCAGAGTGTTAGAAATCAAACACCTGTTCTCCCACCTTCTCCTGCAGCTGAGCTTGAAGGTGAGAAAATGCTGACTCTGTTCACTTAGTAGGAAAATGCTGGTTGAAACGAGAATGTGAAATTCTCTACATCTGCTTCACTTAAGTGAAGCGAAGTCACGTAGTCGTGTCCGACTCTTTGTGACCCCATGGACTATAGTCTGGTAGGCTCCTCCCTCCATGGGATTCTCTAAGCAAGAACACTGGAGTGGGTTGCCATTCCTTTTCCAGGGGAACTTCCCAACCCAGGGATTGAACCCGGGTCTCCCCCTTTGCAGGCAGACTCTTTAACCAGCTGAGCCACCAGGGAAGCTACACCTACTTAATGCCCTCTTTAATGCGTGACTCCGGGAGATGGTGATGGACAGGGAGGCCTGGCGTGCTGCAATTCATGGGGTCGCAAAGAGTCGGACACGACTGAGCGACTGAACTGAACTGAATATATGTCCTGGGCTTCTCAGGTGGCTCAGTGGTAGAGAATCGCCTGCAGTGCGGGAGAGGCAGGCTTAATCCCTGGGTCAGGAAGATCCCTGGAGGAGAGCATGGCAACCATCTCCAGTATTCTTGCTGGGAAATCCCGAGGCCAGAGGAGCCTGGCGGGCTGCAGTCCATTGAGTCGCAAGAGTCGGACAGGACTGTGGGACTGAACAGCCACCCCAACGCGTGCTCCGCGTCCTGTTTGGTGTGTATTTGCTGTGACCCACTTGAGGAAGGGAGAGTGTCAGTAGCTGAGACGCAGCACAGATCCCACGGCCTCCCGGGCGCCTCCCGTCCTGGTGGTCTCCAGGACCCCACTCCGCAGAGTGCCGGATGCAGATGTGAGAAATTCCCACCCCTTTTCCTGTTTTATAAGCCAGTTCAGCAAGGATGGAAGTTTGTAAATTGCGTATGGGAGGCGTTGTGTTCGGGCAGGGCAGCTAAAGGTGGGAGACCCCTCAGGCTTAAAGCCTGGAGGTAAGCGCACGAGCCACACACCGTCCCCAGCTCCCAACAGCTCGAGTGGGCTTGCAGCCTCAGGGCGCAAGCCCAGCTTTTCTTCCACCAGGAACTTTTCACTTCTCTCAGTCTATGAAAGATGGTCTATTTCAGAGGAGTTTTCTCATACATGGGCATCCAAGAAAATATATTTTAAAGCAGTTAAAAAATATATTAGAGAGAGGCTTCCCTGGTCCCACAGTAAAGAGTCTGCCGGCCGATGCAAAGGACACAGGCTCCATCCCTGGCCCAGGAAGATCCCACGCGCCTCGGAGCACCTAAGCCCTCGTGCCCAGCTACTGAGCCAGAGCTCTAGCGCCCTTGGGCCGCAACTGCTGAGTCCATGAGCCCAGAGCTGCGCTCCTCCAGAGGAGCCAACGCGACGAGAAGCCTGAGCACCACAAGGGAGAGGGGGCCCGCCTGCCACAAGAGAGAAAGCCTGCAGCCGTGACGACCCGCCATAGCCGAAAAGAAGCGGGTAAATAAATGGACCCTAAACTATATGTGTGGCCTGCAGTCGTGAAGACCCGCCATAGCCGAAAAGAAGAGGGTAAATAAATGACCCTAAGATATGTGTGTGGCCTGCAGCCGAGACGACCCGCCATAGCCCAAAATAAGCGGGTAAATAAATGGACCTTAAAATATGTGTGTGGTGGTTTGATCGCTAAGTTGCGTCCGACTCTGGGACCCCATGGACTGCAGTCCGCCAGGCTCCTCTGTCCATGGGATTCTCCAGGCCAGAATGCTGGAGTGGGTTGCCATTCCCTTCTCCAGGGGATCTTTGCAACCCAGGGATCAAACCCAGGTCTCCTGCACTGCAGGAAGATTCTTTACTGAGCTATGAGGGAAACCCCCTAAAAAAAAAATATATATATATATATGTATATATGTATATTTAAGAAACAGGTCAACATTTGTTCAGAATCAACTTTAAATATTGCTGCCTTGACATGCAAAGCATATTACGTGTTTTGCTGTTCTGAGAATTTACGCACAGAACTTCAGCCCCACTGTCTGCCCCCTGACAAGCCTCTGGGTAACAGACCAGTGAGGTCTTGGCCGTGATCTTTAGCGTACGTGCCGTCACTTCTGATCCAAGGTGCTGGTTATGAGAGGTGTTCTTACTGTGGAGGCGTCCTAAGGAGGATTTTTGTGTTGTTGTTGGTACACTGAAACCATTTCATCTCTATTAAAAATACTAAATTCTGGGAGTCCTGACAGGCTGAGGGACCTCTGTGAGGAGTCCGGCTACTCAGGGTGCTAGCTTGCTGAATCTGAGGGAAGAGTTTAGGGGGTTTAGGGGGACTGAGCTGCCCTCGGGACCCCCACTGACAGGCTGGGGAAACAACTGCCTGCAGTGTCCGATTCCTCGTCTGTACGACTGGGTTGGATCGACCTCCCACGCACGTGAGTAGATTCCTTAATTGAGTCTCTTTGGGAGAACAGGCCTCGGAGGCAGCAGAGTGATGGGAAAGCCAGCGAGTGTGTGGCGGGGTACGCACAGTGGACTCGGTGTCTTCAAACACTTCTCTCGCCTCCTCGTAGACGCAGACCTCCTCCAAGCACTCCTTTTCCAAATGCCCCTCGAAGAGCTCTTCCAAGAGGTAGGAGCCGGCTCGCCTCCACCTGGCCAGAAGCTCGTGCGCGTCCGACGCGGGAAGAAAGACTGCAGGACGAGACGGGAGTGCAGGCATCTCAGCGAATGGGGCTGAGGCCCGGGACCGGACTCCGGGCTCCGGGCGTGCAGACCCATGAGTGGCCCTTTCCTCCTGCCCCTGACGACACCGGGCCTCAGCCCTCCGCAGGCGGCCAGGTGAGCAGGACGGAGCTGAGAGCAGGAGGGCGGGAGCCCGAGAGGGCGGGGCGGAGAGCAGGCTGTGTCCTCTGGGCAGCCCTCTGCCAGGACGAGAGCCCTCCACTTCTGGCTGGCCACGCGGCTGCATGACCAGACCCTCCTGGTGCCAAGGGAGGCCGAATGGCCAAACGGTGGCGAACAGAAGGGCCAGGCCGCAGCTCCTGGGAACATTCTTGAAAAAAGGCAACTGGTGTGGCCCTTGGCCATTGTTTCCTCCCTCCCCATCCTGCTGCCTGGGACACAGATGTGAGGGCTGGAGCTCTGAGCGCCATTCTGGAACATGGGGGCCAGGGCCACGTCAGGGAGGACTGTGTGGAACCTTCTCATAAGGGCTGCGGTCTTTGGAGTCAGGGCTTCCTGTGGCTCAGCTGGTAAAGAATCTGCCTGCAGTGCGGGAGACCTGGGTTCCACGTCTGGGTTGGGAAGATCCCCTGGAGAAGGGAACGGCTGCCCACTGCAGTATTCTGGCCTGGAAAAGGCCATGGACCGCATAGTCCATGGGGCGGCAGAGAGCAGGACAGACTGGGCAACTTTCACTGTCACTAATTGAGGATGATGTGCAAAGACCCTGTTTCCAACTAAAGGTCACACTCTGAGGTTCTGAGTGAACATGACGTTTGGGGGACACTGCATAGGTGGTGTCCACAGGTGAGGCAGATGCTTAGGGACACGGATGTCCTGCCTCCCCAACAGTCTTTAGCCGAATGTTTTCAACATCAGTAAAGTAGTTCTCCTGAATCAGTTATCACCATTTTAGGTGTGAGATAACAGGTTTACAGTTCTCCTTTGCACTAACTTGTTGGCATTCTGCTGTGAAGGAGAACCTTTCTCCAAATGCTTTGTGTTGGTTCATTTGTTTAATGGATTTTAAAGTGAATATTTTATTTTCACTTTATATGTAATGGATTTTATATATTAAAATCCATACTTAATGGATTTTAAAGTGAATCTACTTTAAAGTGAATATTTACTTTCACTTTATATTTAATGGATTTTTATCTATTAAAATCCATACTTAATGGATTTTAAAGTGAACAGTCAAGCGACTACGCTTCCATGCCAGAAGTTCTGTCCGGCTCCTTCCCACGCTGTCTGAGCGCGGCGCTGCCTCTTTTCCTCCTCGTCTCTCTACTGCACGCAGCCTGTGCCCTCTGCCTGGCAGCAGCTTTCCGTGGGTCTGATTCTGTTCTTTTTCCTGCAGGTTCTTGGCAGTCTTCTTTCCCTGTGTGTTGGTGGTTTCCTTTTGGTTGAAACAGGAGCCTGATTTGAGAAAGACCACGTCTCTGCCATCGAGGCAAACGGGACACAAGATTACTGCCGGTTCCAGACCCCGGGCTGACAGCAGTGACTGAACCTCGGGAGGAGGTTCTCTGCCAGCGGCCCTGTCCCCTCAGGGACTGTGTCTCTTTTCTCCGAGCAGTGCCAAAGGTGGCCTAGGCTGGGCGAGCGTCTCTTCCTGGGTCCACGCGGGCCGTGAGGAGGGTATGATCATTTTAGTCTAACCGACAGATCAGAACACCACCGTTTCAACACACGCGACTGTCACAAGGAACCAAGTGTGTGTTCTGATTTCTGTGCTAAAGCGGTGCAGGTGGGTGTATTTTGAACTCCCAGCAGCGTGACTTTGGCCACCAGTTGCGGGGAGGCATCGTGGCCACATGAGTGGCGGGGGTCCAGGGTCCCCCGTCTGCGGTCGCTGGTTTGGGTTCAGCGGTATAGGAAGGTTGGGGGGGGAAGGGGCCCTGAGCAGGGGCTGTGGAGGGGCTGGGGTCCCCTCGGGGCTCCCCGGAAGCTGTGCCCCCTCGTATCCTGAGCCCCAGACCTGGCGGCTAGCTCTGTCTGGACCCCTGGGGACCCCAGAGGACACACTTACTTCCGACATACGCGTCACAAACAGCACTGAGACCAGGAGCTGGGCGCGGACCACCCCGGTCCTGCCGGGGCCCCTCGGCCCCCAGAGAAAGCCCCCGAGCACCCACCCGCTGCCCGAGCGCACCCACCTGTGGGCCGGGCGGCGTGCGGGGCGAGCAGGGTAAGGAGCCCCAGGACGGCGAGCGGCGGCGGGACGCAGCCGGCCATGGTCAGCGTGGGCCGAAGTCCCCGCGGGCTCCGCGCCAGGGCGGCCGCGTGGGCGCAGGGAGCCCGCCGCGCACAGGGAGGCCGCCCTCGGAAGCGCCGGCGTCAGCGCGGCCAGGGTCCTGCGTGCAGGCTCCCCTCCCGCGTTTCTCTGTTTAAAACAGAGGGGAAAAGACGGAGAAGGAGAAGCCCGAGGCAGAGGGCCGCGGCGCTGGCTCGCGGGGCGGAAGTGGGAGCCGTCAGCGCTCGGGCGAGGGTGGGGCGAGGCGCCGCCTCTGCCTGGTGCGGGGAGCGAGAGCCGGCCGAGCGCAGAGCCCCAGGGCTGCTTAGGACGAGCCGGGCTCGGGGCTGCCCTGGGAGAGACCTAAACACAGCGGCCGGCAGAGCGCGCCCCCCGGGCAGGCCCGAGGCAGACCGTCGGGGCCGGGCGGGAGGCCTCACGGGGTCCACAGGGCGGGGCCGGGCCGGGCGGGAGGCCGGGGCTGCGGGTCTTCCGTCCAGGGCGGGGGGGCCACCACCACCTCCCGGGGAGCCACGGGGGACACGTGCTGGGAAGCACGCTCAGCACCGCGAGGGCAGCAGGACGCCGACCGTGCCAGGGGACAGCAAACGCACAGAGCGGCCAGCCCGGAGTCCACCCCGGGCGGTCCGTCCCCGTCCCCGTCTCTGGGTCTCTCTGGCTGCCGGTCTCCCCTTCTGTCCCCGCACGCCCCGGTGTCGGGTTCCCGCCTGGTAAGGTCCCTGGCGAGAACCCCAGGCATCCCCGCCCTGCACCCTCCGAGTCTCCCTCAGACTCTCACGTGGGGTGTTTCCCGGGCTGTCCCGTTCCCGGATGCAGGACCATGGAGGCCCCGCTGAGCCCGCTCTGGGCGTCGTCCTGGCGGGCACACCCCCGCGTGACGATGCAGCCTGAGAGCAGAGCTACGCGTCCTGCCTGTACTTCAGGACGACCCTCCCCGGGGCTCTGGCCCGGTCGGGGTGGCACGGCGGCTGTCGTGAGGGCCCGTCTGTAATGGAGCCCACCCTGCAGCCCTGAAGGCGGGGGCTGCACCTGCTGCAGGCCGGCCCCCGGGGGCCTCAGGGACCCTGCACGTGCCAGTCCCTGGCTCTGGGCCCCTCCGCACCCCTCTGCGCTCCTGTGTCCCCCCATGGGGACCGCGGGTGCACTCGAGGGTGCCCCGCTCTCAGGAGGGCAGTCAGACCCTGTGCCCCATGTTTCCTCTCTGTCAGCTTCCTGCTCCTCTCCATCTCGGAGGAGACTTCCTCGGAGATGCCCGGCAGACCGGCTGTCCTGGGGTGCAGGCCTGGCTCAGGTCCACCTTGAGACCAGCCTCGTCTCGCTCCTGAGGGAGACACTCAGACCCAGAGGCAGGACCTCCCAGGCCCAGAGTCAGCCCTGTGAGCCCCAGAGCATGCTCGAAACAGTGCGGCCCGAGCCCCCGCTGACGCTCCAGTTCCTGTGGGGATGGCTCAGCCTGCGGGTGGCCAGGGGCCTCCCTTCCCAGGGCCTAGCCCCCTGCCCACTAACCCACGGGCTCAGCCCCGACGGGGAGATGCAAGCGTGACGGGAGCCAGGTGTCCCCAAGCCGTCTTGGGACTCTGAACTCCACTGTCCGAGAAACCCGGGTTTACTCTGCCCAGAGGCCCCGCCCCCGCCACACCAGCCTGGCCCCCACCGCCCTCTCTGTGGGGCCTCCCTTTAAAGAGGTCAAGGTGGGATGCTTGGGGACAAACCCTCTGGTTTGACCATTTCTGGGAAGCCTCTTCCCACTGATTTTTCCAAACTTGCAATATCTCCTGTTTACAAAACTGTCTGGTGACCCCTGGGGACTCTTGGGATGGAACTTTGGAACTTTGCTTTGTTGGGTTTCGCAAAAGGCAAATGGCTTGGGAAACACAACAGGCCCCGCTGAGGTGACCGTGTCTCTGAGAAGCAAGTCTGGCTTTCCTGACTGTTTGGGTTGGGGGCCTGGAGCTGGTGCAGGTGGGTGGGCTTGGCCTGGGGATGTGACCATTCAAGGAGGGGCCCCCTCTCACAGCTCCCCAGCATGCGCCCGGTGTGAAGGGGCCCTGAGGGGCATCGGGGACTCATCAGAGCTGGGTTAGTGCTCTGGACGCTGCCTGGACTCGGGACTTCAGAGCCCCAGCTGGGGACAGTCACCCTGGGGACGTGTGCGGGACTCCAGAGTCTGTGGGGCTGGGCCCGCGGACGCGACACTGAAGCCGGTAAAGAACCAGCAGATAGGTCAATGTCAAAACATCCCTGCAACAGGAAGCCCTCTGGGCCCCTCTTCCCAGGGCGCCTGCCTTTCCTGGGAGGGCCGGTGAGGGGAGACCCCGTCCAACCCAGCCCCAGCCCAGCTCCCAGATCCCCTGCAGAGTCCTGAGCGGCCTGGACGGCACCTTGGGGCTTCTGAGGACAGAGAGGCTCCTTCCTGAATCCCAGGGACACTCCCAGCGGGGGATGGGAGGCGGCCTGGGGCTGGTCCCTGGAGTCTCATTTCCGCTTCCGCGGGTTAGAACAGACCCAGACTCAGGAGAGCACACAACTCTAATCAGGCAGGGAGGGAGCCCACTCAGAGCGGAATGGGAGGCGGGACCGTCCAGGTGGCGGCGGCTTCACTGGGGCTGCGGCTGCCCGCGGCCCTTGCTCCAGCCCTCATGATCTTGTCGATCCACTTGAGAAAGTTGGAGACCTTGGTGTAGACTCCGAACTTGCCCTTGCGTGCGCACCCTTCGCCCCAGCTGACGATGCCGGTGACGAAGTAGGTGTCCCTGAAGCGGGTGACGTGGGGGCCGCCGCTGTCGCCCTGGCAGGCGTCCTCGGGCTGGGCGTCGTAGCCAGCACAGAACATGTTGGGCGTGATGCTGAAGCTGCTGGACAGCTTGCAGGCGTTGCGGTCCACGTAGGGCACCTCCAGCATCTTGAGCGTGGACGACGGGCGGCCCTTCTCGTGCGTGCGCCCAAAGCCGCTGACGATGCCCGTCTTCTGGGTCATCAGCGTGGCCTCTGCCCAGTCCTTCTCGGGCAGGCAGGCAGGTGCCACGTTCTGGCGGAACTGGATGGGCGTCTTGAGCCTCAGCACTGCGATGTCGAAGTCGTAGGTCTCCTTGACGAAGCGGCCGTGCTTCACGCTCATCTCCACCTCGTGCACCATCTCGTTGCCGTCCTCCTGCCCCGTGTTCCGGTCGCCTGAGGACGGGACAGGGCCATCAGCTCGGGCCAGCGCGTCGCTGACCCTTAAAGTAGTCGTGAGTGGTTCATGCTTAAAGACCGGCACGTGGTCTCTGGACAACGCGAAGTCTAGGCGAGAAGCGCGAGGCGGGGGGACAGCCTTCTGCTTCCCAGCCGGTGTCAGCGGTCACGACCCCTTGTGCACCCGTGGGTGGGACCAGCCACCTGGTCTGACCTGCCAGACCCCCCCCAGGCCACGGGGCCGGGTGGGCACGGGTCAGAACCCATGCGTGCCATTCTCAGACCCAGAATGAAGGAAATAACTGAAATCTCTCCCGAGTGCTGCAGGCCCTGATGACATGTGGAGCTGGCAGCGTCTAAAATTGCCGAGATGAGATTCGCCTGTAAACTTGTAAAATGCATAATGAAAAGGCAATGTGACCAGCAAGTTAGGAATTGCCGACATGGCTCGCGCCTGTGGCTGGCACCGTGTGCTCACGGAGCAGCTCTGAGACCCGGCGGAGAAGGGGGGTGATCAGAATTAACCCCCAGACAGGATGTACCAGCCGCTCAGACGGCTGGGGGTGCTGGCGGGCTTCCTGGAGGAGGGGCCCCTCTTCCCCTTTCTCCCCCCGCCCAGGGTTTCAGGGCTTTAACTCCTGGTGTTTCCAGCGTCTGTCGGTCCCCGTGTCTGACCAGGAGGAGGGCGCTGTGGGCGTGGGCGGCACTCACCGACCCTCACCGTGAACCTCTTGGCCTGGTGCAGGCAGTGGGCAGCCGTGAGGACGTAGAACTCGCTCAGGATGGTGCCCCCGCAGAATCCCTCGTTCTCCTCGTTGACCAGCAGAGCCTGCGGAGGGGCGGGTGCCGGGGGGCGTTACCCTTAACCGGCCTCCTCCCCGCCCCCGCCTGCAGCGGGCCTCCCCGCAGAAGGGCTCTTGGGGTTTTCAGGCTGGAACGAGGCCCTGGGCTTTGCCCCAGTGACCACCCCAGCGCCCACCCCCACGGGCTGTCCTGCCCAGCCCTGCTGGATCTCGGAGCCAGCCCGCCGTGGACCCCACGGTCCTGCCAACTGCCCAGTGCTGTGGGCTCCAGACTCGCCCACCAGGCCCTCCTGGTCTTCATTCTCCCTGCCCTTCCTGGGTGGCAGCATTACACTCTGGAGAAGAGGCCCCGGTGCCTTCAGACCAACACTCAAAATGCCCAGAGCCACCGTGACCCGCAGCACACTCTCTGGGGATGGTGGCGGGTGTGGCATGTCCTTCCACGGGCTCGTGGCACGTCAGACAGACGCAGGCCCAGTGTGTAGCCGTGGGCCAGTGGACATCATCACTGACGACTGTCGCAGCTCTGGGAACGTCACTTGTAGGAGAAGCCATCTTAGCTCTGGACACTAAAACCCTGAGGTGCAAGCAAGGGATCCGGGTAGATGGAGGCCCCAGGGAAACCCACTCGAGTAAACAGCAAGGCGTCCTCAGTGTGTGTCCGGCGTGGTATCTGGGACACGCGCTGCTAACAGATGCTCATTGTTTATCTGAAATTCACATGTGAGGGGAAGCCTGTGCTTTCACTTGCCAAGTCTGGCAACTTTAGTCCAAATTGACAACCAAAGAGTGATTTGTTTACCTTTGGAAACAAATGGATATATGTTTCGCTAAAGCACCATCTGCCTCATTAGGACTTAGGTGTTTGGGTAAAAGAGTCTTTCAAATCAGGAGTGAAACAAGGAGAGAGACTCTTTTCGCCTCCTGTCAAACCCAGGTGAACGCACGGGCCTTGGGGGGCCGCCCTGTGCCCACAGACCCCACCCTATGGCCCAGACTGGAGCCCCTCCTCTGCCCGGTGGGGGGTGTGGCGACTGAGAGGCCGGAGGCCCAGCCTTGGCGGCCCAGGCTCCTCCGGCAGGGCCCGATAGCCCGCGGCAGGCCCTCAACACCTGCAGTGCCCAGCAGACGCCTCCCCCGCCCCAGCCACCTGGCCTCCAAGCCCCGCAGTTACCTGCCAGGGGCATTCGCCCTCCGCGCAGTCCCTGCCGCCCACTATCCGGACCAGCTGACTGCCATCCTCCCCGGCGCTGGGCTCGGTCCTGTTGAGGCCCAGCAGGTGCAAGGAGCTCTCTGTGGGGCCCAGGTCTCCAGGGTTGTACTGCTCCAGCTCGCCAGCGTCAATGGCCCACCGCCGGCTGCGTCCCTGCGTGAACTTGCCGCAGGGGAAGGGCTCTGGAAGAAGCACACGGGCTCAGCCAGGTGAGGAGGACATGGTCCACCCCCTGGGAGGAGCAGGCAGAGGAGCGTGCCAGGGGACAGGGCGGGGACCACAAGGAATCTTTGGGGAGTGGGGTGCCCTGTGTCCTGCTGGGTGGGGGTGGATCACGGGTGGGAGCCCTGACCTCTGGCTGGTCAGTGCTGAGGGGTCTCAGGGCCTCTGCAATCTGCTGGGATGCGTGCAAAAGTCAGGGGGCTGTGGATGAACAGAGGACCGTGGGGCTCTGGCGTTAATACATGGCTGGCGAGACACAGGGGGGCTGGGGGGCACGTGCCCCGAACCCCGTCAGCTCTGCCATGCGTGTTGAACATAAGGAGACCAACCCGTCCATCCTAAAGGAGGCCAGTCCTGAATAATCTTGGAAGGACTGATGCTGAAGCTGAAGCTCCAATACTTTGGCCACCTGATGTGAAGAACCGACTTATTGAAAAAGACCCTGATGCTGGGAAAGACTGAGGGCGGGAGGAGAAGCGGACGACAGAGGATGAGACGGCGTGCTGCAGTCCGTGGGGTCACAAAGAGGCAGACACAGCTGGGCGACTTCACTTTTTTTTTTTTTTTTACCAACAGAGACGTAGTCTCCCTGTCCTCCACCTGCTGAGAGGCTCGGTTTCAATAGCCGCCTCTGCCCTGAGATTGCCCACCACCCCAGCCTGAAGCTAGGCTCCGCATTCCTAACCACCCCCGGTGATCAGGGCTGCCGGGCCAGTGGGAAGCCTGCTGGAGGGGCTGTGGCCTCTCAGGTCCTCTGGCCCAACCCCGCCCCGCACGGGGGGAGTCCTGGTCAGACAGGACCTCCCCAGGGTATGAGACAGTGGGGAGTGGCTTGCCCACCTCCAGGTCCCCCAGGACCCGGGCCTTCACTCAGCCCTGCCTGAATTCCTGGCCCAGATGCGTGGTGTCCGGCTTTATCAAGGGAAAAGCCATTTCCATCTGGCCCACTGCAGCCAAGTCAGTTCTGGACGGCCCCGTGTGCCCCCCTGGCTCCTGCACCCCGTCTGAGGCTCCTTGGCCGGCCCGCACGTCTGGTGCTGGTGACTGTAGCCTCCCAAGCATGTGCCTTTCCCAGGGTTCCAGGCACCACAGCAGCGGCCCCACGGTTTGGTAGGGGCCAGACTGTGTGCAGCCTCACACACCACGTGCCCCCAGGAGCAGACGTCACAGGCCTGTCCCCCAGACGGCTCTCAGAAACAGCGGGTCTGTCTCCAGAACATACTCCCCACCCAGAGTCTTGGCCCTCACCACCCCCCAACACACCTGTGCAACACCTCCGCGCACCCCCCTCCCTACACCCCCTCTCTGCACCCCCTCCCCTCACCCACCTCCCCGCACCCCCTCCCTGCACCCCCTCCCTGCACCCCCTCCCTGCAACCCCCTCACCCCAACTCCACACCTGTGCATGCCCCCTCCCCACACCCCACCCCCTGCACCCCCTCCCTGTACCCACCTCCCTGCACGTCCTCCCCGCACCCCAACTCCACACCCCCTCCCCTCACCCCCACTCCACACCCGTGCACGCCCCCTGCCCGCAACCCCCTCCCTGCACCCCCTCCCCGCACCCCCACTCCACACCCGTGCACGCCCCCTGCCCGCACCCCCTCCCACCTGTGGACACACAGGACTTGCTGTCGTCGCCCAGCACGTAGCCGCGGGCGCAGGAGCACCGCACCTCACTGCGCTCCTCCCTGCAGAACTGGTCACAGCCCCCGTTGTCCACGCTGCAGAGCTCACGCGTGTCTGTGGGAAGGCGCGCAGCTAAGGGTACTGTCCCGCCAATGGGCTGGGGGGCCCCGAGACCAGGCCAGCACCCTGGGCAGGCCCTGTCCCTCGCACCGCCTCCCGCGGGGTGGGGGCCCCGGCTTCCTAAGGCCCAGGGAAGCTGCCAGGGAAGGCCTGGGGGCAGAGGGTCTCAGGTTCAGCCCTCAGAGGGGCGGGGGGCTCTGGCCAGGGAGGCGGGACCTGAGTGGAGCTAGTGGGGCCGCAGGGTCCCCTCTGAGGCCTGTCTCCCCCGCGGCGTTAAGGCCCTGGGTTCCGGGCTCCGTGTGGTGGGAGGAGGTGTGGCACCCGGCTCCTGGACTCAGGCCGGCTCCCGCGGGCTGTCCGTCATGACTGAGTGACCCGGACAGGTTACCTAGACTGTTTACCTGCTGGTGAAGGGGTGGAGGCCACACGCCTCCCAGGAGAGCGCCCAGGTCTTGAGAGGTGCTGGGCACAGGGCACCTCACAGCCAGGCGGAGGGGCATCACCCGGGCTCCAGTGTGCTGGACATCAGACTCCTGACACCCATCAGCCCTGCCACCCTGGCACCTGGCTTTACACTTCACCCTGGGCTTTCGTTACAGAAACTTCAGAAAATATGCCCGCCAGCCCCTGGGTCAGCCAAACGGTTTGGGGCGTGGGGCGTGGGGCGTGGGGCGTGGGGCGGAGGGGGCCCCTGGACAGCAGAGGGGCGGAGGCATGACTGATAGTCCCGCTGGGGAAGTTCCAAAGTGTCCAGTCTGAGAGCATGCTCTCAGGATTATACGTTCAGAAACGAAAAGCAGATGGGCAAAGCTTTCTCCTTAGGGAAAACGGGTCTAATACTCATCTAATTTTTGTTAAAAAGTAATCCCTGTGTTAGGAAAACTCAGCAATTTTTCCATGTAGTATTTGTTGTGTTAGATTTGGACAATCCCAGGTACTCAGCACTGATACCGCTCGAATTTCCAGACTCACAAGAAGCAGGAGAGACATCAGTTCGACATTAAGGGGCCCGCCCTGCAGCTGCTTGGAGGAGCAGGGACCTGCTTGGGGTCGCCTGTCCCCCACCCCGGGGCCGTGAGGCACTTTCCGCTGCTGCAGTGGCAGAGCCTGAAGGGCCAGGCTGAGCCGTGGTGGCCGCCGGTGGCCTCCTGGGGCCTCTGGCTCCCGCCCTCCACCCCACCAGGCAGCTCTGACCGGAAGGCACAGCAAGAGGAACTCACAGAATTCGCAGTTTTTGCCTTCAAACCCTTCCGCACAGGTGCAGGTGTAGTCCCCGATGCCGTCTTTACAGTGGCCGTGATTCAGGCACGGGTGGTCTTCACACTGGTCTCCATCTGCAAAGGAAGCACTTGGGACCGACGCTGGCAGCCAGCGCCCCGGGTCAGGGAAGCGAGCGCGCTGTGCTGGTCTTGGCACACGGTTTCAGGCAAGTGTGAACCTGGGGTTCTTCCTGTTTTCCTGCAAACATGTTGTCCTGTCTGGACTTTGTTACCCACTGCTTCTTTGCGGCCACATGTACACAAGGCATTTATC
The DNA here is from genome assembly GCF_042477335.2 of Ovis canadensis. NCBI lineage: Eukaryota > Metazoa > Chordata > Mammalia > Artiodactyla > Bovidae > Ovis > Ovis canadensis. Next base: position 99,888,624 of record NC_091254.1, on the reverse strand, counting down.
TAGCTAGACTGAGCGCTCCGATTCTCGCTGGGATATTTGAGAGTGCAAAGCACTGACAACATTTTTACATTAGGGAGAGGAGCCCGGGGCTGGGGAGTGGGTGCAGCAAAAGGAGGCTGGAGGCTAGGTGACCAGCGGACACTTGTTCTGGGCTGAGCATCCGCAGGCAGGGAGTCTGGTTGCACGAGCCAAACGTCTGGGTGTGAAAGGAGGAGAGCCCTGGCCCAGCGCTAACACGGCTCTGCGTTTCTTGCTACCTGTATACAGTGTAATTCAGGGATAGAGCCAGCTGTCATCGCGAGAAATCTGAACACGGTTTCCAGAATGAAAACATTGTTATAACTCATACCAGAATGAAAACATTGTTATAACTCATACCACTTCAGAGGCTATAAGCCTTAAGTCAAGATGGTTGCCTTATGAGAAGACAAGTGTTACAGATTCTCTTTTTTGTTTCTACCTAATATACTTGGGTTTTGAAAAATTGCCATGGAATTTGGTATCCTCAGATGGGAATGAACTGATTTAAATGTATATAATTAAGAAAACTAGAATTAAATAAAGTTACTGTAAAAACTATTTGACATTAACTATTCCGGAAGCACTCAGAAGGGAAAAGTCTTAGGTGAGTAAAATTTACACCTGAAAGGAAAGGAAACTCAGGAAGCATCTTCAACATTTGAATACAGTCTCTCCCATCTCAGTACCCTGATGAGTCCTTCTCACTTAGGATTAAAATAGAAAAGTTCTCACCTTTGTATATACTCCAGAATTCATCCTAAAAGGGAAAAAAGATTTTAAAGTGCATTAGGGAAAACAGGCATTTCATACCAATAGCAGCCGTAATCTGATAACTCAAGTGAATAGCCTTTTTCCCAAACAGAGACCATTTTGTGGGACAAACTGCTCTGGAGCTATTCAATCTTAGAGGGATTTCCCCCCCAGATCTCCCGTATTTGTACAGTTGTGGCTTCAACACCTTTTTTTTTTTTTAAATACATGTTGGTATAATAAATTATCCTATCTCGGCATCCATTTTCTTGCTTGCCAACAGCTGAACACAGCATCTGGAAAACACTTTGTAATCCTAACTTTACTTGCCTAGCTTTATTCTAGCAAAATCACCAATTCTGTGATCATAATCAAGGTTTTCACATTATTTGTCTCAACTGTGATTCGAAGTTACTTTTCTTGGACTGCAGACGTTTCTGTATGTTCTGGTTGTTTGCTTTTCACTGTGGAGAAACTTTGCGGAAACAAGAGCGACTGAAGTGCAATCTAAAGCACGTAGTTAGGTTCAGAAGCGGATCGGAAACTTCATGCGTCACACTCAAACCCTGCAACAGGTTCACAAGGACAGGCGCCTGCAGTGCTGAGGGTTCCGTCACGTCGCAGCGCGCGTCGGCAGCACCCCTGGCGTGCTGCAGTCCACGGGGTGGCAGAGAGTCGGACACGACCGAGCGACTGCACTGAACTGAGTGAGTGTTCTGTCGGGGGCGCACCAGTCTGTTTCACCCATTCACCCAACAAAGGACTTTTGTACTATTTCTCGTTTGGGGCAACTATGAACAGAGATGCTATAGATGTTTCTGTACAGGTTTTGTGTGAAAAAAGGTTTTTAATTCTCTCCAGTGAGTATCCGGGAGCGAGACTGTGGAGCCACGTGGCCGCTGGCTCAGAGCCTGACTTCCCAGGCTGGCGGTCACAGGTGCGTCCCCACAGGCAGTGGTGAGCCGAGCCTGCGGCACAGCCTCCCCGGCACCTGCTCCTGGCCAGGGCCTCTCCGTCTCCGAGTCTCCTGTGGGTTTCATTTGCTTTTCTGGAATGCCTAATCACACCAAGCATCTTCTCAGACGTTTATTTGCCATCCACATATCCTCTTCGGTGAAATGTCTGTTCAGATCTTTGTTCACTATTTTATTGGATTGCTTACTCTCTTCTCTTGTGCTGTGGGAGTTCTTTAAAAAGTCTGAGTGGAAATCTTTTGGCAGATATGAGATTTGCAAATATTTTCTTAGTCAGCAGCCCGTATCTTCATCCTGTTAACAATGTTTTTCACAGGGCAAAAGTTTTAAATTTAGAGTAAGTCCAATTTTTCTATATTTTCTTTCATGGATTATGCTTTGGGGGCCATGTCTAATAATTTTTGCCTAACTTTGTGTCATGAAAATTTTCTCCTGAAAGATTCCTGTTTTATCTTTAGAGCTATGTGATCCATTTTGAGTTAACTCTGTAGTTGTGGGAAAAAGCCGACCTTTTTTTGCATATAGGTGTACAGTTACTCTAATACCATTTTTGAAAAAGAATTCTTTTTCCACTGAAATGCTTATGAACCTTTCTCGAAGATCAGTTGGCCATATTTGTGCGGGTCTAGTTCTGGGCTTTCTATCCCGTTCTGTTGATCTGTGTTTATTCCTCTGCCAGTACCGCACATCAATATCTCTGTGAGTAATGTAACGTTATTAAGGCATCTTTAAATCAGGTAGTGTGATTCCTCCAACTTTATCTGCTTTCTCAAAACTGTTTCAGTTATTCTAATTCCTTTGCTTTCCCAAATTTCAAATTTTAGAATGAACTTGTCTCAATGTGACGGAAGTTTGATTTGCATTAAATCTATATGTCCAATTGGGAGGAATCCGTCTCTTAACATGTTGTCTTTCAAACCACGAGCAGCCCGTGCCCACTTACTTAGCTCTCCCTCTTTCCACAGCGTTTTGCAGATTTCAGCACACAGATTGTGTATGTTTATCAGATTTGCACATGGATACTTTTCTCTGGGCCAAGACTGAGTAGCATTAATTTTTTTAAATCTTTGGTTTCTGACTGTGCATTGCTTGGAGAAGGAAATGGAAACCCACCCCTCCAGTGATCTCGCCTGCAAAGTTCTTTGGCCAGAGGAGCCTGGCCAGCCGCAAAGAACCGGACATGGCTGAGCATGCATGTATGTTACTACTACATGGAAATACGATTAATGTTTGTGTGCTGACCTTGTACTCTGCGACCTAGACACATACATTTTAGGAGTTTTTTTTTTGCAATTCCATGGGATTTTCTATGTAGGTTATCATGTCACTGGCCAATAGGGATAGTTTTATTTCTTCTTCTTAACTTACTGTTAAACCTTCCACACGGCTAGGGCCTCTGGTGCAGTGATGGATCGGGAGTGTTGGGAGCGGACATCCTTGCCTTCTTCCAGTATCAGGAAAAGCATTCAGCTTCCACTGTGGTTCCTGGTTAACAGTCTTTACCTTGTTGAAAAAGTTCCTTTTTAGCTGTAACTTGGTGAAAGTCTTTGAAATTATGAATGGCTGTTGCGTCCTCTCTGTTGCTTCTCTGTGTCAGTTGGCACCACGGTGTGGGTTCTTCCTGAGGTGGATTACACCGAGTGAGTGAGGGAAAGCCGCTCAGTCATGCCTCACTCTTTGTGACCCCAAGGACTACACAGCCCATGGAATTCTCCAGGCCAGGATACTGGAGTGGGGAGCCATTCCCTTCTCCAGCGGATCTTCCCAACCAAGGAATCGAACTGAGGTCACCTGCGCTGCAGGCAGATTCTTTGCCAGCTGAGCCACCAGGGAAGCCCAGGAATACCGTAGCCTATCCTTTCTCCAGCAGGTCTTCCCGACCCAGGAACTGAACCCATCTGGGCCTTGACATTTCCTGTTCAAAGGGTTCTAACTAAGAAGTGGAACCTGCAGATAACTGTCATATCATGTGCTTTGGCAATTCAAGGTTTGGAGGAATTGGTCCATTTCCTCCAGACTGTCCAAATTCTATCCAAATTCATGCATAGAATTTTTCATAGTATTCACTTATTAATCTTCTAACATATACGAGGCCTGTAGTAATGTCCCTTCTTTCATTCTTGACATAATCTGTATTCTTTTTTATCAGTGTTGTTAAAGCTTATCAGTTTTATTTATTTTCTCTATTATTTTGCCCGCCTTTGATTTTATTGATTTCTCCTCTTTGGGGTTTGCCTTTGTGTGTGTGTCTTAATGTGGAAGCTTAAAGTATCGTTGTGAGAACTTCTTTCCCGGTAAGCAGAGTAATTCTATAAACTTCCCTATAAGCACTGCTCAGCGGCTTCCCACAGATTTTGTTGTATACCCTCTTTGTTCAGCTGAAAGTATTTTCTAACTTCACTTGAGACTTTTCCTTTAACGTGTGGATTACTTAGGGAACTCCCTGGTGGTCCGGTGGTCAGGATGAGCTTTCACTGCGAGGGCACAGGTTCAGTCCCTGGCTGGGGAATTAAGATCCCAGAGGCAGTGGGGCATGGCCAAAGGCGACTAACAATTCAACACTTTAAGATTATAAGGACGGACGTTCTAAGGAAGTAAGGATGAGTGTGTGGGGAACGATGCTGAGGAGAAGGGCGGAACATGCGCGGCCACTGGTGTTAGACACCCTCACTGCCTAAAGAGGTGGCCTGGACCCCGAGGGTCGTGGCAGACGCCTGCGTGAAGAGCGCGCACCCGGGGACCCTGTGTGCAGCCCGGCCCCAGAGCTCATTCCAAGACCCAACGCCTCGCGCTTCACTGGCCCCGCGCCCTGGCCTCACGGCCCCTCACCGTCTTCTCCTTGTCCTCAAAGACCTCGCGGGCCTCCTCGAACGAGCAGGCCTCCTCCCGGCATTCTCGCTCCAGGTTCCCCTGCTTCATCTCCTCCAGGAACGAGTTGGCCCTGCGGGCTCTCTGCAGGACACGGTGGGCCTGGTCCCGGGGCAGGAACACTGGGCGGGAGGACAAGGCTCTCACGGGCTCGCCACGTGGCCACGCACCGCCTCCCGCGAGCGTGAGCGGTGGGTGGGTCAGATGGTGCCTGGAGCTGCTCCCGCCGGGCCCGCCCGCCCCGTGCCGAGCCCGCGCCCTCCTGGAGGCACTGGGGCCTGCCCCTCCCGGGCCCCTCCGCCGCTCTGTCCTGGGCTCAGCCGTGCCCTCTGCCTGCGCCCCCAGGCCTGTGCTCTGTGCGAGGTGGGGACTTGCGACTTGGTTTTGCACGGTCTACAATTGAAAGCATCACTTGCTTCGAGAGCCAGGACACACAAACCCATGAGTGAAGCAAAAGCTTCAGGGAATGGTGCTGTTGCTATTATTTTCTACAAAATAGTACCTGTCACAAAATTTTCTGCTTGAGTCTGTCCCATTTCATCAAAAAACGGCTAACTTGATTTCGTGACTCACAAAGCAGTCGTGACCTGCCCACGACAGTGTCTGGGGCCCGGGGGTCCCTGGTCCTCCCCGCGCGTCTGTGCTCGGCCGTCCCCATGCTGCCGCCGTCTGCTGCCTCACCGCTCTGCCCTCTCTCCACGGGAGGCCCTTGGCTCCTTCCCCTGGCGCTCTGCCTGCGCGCTCTACTCTGTTCTGCTGAAGAATTTAGTCTCTCACTAAGACAGGTGACTCAGGGGCGTGTATTTGATGTGTTTCTGGTCCCAGCTCACGTCCTGAGCTCTGTGTTTGCAACCCCGTCCGCAGTGACTGTCCGCCCTAGGCCGTCTCAGAGCGCCAAGCTCCGCGAGTCGGAAACTGAAATGCAGGACTGCAGAGTCAATCTCAAGCGGGAAATGTGTCTTCGTCACCGACTGCCGGATACTGGCGAGTGGGGTTACAATCCCTCCCTCTCAGGGTTATTTTAGAGAGTGTATGAAACTCCTGAGTGTTGGTTGTCCTATCTCCAGCTACCTTCTCTTCCAAATCCCCCCCTTCTTTTAGTGACAGCTGGCTTTCCTAGCAGGGCCAGGCTCAGCCTTGTTCTCTGTGGGCCCCTCCCCACACTCCAGACCTCTCCCCCAGTGAGTGGTTGCTCGGAGATGCAGCCCCCCCATCCCCTGCGTAGCCGCCCTCCTGCACCACTTGCCTCTGTCTCTCTCTTCCCTCTTCCCAGCTTCCCGGGCTGCGGAACTTCTGCCTCAGCCAGCAGGCAAGCACGCAGGCAGCTCTGGGGCTGCCTCTCCGCTCTGCTCTCTGGCCTCCGGGATGGGCCTGGGTGCTGGGAGGCGCAGAGCCCCTCTGTGCACGCTCAGGTTGGGCAGCCCCTCCCCGGGCAGAGCCAGCCTGAGGGGTGGCTCTTCCCTGCCTTGGAAGGCCCTCCCTGCCTGTGACCCCTCTGTGACCCTCCCTGCCTCTGCCTGTGACCCCTCTGCTTCCCGGACAGAGGGCCTCCCCCCTGCCTCTGCCTGCTGCTGCCCACCCCCCGGGCTCCCGCCCTCCCCCGCTGCCCCTGTTTCTGTCTGTCTCTCCCCCTCTCTTTCTGCCCTCACTTCCCTGTGCTCTGATCCGCCGGCCGACTTCCCGCCCACGGGGAGACACATCTGGCCCTGAGCGCCCCAGGCTGGAGCCGCAGCCAGCGTCTCAGGCCGAGCTTCCACAGAGGCTGTGTGCCCACTCTCCACTCAGGAAGTTCAAGGGCATCGCCCGGATGCTCCCCTCCCCTCCCCCGAGGCCACCTGCAGTCCGCAGGGTGAGGGCCACTTACCGCTCCCCGCCGGCCGCAGGAGGCCGCCCAGGGCGGTGCTGAGCAGGACGAGTCGCAGCAGGCCCGCCATGGTGGGGCCCTTCCAAGGACAGCCGTGCGTCCCCGCGGCGACAGGCCTGCGGGGCAAGGTCCGCTCGCCCTGGCTGGCGGGCAGCTGGCGCCCGGCCTGCTTATCGCGGCCGCCGGTTGGAGCCCAGGCCTGCGGGGGTGGGGGTGGCTCTGGGGGCCTGGCCGCCCTGCCGCTGCAGCCCCGGGGAGGTCCCGGCCGAGCTCACTCTCGTCCTGAGCCGTGTCCGGCTCCCAGACGCCCACACCCAGCTCTGTCATCCTTAAGACTGCGATAAAAGTCAAATCTCATTTTCCCATCTGTTTTTCTAGGATGGAAAACTGAGCTTTAGAGAGAGGTGGTGTGCTGTCCACGGTCATGGGTGTGGGCGTGGGGTTAGGAGCCGGGGCTTTCTGCCCAGGCTGGGCGGGAGGTGAGGGCACTGCGCCGGGCCAGGGGCTGCTCTCCCAGCCAGGAAGCACCCCTCTGGGGAGCAGCAGGTGTGGGACTTGACTGCTGTGGCTGAGCAGGGCTCTTCAGGGAGACGTCCGCGGGCTGCCAGCGGGTGGTGCTGTCCTGGGAGGCGAGGAGGTCACACTGTCATTGGCTGAGCATGCCCACCCCGCCCCACGCGGGAAGCCTGCTTACCAGGCCTGTGTGCAGCGTGGAGAGGGGCTCTGGACACAGCAGGTGTGGGGTAAGCACCAGCGCGCTGAACGGACTGTGATGTCCCCAGACGCTCCTGCTGGGCACCCAGGCAGGGCTGGTCTTTGGCAGAGAGGTCACCGTGGTAAAGTGAGGTCTCCCCTGTTCTCTGTGTCATCCCTGCCCTGCAGGGCGTGTGGGGTGAGGCGGGGCTCTGTATCAGCCCCTGCCCCATGCCCGCACCCAGCGGTCTGGGCAGGCAATGCTCCCCGACATTGCCTGATGCGGTGAGGCCCACCCAGGACCCGGTCAGTCCCTTCAACCCCCTCCCCTCCTCTTCCAGGAAGAGGAGCCCAGCCAGCTTTCGCTTCAGGAAGAAAGAGCAGACTCTGGGCTCAGGGCCGCTGGGGGCCTGGGACACTTGGCTAGAGTGTCCTGAGTGTCTGCAGTGTAAGCTGTGAGCTGGGGCCGCGGGAACGCTGGACGACCTGCGTCACGGTCCACAGCTGGGTGGCCCATCCTCCCCACACCTCATTCCACCTGCGCCGGTTTCATGGAAGCAGGACCCCATTTACAGATGAAATGGGGGGCAGAGAGGGTTAGCAGGGAGGCTGCGGACACCAGCCGGAGCTGGAGCCGGAGTGGCCCCAGGGGGCCCAGCCCAGGGTCAGGGGGCCCAGCCCAGGGTCAGGGTGCGTGCCGTGTGTGCCCAGTGAGAACCCCGGGGCAACGGAGGCCAGGCGGTGGGCACGTGAGTCTGCAGGTCAGACGGCCTCTTCTTCGGCCCGGCGGCCTCTGCCCCAGCGACTCAGCGCTGCTGTTTTGGGCAGTCTGAGTGACGTATGTGTCCAGGTGTGTGGCCAGGCTCGCCCAGCCCTGCTCGGGACAGGAGACGTGGCTGGACCGTCCGGCGGGGCATGGCCCAGAAACCCTAAGTGTGGTGTGCCGGAGTGGAGGGATGAGACCCGAGGTGGGGGGTGGGGTCTGGAGCTCCCCGCCCTGGTTCCTCATTCCTCCCCCGCTGCAGCCCTTTAACTGAGAGACTCGATAAAAAGGTAGCTTGAGGGCCCACCCCCAGCCCGCCGAGCCGGGAGGCACCTGCATTCTGCGGAGGGCCCCTGCCAGTCCTCAGGCCTGTGCCGTCTCCTGGGGCCTCAGCCGGGAGAAACAAGCAGCCCCCGAACCCAGGAGAGCGTCCACATCGGAAATGGCTTCACGCGAGGGTTCACTTCAGCAAGGCTGGTGACTGTGGAGGAGCCCGGCTCAAGGACCAGCATGAGGGTCTCCGAGAGACCGCTCTGGGCCGTGCAGAGAGAGCAGGAGGGGGCGGGCCCGCCCGTGGTTGGGGGCAGGGGACGGGCAGGTGTGTGAGGCTGTGTGTGCTGCACACTCAGAGGGACGTGGAAGGCCGATCACCACGGAGAGTGGGGGGTGCTCACATTTACCCGGAAGGAAGACGCAACGCTAGGGTGAGTGACAAGCCAGACGGGAAGTGGCCCGGGCCATGGTGAGGCCAGCCGGCCCTGTGCTGCCCACGTGCTGCCTCCGGTCCGGTCCGGACGCCTCCAGGGCCTCCAGGGCCCCTTTGCCACCCTCCCCGTCTGTCTCCGACTCTGGGTCTGTCTCTCTCCCGCCCTCTGTCTCTCTCCCTCCTCTGTGTCTCTCCATCTCCCAGTCTCCATTTCTGTTTCCCTCCCCCTGCCCCACCCCAACCCCCCTTGCCCCCCCGACCCTGCTTCCCTGCCCAGGAACCACAGGAGAATCTCTGCCTTTGGTGCCTGGGCGCCAGGCACGCTCAGCGGCTTTACTCACAGGGCAGGGGCTAGGGCAGCAGCGGGACCCGGAGGAAGCCCCGCCTGGGCGGCGGGCGGCCCATCAGCCGCTGTAGCCAGGCCGTGTAGCGGGAGAGCCTCGTGTAGACCCCAAAGTGACCGGCCGCTGCGCAGCCCTCACCCCAGCTGACGACGCCGGTCAGGAACCAGGTGCCCCGGAAGTGCGTGGCGTGCGGGCCGCCGCTGTCCCCCTTGCAGGCGTCCTTGCTGCCGTCGGTGTGGCCGGCGCAGAACATGTTGTCCGTGACCGCAGGCCCGCCGGGCCTCTGGCGTGACTGCTGCAGGCAGTCCTGGGTCAGCAGCCGGGGCACGAGCACCACCATGAGCCTGCGGGCGGTGACCCCGCGCTCCAGGAGCTGGCCCCAGCCGCTGACGGCCGAGAAGCGCACGAAGGCCAGTGTCTGGTCCGCGAAGTCTGGGTCGGGCAGGCAGAGGGGTGCCACGTGGTCGCTCAGGGCCACGGGCTGCGCCAGCTGCAGCAGCGCCACGTCGTGGTCCGTCTTGCCCGGCACGTACTGCTCAGGGACGATGACCCGCGCCACCCGCCGCTCCTGCTCTGGGCCCTCCACAAGGCCGAGGTCGTGCTCACCTGCGGGGCACCAGGACCAACTGCTGTCATCCCCCTTGCGGCATGGGCCCTGGGCTCCTTTCCTGGGAACAGGGGGCGCACGTTCCCCCCCGAGGTGGGCGGGCATCCTCCCGGGGGCTGCCAGCAGGAGAGTCGGGGCAAATCCGGACCCAGAGGTGCTGGAGGTGAGTGGGGGTTTGGGTGGGCAGCATGGTAGGGGAGGAGGGGTGCCCCGGTCCCCCTGCCCCTGGGGCCCCGGTCATCCCGTAGGCCCGCAGGGCAGAGCACCCAGGGAGAGCACCCCCGTGGGGTCCTGGCCGGAGCAGCGTCACCCGGGGCTGCGTCTGGGCAGGAGAGGCTGTGGGGGGCGGGCGCAGGGGCCCCGGGGTGTGGGGTCTGCCCACACATTGCCTGCGTGCGGCTCTTTCTGGGAAAGTCGCCGCCGCTCATGGGAGCGGTGGTTGGAAGCCCGGAAGCTCTGCGGGACAAGGGAGGAGCCCACACCACCTACCCAGCACGGCCGTCAGGTTCCACCAGCTCCGGAGCCTGTCAAAGCAGTGGGCAGCAGAGACCACCCAGGTCGGGCCAACCAGGGTGCCCCCGCACAGCAGCGCCCCGTTCAGCTTCAGCATGGCCTGGCGGACGTGGCACACGGCAGGGATCACATCATGCTCACGGCCGCCTGGGGCTCCCCTCCCTCGCGTGGGGGCTGCCCGGGACACTGCGTCCGTCCAGGTAAGGGGATGGGGAGCGAGTGGGCCCCGGCCGGAGGGTGGAAATGCCGGGCTGGGGTCCTCTGCTCTGGCAGAGCGTCAGCCAGGCCCAACCCAGCGGGCCTGGAGATTCGCCTGCCAGGCAACCCTCCCCTCCCCTCCCCCAGGCCTGACGAACCTCCCCTCCCCTCCCCTCCCCCAGGCCTGCAGCCTCACCTGCCAGGGGCACTCGCCTCTGGGGCAGACATGGCCCCCCACTATCCGCCCTTGGGGCTTGCTGCCATTTCTTTTTTCCAGAACAGGTATTTTCCCGCACGGATATTCCACTGTGTGAGATAGAAGTCAGCAGGACGTGGGTGAGACGGAGGCTGTGTGGCTGTGCCAGCGAGCGCCCTGTGTTGGCGGCTGTGCCCTCTCCTGGCTGGGGTTTCAGGGGCCCTGGGGGAGCTGCTGGGGCCGGGCGGCAGGGCCCGTGGGCCTGGGTCCTGCTGGTGTATCCGGGGCTGGAGACAGGCAGCCCGATGCCACCAGAGGGCCCGGGATGTGCTGCGGGGGGTGAGCAGCATCTCAGGCAGCCCAGCCGCTCTCCGACACTGCTCTTGGTTTCTATCCGCCTCCGGGAAAGCCCCAGGCCAGAAAGGGCAGCATTTGAGGTGGTCGCTCTCTTGGGGCTGCTAGACGAGGCTGCCTGCACGATCCTCGGGAGACCAGGGCTGGTGAGGCACCTCCACCCTCCGCCCAGAGCACCCCCTCGCCTTGGCGAGGCTCAGGGATGCTCCTCCCCCGGGGCCCACCTTTTAGCCACAGAGGACATACAGCAGGGCAGTGGTGCTCATCGGGAGTGGAAGCACACACCCCAGGCCTGGGCCCGGGCCCGTTACCTGTGGGCGCGCAGGACACCCCGTCTGCCTGGAGCGCATAGCCCTCGTGGCACCAGCAGAAGCGCCCGGCCCCTGGGTCGGCCCCACAGTACTGCTCACAGCCGCCGTTCTCGTTGGCACAGATCAGCTGGCTCTGCTTGTCTGCGGGCACAGGGCACAGCTGACGCGGCCCCTGGTCAGGGCAGGAAGCCCGGTGGCCGCCCCTCCCTGGGCCAGAGGCCAGGCCTGTGTGGAGGAAGAGGACACCCCGCAGACGACCCTGGAGGGTGAGGCCCGGGCCTGGGGGTCCCGGGCCGGGGGACATTGGCCACAGGGGCGGCAGGACCCCCGCGCCAGGAAGCAGGGGAGCTGGCAGAGACGAGTGGCTCCCCCGGCTTTGCCCCGTGCCCAGAGCCCAGAAGCGGACAGGGTGTCCAGCGGGTCAGCACCCAGAACCCCGCAGCCAGGACGCTCGGGTGGAAGCCTGCGAGGGCGCCGAGGCCCCCCTCCCACCTGGTGAGTCGGCAGCCTCCCGGCCCCGCTCCTCACCCGTCTCGCAGTTCCGGCCCTCGAAGCCGTCGGGGCAGAAGCAGATGTAGGCCTGGAGCTGGTCCTCACAGGAGCCCCCGTTCTGGCAGGGGCTGGAGGCACACTGGTCCCCATCTGCGGGCAAGTCGCTGTTACCAGGCTGACGGGGGGCTGGTGGCAGATGGGGTCGGCCAGTCACCTACTCACCATTGTAGGAAACCCAGAACTGCCTCTGAGGGAGCAAGAGGAAGCCGCGTGAGACGTGGGCGCCTAGGCAAGCGTTTACGTCCCTGTGGGGGAGGTGCCGGGCGGCTGGGGCTTCCGACCAGCCCTCCCAGTGGGCTCTGGAAGCCACACCGCTCCTGTGGAGACAGGTGGGTTCATCCAGGGAAGCGAGTTTTTTCTCTAATACCCGCCCCTCCCATTGCTAAGGCCACAGAGGTCCGAATCTCCTCTCCCAAGTTCCAACCCTAGGCTTCAGCACCAGCCCTGCCATGTCGGAGCTGTGAACGTGGGTGAGACCCCACACTCCCTGAGCCTCTGGGCTGCCCCCGATGCTGTGCTGACCGTCCAGACACCCGCTGACCAAGGAGAATGTGGGAAAGACACGCGAAAGTGCCCTGCCAGTTCCAGGGGCCTCTTCAGTAACAGGGATTCCCCAGGGATCTTTAGGCCAATGAAAAACAGCTCTTGGTTTGTTTGAGAACAAACCAAGGTGAAATCTGCTGGAAGGTTCTGAAAACCACAATCCACTCCGGTTCTCCTGCCTGAGAACCATGGACAGGCGAGCCCGGTGGCTACAGTGCGTGGGGTCGCAGAGACGCAGACACGACTGAGCGACTCACACACACACAGACGCAAGGGGTGACCGTCCTTAGCGCGGCGGGGAAGGGCCGTGGGAGCCCTGCCTGCGAGTGCAGAGTGCGCGCCGTGCCAGGTGCGTGTCCCATGCGTGTGAGACGTGTGTCCTGTGCGTGTGAGACGTGGGTCCCATGCGTGTGAGACGTGTGTCCTGTGCGTGTGAGACGTGGGTCCCATGCGTGTGAGACGTGTGTCCTGTGCGTGTCAGACGTGTGTCCTGTGCGTGTGATGCGTGTCCTGTGCCAGGTGTGGGTCCCATGCGTGTGAGATGTATGTCCTGTGCGTGTGAGACATGTGTCCTGTGTGTGATGCGTGTCCCATGTCAGGTGTGTATCCCATGCGTGTGAGACATGTGTCCTGTGTGTGATGCGTGTCCCGTGCCAGGTGTGGGTCCCATGCGTGTGAGACGTGTGTCCCATGTGGGGTGTCCCTCGAGTGTGTGGGGAGAGGGGGTGCTGTCTCTGGCCTCCTGATCCTCAGCCCCCTGGAAGGAGACAGTTTCAGCAGGGACCTCTCTGCTCATGGGCGGGAGGGGAGGCCCGCCCCACCTGCTCCGCCCCGCTGGGGGAGGCACAGGCTCCCTAGTTGCGCCCTCCCCACTCGCGCATCCCTGAGGCGGCCCTGGCCGGGGTTGCCAATGGCTCCAATGGGTCTCTGAGGGCTGCTGGACAGGTGGCCCTGCCCGGGGCCTGGACGGCTTACGGGGTCGGGGGGCCATCCTCAGGGGGGTGAGGGCATGGGGAGACCCTGGCCCCTGGCGCCCAGAGCCCGCCACCCGCCCCCGGCCCGTCGGGTGAGCTCACCGTCCTCTCCTCGTTGCGGAAGATCTCACGGGCCTCCTCGAAGGAGCAGAGCTCCTCCTTGCACTCCCGCTCCAGCGAGCCCGGCCGCAGCTCCTCCAGGAACCCGTTGGCACGCCGGGGCCGATGCAGGACGCTGAGGGCCTGCTCCTGGGGCAGGAAGACTGGGGGGCACGCTGTGAGACACAGGGGCGACGGCACCATCCCCCCACCTGTAACAGCACCTCCCCACCACCCTGCCCCCCCATGATGCGATCACAGGCCCCTGCCCCCCCTCGGTGATGGGATCACAGGCCCCCTGCCCCCCACCCCGGTGATGGGATCACAGGCCCCTGCCCCCCCTCGGTGATGGGATCACAGGCCCCCTGCCCCCCACCCCGGTGATGGGATCACAGGCCCCCTGCCCACCCCGGTGGTGGGATCACAGGCCTCCCACCCACAGCCTGGCTAGTTTGCAGCAGGAGCGTTTCTCACGGCTGCCAAAGGGCAGCACCGCACAGGCTTCATATGGGAGGAGAAGGCGACATGTTTGTTTAATTATAACATGTCCACGCCCTTGACCGGGTCCCTTCACTTCCAGTTTATCCTAAGGAGATGCTCTGAGCCCCGCAGACACGTGGCCGCTGGGAGAGCTGCAGACACTGGCAGCGCTAACGACCCACCCCCGGCGACCCCAGGCGGACAAAGACGGTTAAACAGGAAGGACCCGGGGGGGCCCCGCGGCCGGTGTGGGCGTCGGGGCAGACGTGGACGGGTCTAGGGGATGGTGTCGGCACCTGGCTTCCGCCTCGGCCACCCCTCGGGGCTGGGGAATCACGGTGGTGACCGCTCACAGAGCCGCCCGCCCGTGTTCCCACTCAGGCCTCTCCGCGTTCGTGGGTGGGGGTCGTGTTCACTGCCGCGGTGGCTGAGCACCAGGCGCAGCATCTGTGCCCTGTCCCTGGGAGAGGGGGTCCACCAGCGAGCGGCTGAGAGCAGAGCGGGAGACGGGTCGCCTCTGAGCCCGCGTCTGGGCCTGGGGGGCGGTGGAGGCAGGGGAGGGCCCGCCGTGGCCAGGGAGCCTGCCCCCAGGCGTCTGGGAGGGGACTGGGCTCCAGGGGCTCCGCTCATCTTTTGAAAGGCAGGCAGGTCAGAGAGGACCCTCCAGCCAGGCTCCCGGCAGACGGGAGTGCGTACCATGCAGGCCAGCTTTGGGGGCAGCTGGCCTTCCACGGGGTTAATGGGGAACCTCCCCCCACTTACCTGCCTGCAGGGACCCCCGCAGGCTGAGCAGAAAGCAGAGGAGGGCCAGAGCCGTGGCCTGGGGCAGCATGGTAGGGTCCTAGGTCGCTCAGGCTGTTGACTTTCCCGGGGCGGGCAAAGTTCTCCCAGGCGGTGGGGGAGGGTGCTGCAGTCCTGGCGCAGGGCCTGCGGACGGGGGCTGGCCGGGCCGCCCCACGGGCTCCGTACCCAAGACTCGGCTCCGCGGTGCCTGTCTGGCGTGTGCCGCTCTGGGGAGGCTGCTGGGGAGGAGTGGTGCCCGCTGCCCTGTGGTGGCCCCGGCAGGGCGGCGGGCCCGCGGTGTGACTGTGAGCGCGCTGCAGAGCGGTCCTCCTGGCTCGGGGGGCACGGGGGAGGGGCGTGCCCCCAAGCAGCCCCTGTGGCGTCTCAGCCCCACGCGGGTCCCTTGGGCCCTCCTGCCCAGCTGCCCCGGCTGCCGGGCACGGACAGGTTTCTCAGGACCCTGGACTCTCAGGGTGAAGTCGGGGTGCCAGGGGCCACTGGGCTGGTGGTCTCCCTGCGGGGCCCCCTCAGGTGTCCGGTCTCCTCGGGAGGCTCCCCTTTCCTGTTAACGGTGGGCTGGGGACACCTGCCCTGTACCTTCCTCTGTGCGGGGATGACGGGGCCCAGCCGTCCCTGCAGGTCCCGGGCGCTCCCTCCCTGAGAGGAAGACAGCCCTCTGCTGACGGCCTCTGGACTCTCTGCTCGTCACTATCAGTAACTACCAGTTCCTCAGGACCCAGGTGTAGTGGAATTTGTGAAGGATGTTGGGGGGACTCCGAGCCCCTCGGGGACACGAGGCAGGTGTAGCCGCTCTGGGCTCAGCTCCCTGGGGGCCCTGGCTCCGTCTTCTCCAGCTCTGGAGGGGCTCACCCCTCTGAGCCTCGCTCTCCTCACGGGGCAGGGGGGCTGGCGAGGCCTGCCGAGAGCTGGGGGCGCCCTGTGTCCTGTGAAGGCTCTAGAAGGGCCCCCGCCCCCGCGCCATGAGCGGCCAGCATCCCAGCCTCCTCCCGCCCCAGCCACCACCTTCTCAGGCCAAGCGCCTCGCGGCCACTGGATTCCTCGTGTGCCCTTCTAGCTGCCCTTGCAGCCCGCGCCCGGCGGCTCCCAGCCACAAGGGACTAGCCTGTCCCAGGTCCGGGTGCCGGTGTTGGAGGGCTGCGCTCCCTCCGAGGCTCTGGGGAGGGTCCTTTTCACCTCTTCCAGCTCCCGAGGCGCCAGTGGCCTTTGGGCCTGGCCACACTGAGCGGACAGTTTCTGCCTCTGCTGCCCTCTGTGTGTGTGTGTGTGAATCCCCTGCTTTTTCAAGGACACCAGTCATTGGACAGGAGACACTGCAACCCCGTCTCAACCTGCTGCTCCCGCAGTGACCCCGTCTCTAAGCAGGTTGCCTTCTGGTGTTCTGGATAGAGGGGTTTCTTAGGGGCTGCTCTCTGCCCAGAGCCCCTGATTTCCCTTGAGCAGAGCTGAGCTGAGCCTGTGTTTGCAGCCGCACATGCGGCATCCTGCGCGCAGGACCAGCAGGGACAGGCTCCTTCGGTGGCTTCTCCAGGCATCACCACTGAGCTGGTTTCCACAGACAGACGCCCTGCGGGCACAGGTGTCAGCAGGCATCAGGTGACTGCGAGAGGCAGAGGCGCTCGGGTCCGGGGGATAGGCCCCACGTGGGTGGAGGGGACACGGAAGCCCAAGGGGACTTGGCTTTGAGGAGCCTCTGCTCCCCCTGGCGTTGCGCCCTTTCTCCTGGTGGCCTGGTTTTCCCAGTGACCAGTGGCCGAGCAGGGGCAGCCCTCACCTTGTCCCACTCCTGCAGGAAGGCGAGGGGGCACAGGCGCTGGGGCCCAGGGGGGAGAAAGGCAGTCGTTGTGAAGAGCCTGGGGGCCTGCTCACTTGCATTGGAGTCTGGGGACACTTCAGTGAGGGCGGCCCCCCCAGTGAGGGCGGCCCCCCCAGTGAGGGCGGCCCCCCCAGTGAGGGCGGCCCCCCCAGTGAGGGCGGCCCCCCCAGTGAGGGCGGCCCCAGAATCACCGCCCAGTTTCAGGCCCTGAGCCTCTGCAGACAAAGGCAGACTGCAAGAGTTGCTGATATTTATTCAAACTCCAACCATACAATAAAGAATTCTGACTTTTAAATTTCATTTACATCAGAAGCTTAGGGGGAAAAAAAAAAAAAACAGTGGCTGAAGCACGAAGTTTAAAGTGCCTTCATGAGGAAGAGATCACAGAAACGGGGCCGATCCCAGGCTGAGGCGGCTGGAACGGCGTCTGAACAGTCAAAATCTTAAGTGAACGATGCGACTCATCGTCTTCCAAATAACTTACACACTTCAGCGAAGAGCCTCAGAGCTGGCCTGCCCCCTACCACGCGGTTCAGAGAGGCCTGACGCGCTCGCCGACCGGGGCCCGCGGCGGGGCTGCAGCGGCCTGGTGCTCGGGGCCGTACAGTGACCCACTGCCAGCAGCTTGGAGGCTATAGACACACCGCCTGCGCTGGGCGCGTGCGCACACACAGCGACACACATACACACACGTACAGAAACGTCTGCCCCAACCAGACACAGGGAAGCACTTCCAGACAACAGGATTTGTTTCTGAAACACACAAGAAAACAGTAAAGCAGCAGAGTTTTCTCCCCAGTTTCGCCTTGAGTAGAATAAAATAAGCTCTGCTCCTGTGCTCACAGCACTTCCACGTGGGACCCGGGGCCGGGGCGGCCGAGCGCAGGGCTTCCCCGGCCCGGCGTCGGTTCCGGTGACAGCTGCGGAAACTGCATCTTCACGTGTGAAAACAGTAGAAATACCCTAAATCAGTGGAGAGCGTTAAAAAAGTCAGGAGTCCCCTCCTTTTTCTGTAGAAAAGGTTAACCTCTTAAATTATAGTTTACATGTTCTTTTGAAAATTAACCTACACAGATGAAGGAATTTCCTTGGATTTTCACTGCCGGTCTGTAGCGACGCTGCCTGATTCTCCCGGGGGACCCCTCCCCTGCACCTGGGGCCGGGTGGGCTCAGAGAGTGCTGCCGAGTTCCCCAAGAGTGTGCCCCCCCGAGCCACCCCGTGCCACATAAACCCCGGTAACAAAAAATAGTTTTCTATCAAATACAGTATCAAATTGTCGTTTCATGTAAACACAGTGATTCCTGGTAAAGATCAGAGGCCAAAGTACCACAAAAAAATGGCCGTAGGATTAATCCCTGCTTAAAAAAAATGTGTAAAAGACCAACTATCCCCACCCCAGTCCCCAGCCGGCAGCCGGTGCCTTGGCCGCTTCTGGTGGACGCCGCTGCACAGGACGCACGGTCCTGCCGTCAGAAACAGGGACGTCAGAAGCCGAGGCGGCGGCCGCGGTCGTGGCTGGGGCCCTTCCCCCGAGATCTGTCGTCGGCTCGGTCAGTCCGCCCCTTCCTAGGGGGTCCAGTGCCGCGCTCCACCCTGCGCCTGCGCCCCGTCCTCGGGGGCCACGGCGGGCTGGGTTCCAGGCGCAGCTCCGTGGGCAGGCGGCCCCAGCAGAGGCCAGCTCCCCGTGCTGCGGGCAGGGTGGCCGTGGCGCTACCCCTGCAGGTCGGCGAGGGCGGCCGTGCAGCTCTCGCTGCAGCTGGACGAGGGGCTCAGCACCGCGGACCCCGCGCTGGACTCTGCGGGCAAGCAGGGGAGGGCTGCAGTGCTGCAGGGCACAGACCCTGCTGGCCTCCGCGCTGCTGCCGCCACCGCAGGCCTCACCTGGGCTCACGGGGCTGGGAGGCGCTCACAGGGGTGGGGAAGCACTCATGGGGCTGGGGGCGCTCACACAACTGGGGGGCGCTCAAGGGGGTGGGGGCGCTCACAGGGGTGGGGGGTGCTCATAGGGGTGGGGGCGCTCACAGGGGTGGGGGCACTCACGGGGGTCGGGGAGCACTCACGGGGCTGGGGGTGCTCACGGGGGTGGGGAAGCACTCATGGGGCTGGGGGCGCTCACACAACTGGGGGGTGCTCATAGGGGTGGGGGCGCTCACAGGGGTGGGGGGTGCTCATAGGGGTGGGGGCGCTCACAGGGGTGGGGGCACTCACGGGGGTCGGGGAGCACTCACGGGGCTGGGGGTGCTCACGGGGGTGGGGAAGCACTCATGGGGCTGGGGGCGCTCACACAACTGGGGGGCGCTCAAGGGGGTGGGGGCGCTCACAGGGGTGGG
This sequence comes from Ovis canadensis, assembly GCF_042477335.2. Lineage (NCBI taxonomy): Eukaryota > Metazoa > Chordata > Mammalia > Artiodactyla > Bovidae > Ovis > Ovis canadensis. The sequence continues at coordinate 99,869,866 of NC_091254.1, read as the reverse complement.
GGGTGCTCATAGGGGTGGGGGCGCTCACAGGGGTGGGGGCACTCACGGGGGTCGGGGAGCACTCACGGGGGTCGGGGAGCACTCACGGGGCTGGGGGCGCTCACGGGGGTGGGGAAGCACTCATGGGGCTGGGGGCGCTCACACAACTGGGGGGCGCTCAAGGGGGTGGGGGCGCTCACAGGGGTGGGGGGTGCTCACGGGGGTGGGGGGTGCTCACGGGGGTCGGGGAGCACTCACGGGGGTCGGGGAGCACTCACGGGGGTCGGGGAGCACTCACGGGGCTGGGGGCGCTCACGGGGGTGGGGTGGGGTGCAGGGCTCACCTGGGCTGCTCAGGCACCCCACGGGGCCACACTGGCAGAGGAGTGCAGACAGGCTGCAGGCGGGCACCCAGCCCTCGGCACCGGAGCTCAGGTTCCGCACGAACCTGCAAGGGGCTGGGTGAGGGCGCGGCCAGGCGTGGGCGAGGGGCGCATGGGGCAGGGGTCTTACCAGAGGCCCTCGTCGCCCTCCTGCACCAGCTCCACCTCATCCCCGCTTCTCAGGGCCAGAGCGTCGGGGGCCCCCTTCTCATCCAGCCTGGCGATGGTGTACCTCCCGGGGACCTGGGGAGGCACAGCAGGGCACCCCATGCACCACAGCCCTCAGCTCGGGGGGGCCTTGCGCGGACCCCTGAGAGCCCACCCGGCCCACCCTGGCCCTCTGGGCCCGTGCGCCCGCCACACCAGCGCCCGGTCACCGTGGCCCTGCTGCCCCTTGCCTGGGCCACACCTGCGGGCACGGAACAAGCTCAGCCGGGGGCTCGTCTTTCACCCGCGAGAGGGGGCTCCTGACCCCCGTCTGCGTTCAGAGCCCGGCGACCAGCACCTCACACACCAGGTGCTCAGCACCTCTGTGGATGGAGCTGCCGAGCAGTGTGGTCTCGAGGCGGGGAGGCCGTCCTGCGGGAGAGCAGGGGCTCCAGCCTCGTGTGACGAGCTGTGCAGGGGTCACACCGCCTGGCGTGGGACAGGCAAAGCTGGGCCAGGGGCCCTCGTCCTCATGGGGGCCAACACCGTCCTCCCTGGACAAGCCGCCCAGCCCCGCCCTGGCCCACGGCAGCACCTCCCGCCCTCTGGCCACCCCGAGAGCAGGAGGCACCCCCCCAGGCTTGCCCGCCTGCTGAGTTTCCACCGCTGACCCCCGGGGTCCTGGCCGGCTCCGCTCACCCTTAGGCCTCCTCGGGAAGGGCCGCCCGGCCACCTGAGACGCACTCTGCTTTCCCCACCCACGTGCGTCTGCCCCCTCCTTCTCTGGGGTGGTCTGCGTGCTGCAAACAGCTGGTATGAACTAGGGCAGCAGCCAGCGGCAGCCAATAACTGCTGTGCGTCCCGACTGATGGCTTATGCTTCCCTGGGGGCTCATGCTAAAGCAGAACTTTGGAAGGCAACCTCGCACCTTGGACGGTGCGATTCTCTTAAATGCTGGGGTGGAGACGCACGCACAGTGATAGCAAAGCTCCCTTGCAGGGCAGAGTGGGCAGGCGTGCGCCCTGGGCCAGGCTGATGTGAACCAACAGAGGGCAGGCACGGCACCTGGAAGACCCTCCCACAGCCCCAGGGCCCCGAACCCCCGAGGGTGCAGCGGGGAGTGGTTGGCCAGGTGAGAACCCAGGTTACCAGCTTCCCGGGGCCCACTCTGCCCTCCTCCTCCGCGTCCGAGGAGTTGACGGGCTCCTCGGTGCTGGACCAGCCGTCGTTATCCTCAGGCGTCTCTGACGGGTGGGACGTTTTGCTCCAGCCTAGAGAGGGACAGGCTCCGGTGAGAATCCCCTCAGGGTCTGCTGCCAAGGGAAGGCCCTTTCCGTGACCACCGGCAAGCACAGCACCCCTCACCCGGCGGCAGGTGGTGGCCAGGAGGAGGCCTGGGCACCCCGGCTGGGGAGGACAAGGGGAGCAGCTGGGAGGCCACCGGAAGACGCTTCTTCGGGGCTTTATAAACCACGCGGCCGCCCCTCGGCGAGCGTTCCCACTGCCGTGTGCCCAGGGCCGCCACCGCATGCACGGCCCGCGGGCCTGGTGGCTGGGGGCCGCGTGGGGAGCAGGACCTGCGAGTTTACAGCCACAGACCCCCTCCCCGCCCGCTGGGGCACGCCCGCAGTCGCCCAGCACAAGCAGCGCAGAGGGACACTGGGCTTGGTCCCAGGGGCCCTGGCGCTGGGCAGCTGGCCGCGAATGTCTGCTCTCCCCGCCCAGTGCCGACCGGGGGGCTCCCGGCCAAACGGAAGCAGAAGTGTGACGCCGCTGCTGCGCAGACGGGACGCGGGCGCCCGCAAACCCGGCTGGGGCCACCAAACCCGGCTGGGGCCCGCAAACCCGGCTGGGGCCCGCAAACCCGGCAGGTGCCCGCAAACCCGGCTGGGGCCCGCAAACCCGGCTGGGGCCCGCAAACCCGGCTGGGGCCCGCAAACCCGGCGGGCGCCCGCAAACCCGGTGGGCGCCCGCAAACCCGGCTGGGGCCCGCAAACCCGGCTGGGGCCACCAAACCCGGCTGGGGCCACCGGGGTGGACACTGCCCTTCGAACACGCCCGGCTGCCCGAGGCCTCTGAGGGACCCTCTGTACCAGGCGAGGTGGTCCCTGTGTCCACACTGGCGGGAGTAAGGGGGAATGCTGGGCCCATAGCTGTGTAGGAGCTGGGGGCTTGGAGAACGTCAGACCCAGGTGACCGTGACTGTGGTCACCTGTCGTCCCTGTAAAACAGCCGCTGGCATTGGCGCTGGAGAGAGGGGCTGATGAAGCTCCAGGAAGCAGACGCTTGGTGTGGGCAAGAGTGGAAGCCAAGAAAACCTCACTGTGCCCTGATGTGGACTGAAGTGACTCACCACAGGGGAGGAGGGGGAGCGGGGGGAGGGGGGAGAGAAGGGGAGGGGGGAGAGAAGGGGAGGGGGGAGGGGGAGGAGGGGAGGAGGGGGAGAGAAGGAGGGGGGAGAGGGGGAGGAGGGGGAGGGGGATGGAGAGCAGGGGGGAGGCGAAGGAGGGGGGAGGGGGAGGAAAGGGGGAGAGGGAGGGGAGGAGGGGGAGGGGGACGGGGAGGAAAGAACGGGGAGGGGAGGAGGAAATGGAGAGGGGGAGGGGCAGGAGGAGAGGAGGGGGTGGAGGAGAAGATGGGAGAGGGGAGGGGGAGGGAAGGAGGGGGGTGGAGAAGAAGGGGGGGAAGAGAAGATGGAGCATGGGGGAGGGGAGGGGGTGGAGAGGAAGAGGGGGGAGGGGAGGGGAGGGGGAGGGAAGGAGGAGGGTGGAGAAGAAGGGGGAGGGGGAGGAGACAGAGAGAAGGGGAGGGGGACAGGGCAGGAGGGGAGGGGAGGGGGCTGGCAGCGCTGGGCTTGCTCCAGGCTGCAACACCTTTCTGTGGACGTGAGGTCACGTCACTGTCTCACAGGTGAGCAGGGGCGCTCAGAGCTGACACCGGGCAGAGGCCTGCACAGTCTCAGCGTCTGAGCTGCATGGGGCAGGGCCCCGGACCAGGAGACTCACAGAGCAGGGAAGCGCCTCGGACACCCCTGGTCTTAAGCAGGAACCCAAAGGGCCTGCAGCAGCCTCTCCCAGGAGCCCTGCGGGAGGCAGCCCCTTTCCCGAGAGCCCCCGCAGCAGGGCTGAGTGTGCAGGGCTGGCCTCGGGCTGTCCTGCCTGGGTGGTGGGAGGGTGCGGCCCGGGTCCCTGAGGCACAGATTGTCCTTGGAGGCTGGGGAGGGCCCGTGACCCTGAGTGCTCTGAGCATGCGGTAGGGTCTAGCCACACCCGAGGGACCACCATGCTGTCTGGGAAACGCAGGGCAAATCACACAGTGGAACCCTCTCTGGGAACCTCAGACTCTCAATCTGGGCCGGGGGTCTTGGGGTCTCCTGGGCCGTGGGGGCGATGGAGGCCACGGCCTGAGTTTCAGTGCGGAGCCGACCCGCTGTGTCTGCACAGCGGGAGCCCCCAGGAGACTAGTGGCGAGAGGGCTCCGCCGGCGCTGTCCCCGGAAGCCAACAGCGAGGCAGGTCAGGCCTGGGGCGCAGAGCCCCGCTGCCCCACAGCCTCTGCGGAGACAGTCCTGCCATCTCAGACGCCAGCCAGCATGCCCAGCCGCTGCCTGGCGCTTGGCGGGCAGCTCTGTGGCGCTGGGCACGCCCAGCCTGAGGCCCGGCCCCCAGAAGCCAGACGTCACCAGTATGTCACAGGGGTGTCAGATTTTGAACAAAACACTGACTCTGTCCCTGGCTGGGAGGGGCCTACTTGGCCGGGCGGCTCAGATGACAGGTGAGGGTGAGACAGGGTCCCTAATCGGATGGGGGGGCGGGCATCAGGCCTTGTCCAGAAGGTGGGCCACTCTACCTCGTGACCCGAAAGGCGTGGGGTCGCTCCTTACTTGGTGTCGCTTAGCTTTTTTGTCGGGACTGGTGGGAGAAGCTGCAGAGAGGCGAGAGGCAGAGAGAACAGGAGAGCATGAGGCGCGGCGGCTGAGCGCGAGGGCGGTGACACAGAGCGCGAGCTGCAATGAGGCCCGCGGCCAGAGCTGCCTTCAGGGGACCCTGAGGTGAGCTTGTGGGTGGAGGGACCCAGGGGTGCACCTTCCGGGGACTCCGAGCCGAGGGCGCGGGCGGAGGGGCCCAGGGGTGGAAGGGGAGCCCCGCGGGAGGGTGGGAACGGCTGAAGACGACGTGGCGGCGGCGGCGGCGTGCTGTGTCCTGGGCCCCGTGTGCAGCAAGCGCAGTGCACGTGAGAACTGGGGTGCATCCATCTTTTCGTTTGAGGCCAATTTAAAATGATTTTGTCAATTGGAAAGAAAAAAAAAGCTCCAAGTTTCGGGGCCCATGAAAAGACCTCCAGACTTTTAGTGTCTGG